>NC_086242.1:30030500-30359500 GCF_036321145.2 Pelmatolapia mariae | reverse complement strand
ACAGGGTGAATGCCAGGCTACACCCTGACAGGTTGCCAGTCAATCATGTAGCTTTTTCTTATTATGGCTGTCAGAGATGCTTTGAGTCACTTCATTCAATTAGGAACCTCCTTAAAGAAAATTGACTACTCCATCCCAACCATAAGACAAACACACATTATTTTGATCTGTGTGAGTCCAAAAATTAAAGTATGGAGCTGGATAAGGGCATAATATAACACATATAACATAATATATGTTTAACTGCAGTAAAGAACCAAATACTTGATGTGATTGTGTGCCAAGACTGGAACTGTGGTAATTTATGAAGGAGTCAGGAGTCACAGTGAAGTATGTGAGGTGGTGCAAGATATGTATGAAGTTCAGGGTGGCTGAAAGGTATGGTCAGATAGGAGTCTCTTCAACTATCTTTAACCATCAGACGACTCACTATGAGCAAGGACTTGGTGACAGTGGGAAGGAAAAACTCCCCTTTAACAGGAAGAAATTTCTAACAGAACCAGGCTCAGCGAGGGGCAGCCATCTGCTGTGAGCAGTTGGGGGAAGGAAGAAGAGTGAAAGTCAGTGGAAGTATGATAGAACAGATGTGTGTAATGAAAAATGATACTCTGTGACGACCCATAAAGGGAGCAGCTGATGAGGAAAATGGCGTCAATAACAGTTTCTTCTATTGTTCACAGGTGCTCCATCTCGAAAGGCACCTGGTGCTCCCTCTATGAAGACAGCAAAAGTAATCGCTGTGGCACAGTCGAAGCTGAGCTTTATTAAGCCTGCACAAACGGGTATCTGAACATTGTAAAAATTATAAACACTGTGAAATGAGCTTTGTGATTTGCTTTTATCTTTAATTTCTTTTTTTTTCTCTTTGATTTTGTACTCTTTTCTTTCAGCTTTACCCAGACACCCGATGCCGTTTGCTGCCAAGAACATGTTTTACGACGAGAGGTGGATAGAGAAGCAGGAGAGGGGTTTCACATGGTGGATCAACTACGTCCTCACCCCAGATGACTTTAAGGTCAACACCGAAGTCGCCAAAGGTAACAGGCAGCAGGCTCAAACATGAGAAGATTATGGTAACACCTTAAATATCTCTAACCTATTAAATCTGGACCCTCCTCTTGTGTGTCTCGTGTAGTAAATGCTGTGTCCCTTGCTATGGGCGGTGACGACAAGTATAGTGTGCCCAAAGCTCCCACCAAAGAGGAGATGTCCTTCAGCACTTACACAGCCAGACGCAAGCTAAATCGCCTCCGTCGCTCCGCCTGCCAGCTGTTCACATCTGACGCCATGGTCAAGGCCATTCAGAGGCTCGAACTGGAGGTGGAGGCCAGGCGGCTGCTTGTCAGGAAGGACCGCCACCTTTGGAAGGACATAGGTAAGAGTCCTGCTTAATGAAAGCTCAATGCTCTGAGATTCCTGTCACTAAGGCCTGTTCATGTCATCTTTCAGGTGAACGCAAAAAAGTCCTCAACTGGCTCCTCTCGTACAACCCTCTGTGGTTACGGATCGGACTTGAGGTATTCCGACACATGTGTTTTCTTCTGGTGTTCAGAGTTTGCTATTTCCAACAATGTTATTATTTATTTTTTTACCCTGAATATTGCTCATCTTCAGACGATCTACGGAGAGTTGATCTCACTGGAAAGCAACAGCGACACCTTGGGCCTGGCTGTGTACATCCTCCAGCGACTGCTGTGGAACCCGGATATTGCTGCAGAGTTCAGACACCCCCGAGTGCCCAACCTTTACAAAGATGGTAATTTGAGAGGATGTTGGGTCAGCGTCAGAGCTAATAAAAATACCAGGAGAGCTGAGACTTTCAGTTTAATTGAATTCAAAGTAATTAAAAATGGGGCATTGTTTGTGTGTTTATCAGCCCAGGTTTGCTTTTGTATTTCCCACTTCAGCTGTAACACAAGTCTCAGTTTGCCTTATCATCACCAGACAGAAACACTTTATTATAGAAAATTAACAACTTGGGCATGAGTACAACCTTAATTAACCGACTTCTTGTTATTCAAACTTTTAATTTCCTTCTAACAACACAACAACAATGACATTTTGCACTGGAATAGAAATGCTTTATATTATTAGACTGAGAAAAAAAAGTAAAATAGATGAGGAAATGGGCAGCAGAACCAAATAAAAATAAACAAATAATAAATATAGATACAGTGCTTAGTCAGTGTGCATGATGCTCAATGTTATGCTGCCAGATCTAAAACTGCCTGAAATGTGCAGCTGCAGTTGCTTCAGTTGATGTGATGATTATTTGGATGATCATGATTATTCAAATGTTCCAAACACAAACATAATTGATTAACACTCAGGTGAAACACGGAATTCTCAGTTTTCTATAGTTGGAAACAAGGTGTTTCACTTTTTCTTCCCCCCCCCTTCACTTTGAGTAACCGATTACTTTTTGAATGTGATTAGTTCTCATGAGGCTTAAAGATCACTTTGGATTCATTGGATTAATGTCCCAAAATCTCTAATGTTGTTTTATTCCTAAAATTAATCTGGGAACATAATGCTGAAGAGCCCAAGACAGATGACAGAGTAAAGGATGAAGGAAATACTTTCCTGATTTTGTAGATGTTTGGAATTCCTTTTTAATCCCACTTGCAATTAAATAACTCAAACAATTTGGGAGTGTAAAGTCTACTTTTTAAAACAAGGATATCTTGTGATCAAAATAAGAAAACAAGATTTCCTTTGTAAACTGGAAATTATCTTCATTGTGACGTTATGAACGCCTGTTTACCTTTTCTCGGTTAGGCCACGAGGAGGCGCTGTCCCGCTTCACTTTGAAGAAGCTGCTGCTGCTCGTGTGTTTCCTGGACAAAGCCAAAGAGTCCCGGCTCATTGAACACGACCCCTGTCTGTTCTGTGTTGATGCTGAGTTCAAGGTACGCCAGAGACACAATGTGTCACCAACAAACATTTGTGGAAAATTACAATTTTTGTACATTGAATAAAAGCTTAAGATAGTTAGACTCTTATCTTGGTATTGAATGGGAGGGCATATAATGTCATTGTGCTTTTGGAATGATGATAATAACAAAAAAAAAGCTTAAATAGTTTAAAAAGATGAGTCTTGAGCTGCTTTTTGAGTATACTGAGCTCATGGATCAAAGAATCGAGGAGAGAGATTTCAAGAGTAAGGGTCACGATTGCAAAGGCTCAGTTAGCTTTAGTTTTTCTTCTAGATTTAGGGATGGATAATAAGCTCTGATCAGGCGACCCAAGAGTCCTGGTGAAAAGTTAATCTCTGTACAGATATGCTTCACCATGAAGAGGCCTAAAGATAAAAACTAGAGGTTTGAATTGAATTCAAAATTTAATGGGGAGCCAGCACAGTGAGATCTGCGGAGGTGTGACGGTAGAGGTCTCGAAGGGATGTGGTAACGAGCCTCGCAGCAGCATTTTGCACAAGCTGTAGACGATCCAAGGAGGTTTTACTGAGGGAGGCGAAGAGTGACTGAAATAAAAGCATGAAAAACAGTTTTCCCTCTTCTGATCTTTTTGGCTTGTGTTAACTTCTGTCGTGCTATGGGCTGCTCAGTTTTTTTTTAATTTTTATTTAACAGGCAAGTAAAGACCTGCTGCTGGCCTTCTCAAGGGACTTCCTAAGCGGAGAGGGGATCCTCCCGCGGCACCTCAGCTACCTCGGGTTACCCGTCTCCCACGTTCAGACACCCCTGGACGAGTTCGACTTTGCTGTGAAGAATTTGGCAGTTGACTTAAAATGTGGCGTCCGTCTAGTGTGAGTGTGTCGGCATGAATTTTAATGCGATGCTCCGATCCCAGATGCGTGTGTGCTTTTCTCAGAGGTCAGGCTCAGATAGGCAGCAGTATCCCCGCTCCTCTGGGGAATTGGGAGCTAAGGACTCTCAGACAAGGCGGTTTCAGACAGGGGATTTCCTTCCTTGAATTCTCACTGAAGGATTGGCTCTTTGACAGCCCTGACAGTGGTTCAGTTTCAAGTCTGTGAATCTGTCAAATGATTTATTTATTTTGTATTTACTCCTTAAATAGAAAAGATTATTCAGAGCAAATCATTGACTTCATTTTATTTGTTTCAAGTTCCCTACAGGATATGATGCAATTTAATGTTACATATTTTTCTGTTTTGTAATTACATGGGTATTTTTAAATTTCCTGTATTTCAAGTGGGGATGTTGCCCCTAATGTTGTCCTGTACTCTGATTGGCCAACATGTACTTAAGGTTATAACGGCATTTAATTAAATGTATTTAAAGAATTCAAAGTGACGTGAGCCAGATTTAAATTGGCAAAAGCTGGATTTGACCTTGACTAGCCCCGTATGTGTGGATCAGGTACTCGTTTATGTTCAGCTGCTGCTGCTGTGGGATTTAAATGTGTGACATAAACATTTCATTGCATGACAAATCAGTTGAAGCGATGATGATGATGGAAGCTAAGGATCATCTTTTTGCTTTAGGCGAGTGATGGAGCTCCTTGTCCAGGACTGGAGTTTGTCTGTGAAGCTCCGCCTGCCGGCCATCAGCCGCCTGCAGAAGGTCCACAACGTCGATGTCGCTCTACAAGTTCTCAAAAGCAAAGGGATCGACCTCAAGGATGAACGTGGTAATTAATCAATTTCTGAAAATCAAATTTGCATATACTGTTTAAGATATGAAGATATTCGTTGCGTTTTATATTCAGACACTTTCTTTGGACATGTCTCACTGCTATAGTTTTGCCTTGAGTGTAAACAAGTTCTATATCACCTTGTAGTCTGCTGACTTTTTTCTTACTAAACTTTATTGAGCTTACATGAAAAGAAAATAGAAAATCTGGAAAACTCAGAACTTTGCTTTGATGGTATTTAAATGTTTTGTTTTTATTTTCAGGCTCAAACATTGATTCAAGAGACATTGTGGATGGACACAGAGAAAAGACGCTGAGCCTGCTGTGGAAAATCATCTTTGCATTTCATGTGTGTATGCCTTTGTTTCCCCCATTTGAGAACCCCCATTCCAATAAGTGAAAAGAGTTTATTGATATGGTGTTACTGCATAATATCTTCAGGTGGAGGTGATTCTGAATGAGGATCAACTCAAGGAGGAGATTGGCTTTCTGAAGAAAACCCTGAGGACTAAACGGAGGCTAGCATCTCTAAGGGCCGATCGGGGTCTTCGGCAGACGCCTGCAAAGAGCAGAGTCCCGTACGAACATGGCAGCACCAAAGTTACCCTGCTTATGGACTGGGTCCGTTCCGTTTGTGACTTTTACAACCTGCAGGTGAGACTAGTTTATTTTTAACTGAGAAACCAAAGAAAATAGTTTCACATTCAGAATTAAACTGATGTTTAAGTTTTATCTCTTTTACTGGTTGCTTTTACACTTTGCTCACTAACTACATTTTTTTTTTAACTTGAGGTTGATGCACACTAAATAAAACGTTACCTTGATCTTAAAGCTGTAATACAGTAGATTTTGGTCATTTCTTTGTGTCGCTTTTAGATTATATCTACACACTTTTCCTCATTGCTTATCTTCTTCACATTTTTATAGCCTTTGTGGCTTCTTGTTTGCATTTTTTTTTTATAAAGAAAATAAATAAATTCTCTACTTTAGGCTACTAAATCTCAGTTTATTTGCAATGCATGTATTCTAACTCCTTCAGGCCGCATTCATACCAGTCATCTGTGTGACTACATGTCATCAAGTCTTTATTTCTAAATATGCATTTAAACCAAGTGGCAACCTGTGGGGTGAAAAGCAAAGCAATGCAAATTGGGCCAAAAACTGTAGTTCCATGAGTGGCCACTTGAGGGTGGCTCTAAAGATGAGTCCATCCACGAGTGACGCCACTGTTAAATTGGCCAGATTAAAGCCTGGTGTAACTGTATGGGAGGTGAATTTATTTTGCAGAACTGACCTGTTTATATTTAGCAAAAAATGGCAATATAAGCTGAATGTTGCATGATTTAGACACAGATTTTAAGAACATGGAACATAACCTTGTGCATTCACGTGACTTGCTTTCTACAATGTTACAAAAATATATTTTCACCCAGGCAGTGTAGGTGTTTACCCATTTCAATTTGCGTTGTAGGCAAGTTATCCAAACAAGGATACATTTAGCTGAACCATGAAATTCGTGGTATGCTACATTTCTAGAGCACCCAAAAACCGCAAATTTTGGATGTGGTTAAAAAATGTCTTTCAATGCCTATTTTTATAGTTTAAACCCTAAATATGTTTTTGGGTGGCATCTCAGGACTTTCAGAAGAACAAAACGAAACAACACTGTGAATATAAATGATAATTGTGTGATGCAAAATGACAGAGGTTTGTTGGTTTTTGCTGACCTTTGGAATGATCACATTTGCCACAAAACGCGACCTTGACATTGTAATTTCTAACAATTTCGAATATTCACAAATGCGATAAGAATGTGGAACTTTTTAAAAGCCTCGTCCTGTATGTGGTGCAGCTCATATCATGATCAGGTACTTGGATTTTTAGACTAATCTTTTTCCTATTTCCAAAAACAAATGGCTGATGTCACTGTGGCTCTGTCCATCCTATACAGGCTGTGGTTTACACAGAGGGCAGCACTGTACTGTTAGTTTGGAGTCTGATTTGAGTTTTTATTTATTTTTTTTAAATTTTCAACATCGTTTGTATGATATTGAAATTCTGGTAAAACATCAACACAGCCAAACAGTTAAGTTTACTTTTTTTAGCCTTCGTGTACTGCATCAGTGAGAGGTTTTCAGAAAACTCTTGTTGGAAACAATAAATAAAGTCTCTCTCTGCCTGTGTGTGCAGGTGGAGAACTTCACCGTGACGTTCTCGGATGGCCGCGTCCTGTGCTACCTTATCCACCACTACCACCCGGGTCTCCTGCCAGAAGCGTCTGTCAGTCACCGCACCACTCAGACTGTCGAGTGCTCACCAAGAGGCCGGCTGGAGCTCAGCTGCTCAGCCAGCGACTCTGACAGCTCCTTTGACTCCCTGCCCACAGGCCCAAACGGTATGTCTGCTGTGTGCTGCAACCTTAGTGCAACCATCTGTGCCAGGGGGCATTTAAAGAAAAAAAAAAAGTTCACTTGGATGTTTGTACCTCAAACAGACATTTGTAGTCTGTCAGAACATGAAAACAGTGAATATGAAAGGAACTCTGAATTATTTAACAAAAGAAATGTAACAAATAAATAACACACAGTATGTTTTTTTCAATGTGTTAATACAATCTATTACATTACATCTTTATTTTTTCTTTTTTTTTTAAGTCATGGTGACCTTAGCTTCGTGATGTCATAACATCAAAATACATACAAAATACTAAAGAGAGTTGTTACTGACAGTATCTATTTATTTGCCAACAGGACCTGATTCTCCATCGCTGGAGTTTAAAGAGCTACTGAAGAACGAGAAAAGCAACTTCAAACTGGTCAACAGTGCGGTGTCTTTTCTGGGCGGTGTGCCTGCCATGATCAACCCGGCCGACATGTCCAACACTATCCCCAATGAGAAGGTGAGACCAGGTGGGAGGTGTTTCATAGGCAGCTTGCAGGAACACAGAACATTGTTTTTGGTGAAATTCATAACAACTGATTATTAATCCACATTCAGTGTGTTTTATATGTACTTAACTAACAAAGAGGAACACATTCTCAACACTGCACTAATCTTATTCCCCCACTAATCCCCTGCCTGCAGTCTTGTGGTATGTATGTATAAATGGTCATGTCTAAAAACAATAATACAAATTTAGCTTTCTGACTCAGTAGCTCTGTGACAGATGTTGGGTTTTAAATGAATTAAGCTCACTTTACAGGAGTAGGCTGACTTTGTGGCTGCCTCACCCATGTAACCTGACTGAATTTCCTCCCCCGTGAGGACAAACTCTCTTGCAATCATTTGTCTTTAAAATCTCAGTATTTGCTAAAATAAGGCTTTTAACGCCTCAATTGTAAAGATATTTAATGTACCAAAATGTGAGAGAATACAGCTCTGCCTTCATCCATGTAAACTGACTTGCAGGTGGTGATGTCGTACTTGTCCTTCCTGTGCGCTCGCCTGTTGGACCTGCGGGACGAAACCAGAGCTGCGCGGGTCATACAGGGATCCTGGAGGAAATACAAGCTCAAGAAAGATTTAGAACTCTACAAGGTTTGTGGTTTTTACTTATTTATCAGTTAAATTAAACTCACAGTTAAGTCAGGTGTGAATGAGAACCTTTAGCCCTTTATGTCTGATACTGGCCTAATATTGGTCATGGGAGCAAGTAACTATGGGTGTTTGAGGTGTACTTGTCAGGGTGTGTTGCTTTTAAATTGTTATTAAAGGGATTTGAAAGAGATCTGTAGGAAGATTTTGTCAATAAATGAAACTTGAAGACCTAAGTCACACGTTAAAGGATTGTTAACTCTACACCTATCATGTTTGCAGACTGACATGATTACAAAATGCTACCAAAAAAGTAACCTCCTCTGCAGAGATAACGTGTTTACTGTTGCTTTTTGCTTCTTGTTTCCATGCAGGAAAGAAACATGGCTGCCATGAAAATTCAAGGAGTTGTGAGGAATTTTCTTCAGAGGCGCAGAGCTAAGAGGCAGAACCAGGCTGCTGTTGTCATCCAGACCTCATGGAGAGGTTATGCAGCCCGCAAAAAGCTGAGACAGGCTCAACTTCGGGCTATGCAGCATGAAGCAGCAACCATCATCCAGGTGTGTACGTGCGTTATATACCTGAGGGTTAGAAGTGGTGTTTGACAAAGTCACATATTGCTTTGGCTTTTTGAATCTAACTAGATTCAGCTTCTCAGGTGATGGTTAATCTGACTTTGTTTCTAGTTGTGAATGACTTTTTTCAAGGACATTTTGATGTTCATGATCATCTGTTAATGTGCTGTCTAGTCAACACCGTGATTGCACTTCTTGTTCTTTTTTTTTTTTTTTTTTTTGTGGATAATTTTACTGTTTGTCATATCAAGGACAAATCCAGCATAATGAAGCTACCACATGTTTTTGTTCTTTGAATTAAATGGGTCTTATCTTGTCCTTGCAGGCTGAGTGGAGGATGTTTTCAACCATGAGGGCTTACCAGTGCCTCAGATATCATACAATTGTTGTCCAAGCACAATGGCGAATGAGGAGGGCGGCTTCTGCTTATGGGAAAATCTACTGGGCGACGACAGTCATTCAGAAGGTTTCACGAGCATGGGCCATTTCAAAAAGAGAGAGAGCACATTATCTCTTACTTAGGAGCGCTGTGGTAAAAATACAAAGAGGCTATAGAAGATGGAAAGCTCAGAAAATACAAAAGGAAAACTGCGCGGCCAGAGTGATACAAGCTGCTTTTAAGAAATGGTACGGAAGAAAAATGTCCCAAAGAACTGCCGCTGCTGTGAGAATCCAGTCCTGGTACAGGATGCAAAAGTGTCTCAATCGGTACAGAAAGATCAAGGGAAGTGCTTTGCTCATTCAAGCCCAGTACAGAGGCCTTGCACAGAGGCGCCATTTTCACATATTAAAACTGCAGCACCACTCAGCTGTTGTCATCCAGAGTGCCTTCAGAGGGCACGCTGTCAGAAAAGAAGTGGCGGAAATGAGGTGTGCTGCAGTCGTAATCCAGCGCTGGTTCAGAGCTTCCATGACAAGAGACGCGGAGAGGAAAAAGTTTGTCAGGATGAAATGCGCGGCTGTTACCGTACAGGCAGCGTATCGTGGGAAAGTGGCTCGAGATTCTCTGAAAAAACGGGACAGGGCAGCAGCTGTGATCCAGGCAGCTTTTAGGAAGCACGCTGCCCGTAGGCGCTACCTGATCTTGAAAAGAGCTGCAGTTCTAATACAGCAAAAGTACAGAGCAACACTTTTGAGTCGCAAGACAAAGAATGAATATAACTCTCTGAGGGCCGCTGTGCTCACTGTGCAAGCTAACTGGAGAGGCAGAGCGGACAGGAAGAGGATAGAAAAGTGGCATCAGTCTGCATCTTTTATACAGGCTTGTTATCGTCGGCACAAAGTGCAAGCAGAGTACAGAGCCAAGAGGGCAGCAGCTGTGGTTCTACAGAGCCATTACAGAGCTTATTTGGCTGGAAGGGAGATGAGGAGAGCATACCTAGAGAAGAAAGCGTCATCCATTACTCTCCAAGCTGCATTCAGAGGCATGAGAGTTAGGGCAGAGCTGAAGAAAAAGCGCCAGGCAGCGACTGTCATTCAGGCTTTAGCCAGGATGTTTTTATGTAGGAAACGTTATCTTCTCCTTCACAGTGCGGCGATTGTCATCCAAAGCCGATACAGAGCTCTTTTGCTGTGCAGGGTGCAGCAAAATGAATTCAGGAAACTTAAGCAGGCGACTGTTAAGATACAAGCTGTGTTTCGGGGATTTAGAGAAAGGCAGGACTTGAAGAGCAGACATAAAGCAGCCAGAGCAATCCAAGCTCACTTCAGGATGCACAGAATGCGTGTGGCTTACCTTGCCCTTAAGTGTGCCGCCATCATTATTCAGGAAAGGTACAGGGCCAAACGGCTCAGGGATCAACAGATGCAGAGTTACAGAACAATGAAACATGCAGTCATAGTAATCCAAGCAGCATACCGTGGCCACAAGGCCAGGAGGAAGATTGCAGACATGCACCAAGCTGCTACAGTCATTCAGAGAAAGTTTCTGGCAATCCGAGATAGAAAGCAGTTCCTGGCTGTCAGAGTGGCAGTTTTGGGCTGTCAGCAGAGGTACAGAGCAGTAACCTTGGCAAGAAAAGCACGGCTGGACTATCTGTCAAAGAGAAGGGCAGTAGTTTGTCTACAGGCAGCTTACAGAGGATATGTAGTTCGAAAGCGGCTGTGTGTTGAGCACATGGCAGCTGTAACAATTCAGTCTCACTATAGAATGTACCAGCAAAAAAGCAAATACAAGAGGCTCCGCTGGGCAGCCACTGTATTGCAAACACGTTACAGAGCTAACAAAAAGATGAGAGCAGAGGTGCACGCCCTGAGTGTTAAGAAAAATGCAGCTGTTGTCTTACAAGCTGCCTTCCGTGGAATGAAATCCAGACAGATGATCAAACAAAAGCATCAAGCTGCCAGTGTTATCCAGAGAGCTTATAGAGCTCACTGCGAACACAGGGAGTATCTCACTCTGAAATCCTCTGTCCTGACTGTTCAGAGAAGATATCGAGCGTCTGTAGCAGCAAAGAAACAGTTGCAAACATATCAGAAACTGCGCAGAGCTGCTGTTGTTCTTCAGGCCACGTACAGAGGGCAGCAGATCAGACAGGAAGTAGCTCGTTGGCATCAAGCTGCTACTGTGATCCAGTCTGCCTTCAGAAGGCACAGAGAAGAAGTCAAATTCCAGGCCATGCGTCTGTCTGCCATCATCATCCAGAGACGTTATCGGGCTCGTGTTCTTCAGATGCAAGAAAAGGAACACTTCCTAAAAATGAGACATTCTGCTGTGGTCCTACAAGCAGCTTTCAGAGGTCATCGTGTCAGGTCTGACATTGCCCAGATGCACAGAGCAGCTACTGTCATTCAAGCAAACTTCAGGAGATATAAACTTCAGTCAGAGTTCAGGAGACAATGCTGGGCAACCTGTGTCTTACAGCAGAGGTTCAGAGCTCAAAGAACCAGAAACCTTGTTGCGAAACATTATCAAGAGGTTAGAAAAGCTGCCATCATTCTACAGGCTGCATATCATGGAATGAAGTCACGACAGATGATCAAACAAAAGCATCAAGCTGCCAGTGTTATCCAGAGAGCTTATAGAGCTCACTGCGAACACAGGGAGTATCTCACTCTGAAATCCTCTGTCCTGACTGTTCAGAGAAGATATCGAGCGTCTGTAGCAGCAAAGAAACAGTTGCAAACATATCAGAAACTGCGCAGAGCTGCTGTTGTTCTTCAGGCCACGTACAGAGGGCAGCAGATCAGACAGGAAGTAGCTCGTTGGCATCAAGCTGCTACTGTGATCCAGTCTGCCTTCAGAAGGCACAGAGAAGAAATCAAATTCCAGGCCATGTGTCTATCTGCCATCATCATCCAGAGACGTTATCGGGCTTGTGTTCTTCAGAGGCAAGAAAAGGAACACTTCCTAAAAATGAGACATTCTGCTGTGGTCCTACAAGCAGCTTTCAGAGGTCATCGTGTCAGGTCTGACATTGCCCAGATGCACAGAGCAGCTACTGTCATTCAAGCAAACTTCAGGAGATATAAACTTCAGTCAGAGTTCAGGAGACAATGCTGGGCAACCTGTGTCTTACAGCAGAGGTTCAGAGCTCAAAGAACCAGAAACCTTGTGGTTAAACATTATCAAGAGGTTAGAAAAGCTGCCATCATTCTACAGACTGCATATCGTGGAATGAAATCCAGACAATTTCTCAAACAAAAGCATCAAGCTGCCAGTGTTATCCAGAGAGCTTATAGAGCTCACTGCGAACACAGGGAGTATCTCACTCTGAAATCCTCTGTCCTGACTGTTCAGAGAAGATATCGAGCGTCTGTAGCAGCAAAGAAACAGTTGCAAACATATCAGAAACTGCGCAGAGCTGCTGTTGTTCTTCAGGCCACGTACAGAGGGCAGCAGATCAGACAGGAAGTAGCTCGTTGGCATCAAGCTGCTACTGTGATCCAGTCTGCCTTCAGAAGGCACAGAGAAGAAGTCAAATTCCAGGCCATGCGTCTGTCTGCCATCATCATCCAGAGACGTTATCGGGCTCGTGTTCTTCAGATGCAAGAAAAGGAACACTTCCTAAAAATGAGACATTCTGCTGTGGTCCTACAAGCAGCTTTCAGAGGTCATCGTGTCAGGTCTGACATTGCCCAGATGCACAGAGCAGCTACTGTCATTCAAGCAAACTTCAGGAGATATAAACTTCAGTCAGAGTTCAGGAGACAATGCTGGGCAACCTGTGTCTTACAGCAGAGGTTCAGAGCTCAAAGAACCAGAAACCTTGTTGCGAAACATTATCAAGAGGTTAGAAAAGCTGCCATCATTCTACAGGCTGCATATCATGGAATGAAGTCACGACAGATGATCAAACAAAAGCATCAAGCTGCCAGTGTTATCCAGAGAGCTTATAGAGCTCACTGCGAACACAGGGAGTATCTCACTCTGAAATCCTCTGTCCTGACTGTTCAGAGAAGATATCGAGCGTCTGTAGCAGCAAAGAAACAGTTGCAAACATATCAGAAACTGCGCAGAGCTGCTGTTGTTCTTCAGGCCACGTACAGAGGGCAGCAGATCAGACAGGAAGTAGCTCGTTGGCATCAAGCTGCTACTGTGATCCAGTCTGCCTTCAGAAGGCACAGAGAAGAAGTCAAATTCCAGGCCATGCGTCTGTCTGCCATCATCATCCAGAGACGTTATCGGGCTCGTGTTCTCCAGATGCAAGAAAAGGAACACTTCCTAAAAATGAGACATTCTGCTGTGGTCCTACAAGCAGCTTTCAGAGGTCATCGTGTCAGGTCTGACATTGCCAAGATGCACAGAGCAGCTACTGTCATTCAAGCAAACTTCAGGAGATATAAACTTCAGTCAGAGTTCAGGAGACAACGCTGGGCAACCTGTGTCTTACAGCAGAGGTTCAGAGCTCAAAGAACCAGAAACCTTGTTGTGAAACATTATCAAGAGGTTAGAAAAGCTGCCATCATTCTACAGGCTGCATATCGTGGAATGAAGTCACGACAGATGATCAAACAAAAGCATCAAGCTGCCAGTGTTATCCAGAGAGCTTATAGAGCTCACTGCGAACACAGGGAATATCTCACTCTGAAATCCTCTGTCCTGACTGTTCAGAGAAGATATCGAGCGTCTGTAGCAGCAAAGAAACAGTTGCAAACATATCAGAAACTGCGCAGAGCTGCTGTTGTTCTTCAGGCCACGTACAGAGGGCAGCAGGTCAGACAGGAAGTAGCTCGTTGGCATCAAGCTGCTACTGTGATCCAGTCTGCCTTCAGAAAACACAGAGAAGAAGTCAAATTCCAGGCCATGCGTCTGTCTGCCATCATCATCCAGAGACGTTATCGGGCTCGTGTTCTCCAGATGCAAGAAAAGGAACACTTCCTAAAAATGAGACATTCTGCTGTGGTCCTACAAGCAGCTTTCAGAGGTCATCGTGTCAGGTCTGACATTGCCCAGATGCACAGAGCAGCTACTGTCATTCAAGCAAACTTCAGGAGATATAAACTTCAGTCAGAGTTCAGGAGACAACTCTGGGCAACCTGTGTCTTACAGCAGAGGTTCAGAGCTCAAAGAACCAGAAACCTTGTGGTTAAACATTATCAAGAGGTTAGAAAAGCTGCCATCATTCTACAGGCTGCATATCGTGGAATGAAGTCACGACAGATGATCAAACAAAAGCATCAAGCTGCCAGTGTTATCCAGAGAGCTTATAGAGCTCACTGCGAACACAGGGAGTATCTCACTCTGAAATCCTCTGTCCTGACTGCTCAGAGAAGATATCGAGCGTCTGTAGCAGCAAAGAAACAGTTGCAAACATATCAGAAACTGCGCAGAGCTGCTGTTGTTCTTCAGGCCACGTACAGAGGGCAGCAGGTCAGACAGGAAGTAGCTCGTTGGCATCAAGCTGCTACTGTGATCCAGTCTGCCTTCATAAGGCACAGAGAAGAAGTCAAATTCCAGGCCATGCGTCTGTCTGCCATCTTCATCCAGAGACGTTTTCGGGCTCGTGTTCTTCAGAGGCAAGAAAGAGCAAAGTTTTTGAAGTTAAAACAATCCACCATAGTTCTCCAGGCAGCATTGAGAGGCTGGCGCATCAGGAGGGATGTTAGTCGACAAAATCATGCTGTTGTTGTAATCCAGTCATGCTGGAGATGTTTGGTGGAACGGCGTATCTTCCAAAGAAAGAAAGATGCAGCTGTGAAACTCCAGCGGAGGATTCGAGCAGTGCAGCTCGGCAGGCAGGAGAGAAGCAAATACATCCAAGTGAGGCAAGCTGCCATCACACTTCAGAAACATTGGCAAGCCTGGATTGCAAGACAGCAGGTAAAGTTCATTTGCAGTACAAAAATAAACATCAGAGTACCGTAATTAAGAGAAACTGCAGCTTGTTTGGAGTCTTACAGTGTTGAAACGTGATTTGTAGTAAGCAGTCTCAATGTGTTGAATGTGGAGGGGAAAAAAAAGTTGCTGGTTAAATGTAAGCCAATGTTTTTCAGGTACTAAAGGCCGCTCGTGCAGAGAGGAGGCTACGTTTTACATCAGCAATATTTCACCATCTCAGTGCCATAAAGATCCAACGAGCAGTCAGAGCTCACTGGGCTTTGGAGTCAGCTAAAAGACAGATCCATTCTGTTATCACCATACAGGTAGAGTCACAAAACATCCATAGTGCTACATCTATTGAAGAGTACAACAGTTTTTACAAATGGCATCTTGACTTTTTTTTCTTTTCTTTTCTTTTTTATTTTTAAAGCGACTGGTGAGAGCGAGGCAACAGAGAAAACACTATCTGGAGTACAAGCGGAAGGTTGTTACAGCTCAGAGAGCAGTCAGGCACTGGCTAGTTCGTCGCCACAAGGCTGCGACTGTCATCCAGCAGGCTGTCCGGAAATTCCTCCTCCTCAGGCGGCAGAAGAGGGTTCAGCAGGGTATTCTCAAGGCCCAGGTACCGTAGTCAGTGCTGAGTGTGGTAAAGATGTTGCTTGTAATTCTAAAGGGGAGAGTCGCAGATTTCCAATTCAGTCTATATTTAGGTGTGGTAAAATTGTCTAAAGTTCATGCCACATTAAGTCACCTCAGTTAGAACAGCCCATTAACAATCTGCTAAATCTTGTCTTTCTACAATCGTCAGTCCATGGTATTACAACTGGGAGACAATTTCAGGAGGAGGACAGTTTTTAACACCTTACTGTTGCGAACATGGCCTAATTTTAAAAAGAAAATGTAGGTAACACTTTATATGACAACCCATAACTAAGCAAAGAAAGGGAAGCAAAGAACTCCCCTCTCCCCAGCCACCTCCCCCAGCTCATCCAAGCCTTACCTTGACCGGGTTGCGTCAGGTCAGGCCTCATGGGCTGATGGCTCCCTTTACCTCCTGTGAACACCATCTGGTTCAGGGGTTTCCACCATGACACCAACCACCTTACAGCCGCAGCTCAGTGCAGCAGCCTCTGCAATGGAGGTGTTGAACATGGTCCATTTGGGCTCAATGTCCCCCAATCTTGTCCAGTGCTGTCCAAGGGTACCAGAGTGCTTCTGCTAGGTGTTCCCAGTACACACCGTCATGTTGTTGCTCACATGAACGTTGAAGTCTTCCAGTAGGACGAGAGTCTCCAGATGGAGCACCCTCAAGCACTCCTTGAGGGACTGCGCACATAAGCGCAGACAAGAGTTAGGATCTGTTTCCTGACCTGAAGGCACAGGGCTCGAACCCTCTTGTCCACCGTGGAAAAACTCCAATATACAGGCAGCAAGCCAAGGAGATGCCAAGATACCGCTTGTCATCAAAAGCAACTTCTAACTGGGACAGAGTCTAGCCCCTGTCCAGGAGGCTGGTTCCAGAGCTCAAGCTGTGTATTGAGGTGAGCCCGGTTATATCTCTTTGGTACCTTTCAACCTCACACACCAGCTCAGGCTCCTCCTCCACCAGAGAGGTGACGTTTCACCAGCCTCAGTAGCCTGGAATCAGTCCACCAGGGTCTCTGCCCTTGACTGGCACCCGTCACACACTGCACCCAACCCCTATAGTACCTCCTGTGGGTGGTGGGCCTACAGGAGGAAATGCTCATTTGCCTTCTTCAGGTTGCGTCCGGTTAGGCCTCATGGGCTAAGACTCGGCCACCAGGGGCTCTCCTTCAGGTACCCTCCCCAGGCCTGGCTCCAGGGCGCAGAGCTCCACTAACCCTATCCCAGGCAGGACGAACTGTTCCCTTGATTGTGTACACATAACGGTCTTCTGAACAGCTCTTTGTCTGGTTCCTCACCCAGGACCAATTTGCCATGGGAGATCCTACCAGGGGCAAAAGCCCTTTCGAGTGCATAGCCCCTGGGATTCCTGGGACGCACAAACCCCTCGACCACGATAATATAGCAAATTACAGAGGAGAATTTATGTAATGCACAAGTAACTTTAATAATTTTATAACTTAAGGTATTTTATAGGAAAAAAGACACAATTTGTACTTTTAAGTATTGCCCAATTTCATGGAAATGGACAAGCAATTTCCCAATTTTACATCATAAATAATCTGTGCTGTTCTATGTACAGGTCATAGTATGGAGTAGATTAATTATGCCTTTGTATATCATCATTAATATTATTATTATTTTTTACATCTATATTTAATATTCATCATGTTTATGAGTATGAGAGATCTTTTAACAATTGATTTTATCCCAACCCCCCCAAGCTTTTGTAGGTAAACATAATGACATTGTTATTAAAAGAAAAATAAATTGAAATTCCATTTAATGATGGAGGAATCACGCCTTTAGTTGCAGGCTGTGTTTTGAAGTGTCACCAAAATTTAAAGCAACAACCTGTTATCCAGTCTTTACTTTATCGTCATCATTTTGATATTGGTGGACAATGTAGTCAGCAAAATGTTGTTACAACCTATAAAGTAAGGCGGTAGCAGCCTTGCTGGGATCATTTCTTTAATTTTGCTGTTAATATTTAATACTTCTAATAACACAGTTTACACTAGCAAAATGTTTGCTATGTATTGATGGCAATCAAATAATTTGATACACATTTTGCCCTGAAAATTGTTAACTTATTTAGCTTTCCAACACTTTGAAACTAATGTGAGTTTTTGTTTTGTTTCTTTGTTTGTTTTTAATTAAATTTTATTTTAACCACTTTCTCCTTCTAGGCTCTGTGGAGAGGACATTGCTCCCGCAGATTGAATGACAATCCCAAGATTGTAAAGCTGAGGCACCGCTTACGTCTGGTCAGTGCCAGTGTCCGAGAGGAAGACAAACTGTGCAACAAAACTTCATCTGCACTGGACTACCTTCTTCGTTATAAACACTTCTCGTACATTCTGGAGGCCTTGAAAAATCTTGGTAAGGCTTTTCGTTGTCTACTCGTTTCTCCTCATACTGAGTACAAAAATTGTTTTAAACAGCATTTTCCCTGCAAGTTATCCCACAGCTTTAGATGTGGCGAGTTATGTAACACTAAGCAGCTTTATTAATGAGAATAAACAGTGCTGATAAATCAATATCTTTGGCTCACCCCACCACAGCACTGAACAAAACAGTAAGCCAAAAGATGAACTGTGAATGCTTACCTACTTGTTATTACAACCTCAATTCAGAAATAGTTGGGACTCTGTGTAACATGTCAATAACAGACTGCGGTGACCCCCCCACTCCCCCTTTTCTTTTTTTAAACCCCTAACCCTAACCCTCTGAATTTAACTATCTATTTACTATCGATGTCATCTTGATGGAAGCAAATTGGGACCAAATGTGCTAAATGTTTTCAGTAGGTGAAAGGTCTGCACTACAGACAGGACAGTTCAGCACCTGGACTCTTCTACTATGAAGCCATTGTACTAGATGGTTTATTCAAGGTGTTCCTTGAAAAAGATGTCATCTTGATGGGAGAATATATTGCCTAAGATGTGCAAGTTGCCAGTTCCATAGGCACTGAGACACCCATACATCAGAAATGCAGGCTTACTATTTGGAATGATAAAAAGGAAGATGTTGTTTCTCTTCAGTTCGGAGGACACGGTGTACTAAAAGAAATTCAAATTCATTCAGTTTGTCTGACCACAGAACAGTTTTCCACTTTGCCTTTGTTAATGAAGTGTGATGCCACTGATTTCCTTTCTGATCTAGTACCAAGTAAAGTTCAGGCTGGTATCGACGATACTGATCTGGTACTTTGCAAGAGCTTGGTCCAAACTAACGGTTGTATAAGGGCCAAGGGCAAGACATCCCATATTCCCAAAGCATCTTCAAAGTAGTGTATTTCACATTATACCTTCATAATGAATGCAAGACATCAGACTACTTGTTCTAATTGTTTAATTATGAAGGATTATCATACAAGAAATGAAACAAAAACCTGAAACATCAGTACCTACATTTTAATATTCAGTTAACAATCACTCAAAACAAACGTGACTGACTAAAAATAATAATAGACCTGAGAAACATGTTTCTATCTGTCTATCTAATGTATGAAATATTTTGCATTACATTTTTAAGCCTACAATGGCTGTTTTACTGCAAGTACTCTGTATGCTGTTTTATTGATAGCTAGCCTACATAATCCACTTTAAAAGCTCTGCTGTACAAACTGAACGGTACCTGAATCTAGGTCAGCTGAATTGATATGAGGTGACACCAATATTACTCAAAGCTAAACTAATGCAGCTTGTATTGAAGCATGTATTTATTTCATAACCATATTTATTAATGTAAATTTCTCCTGGTCTTCAGTTCGTCTTATCGTAATCTCATCATCATATTCTGTGTAATGATTTACTTTTGTGTATGTTGGACAAGGTTTGTGGTCTTGCCACGTGTGTGATAAACCGTGTCTAGGCTGTTTACAGTTTACTGAGCTTACGGTCAGGCATTATTTTCAACTGAGTGAATGAGCACACATGAGCCATGACGAATTTATACAACTATATTTTGCACATCGCTGTGCGAGGCAGAAGATGTATGTAGTTTCCTACCAGACATTTAGATGGTCTCAGTGATAGAGTTACTTTTCACTGTGAAGTAACAGTGATTTCTGGAAGTGTTCCTGGGCCCAGGCAATGATTTCATGACACAGCCATGCCTGGTTTTAAAGCAGTGTTGCCTGAGGGCCCAAAGATAGCAGATATTCAATACTGATTTTTACTTGTGCCTCTTGCATGCTTATTTTTCTCCTCATTCTCATAATCTTTAGATGAGATATTCAAAGTCAGTGCAATTTAACATTGAGGACCATTATAAATGAGTGAATGGACAACTCGAGAATGAGTATTTAAATTGATACCATAGACATATCTACTAGAAATTCTTCTGAGAAACTGCCTCTTTAAAATGCTTTAGCATTTCTGGAGCATTTCTTTGTGTGTCTTGTCTTTCTAATGTATAATGTCTGGAATCAAAACCCACGTCTGGGCTTTGAATTTTGGTGGGTAATTTTTTTAGGGACTATTTCTGCAATCACTGCCAAATCTATTAAATATATTATAGTCTAAAATGTATAAATATATATGTGCCTAATTAGTCAAAATGCATACTTCTGATTCATGTTAGAGTACATCTTATGATTTGTCTGGACTGAAATCTCTTTGTGTGTTTGCATGTTGCATTTGTGTGCAGAAACCGCCACCAGGCTGTCCCCAGAGTGCTGCGAGCGGCTGGTGGAGAGCGGAGCCACTAACGTCATTTTCACACTAATCCGCTGCTGTAACAGGAGCGTCCCCTGCATGGACGTCATCACCTTCTCCATTCAGATACTTCTCAACCTTTCCAAGGTACTGCAGACACAGAACAGCACTTTGTATTTAATGCTTCCTCATGAAGTAATCTGGTACTCTCAGGTTATAAACATAAAAGGTAAACCGGTTAATAAGTTTAGTGTGACATTAAAGCTGCTCTTTTTGCTTGAAAGTAGACAGTTGTTTATTCTTTGTTTTTTGTTTTTGTTTTTTTGTTGTTGTTTTTTTTCCCTAAAGGCCCAACATCGGATTAAGCTGTTTTAATTGTCTGAGCACACATGAAATGGAAGAGATATGTTTTATCTTACATTTTGCTATCTTCACCTCCTCCACTCCTCAGTTCCAGCATATTTAGCAATGTAACAGAGACTGTCAATGTCAGATTTCACCTAAGACTAACAATAGGACAGCAACCTCCTTGTGACTAGAAAAAAAAAAGATAGTTGCCTATTGGTTGGATTGAATTTCTTCACATTTGGCAAAAGTTAGCAAGTATTTCCAACTAGGTGTGTCACGATACTGGACATTAGTAGTCGGTACAAACAGCAGTAGAACTGAACAATTCTCACAGCCCAATTCGATACCAAAACAGAAATGATCTGAAGTGACAGCTCGCATACTCGACCATAAACTGCTTCATTAAAGTCATTTTTAAAACACTGGCAGATCATTTATTTAAAATGTTAACATTATATAGCCCACTAATGTTATATTACACTAGCATAAGCATTTAATGTTAGCCATTGCAAACATTTTAGCCAGTGGAACAAAGCTGATTTCACAGCTTTGTTGGTAATGTACTTTTTGGCATAATATAAGAAGGATAATGCTTTGGATGTTGTAATATTAACTGAAATGCATTCACCCTGATCTATTCAAACTGATCTGGGAGCTATTGTTTTAGTTCACTTAGGCCACACGATACAGTAACATAGCCTGCTTGCTTGCATACTGCTTTTTGGGATATCAGTCCTTACTCACCCTAATGAAAAGTAATTTAATTGCCTCTTCTTCGTCTTCTTCTTGTAACAACAGACTAGAGCACTTGTGGCTATATGCTACCTCCTTTAGTTCTTGAAGAGCCCCCTTGGTGCAATCACTCCCTATGGTGTCTATGGTATCAAGGGAAAAAAACAAGTACCATCACATTTTCAGAATTTTGGTATCAAATGGTACAACACATATTGGTTCTGGTGACATCACTAGTTACGGCAACCAACCTATCACAGAGGTTAAGCATAATGTATTGGTTGCTTGATGGGAGGCAACATGCCTCCAATCAATTACAGTCCTTGGACAGTGTGTCAGTCATTCTGAAGCATTCTGTTCTCATTCAGTCACAAACTGTTTTAGTCTTTAAAGCATCCATTTTAACGGTGACTTCATTCAACATTAATTGCGCTCTTTCACAATGGTTTTGGGCCAGCCATTGTTTTCCTCAGTGTGACTGTAATATAAGGTTGCAACAATTACTTATTTATGTATAGTAAATGCAGAGTACTTGTATACAGTATTCTCATCGTTAGACATTTTTGCCATAATATAAAGGTATATAAAAGTTGGTGCTGCACAAATCACTATCCAGTATTTCTTAAATTCAGCAGTATTTTCGGTTGCATTATTTTAAACAGTAACTTGCAAGAACACAGAGAAGATGCATTTAAAGAGCTCTATCACTTAACTCTGGTTGTTCGAAAATATCAGAACGAAAGTGTTATTGAGCTTTTCTGTTTTCTCTAAAAGCATTTCCTGTATGTAGATCTGACCCTCTGTCTGACTGTTTGCTGTTATTGATTTCTCTCTTCTCGCTGTGAGCTTTGTTTGTCTTGCAACATAATCTGCCTGACTGTGACGGGAACATGTTGGCATGGTAGACCCAGACATCTTACTTATTTGTTTTGAATCTTCTGGCTGGAAAGGGATTGTTTAGACAAGTGGGGGTTGAATAAACCTGTAATCGGTATACTGTCGATGGTAAATGATCGTCAGCACACCCGTGCTTTTGAGAAGCTGACACTGGAGTTGAGCAATGCACTGCTGTGGACAAGAGCTGCAGCAAAACATTTGTATGGGGCTGTAAAGCTTTTGTATCCATATATGTTCCCCCACAAAAGCCACCAGACTCATTTGACAAAAACAGGTTAATTTGTACTGTTCTAAAACGTCGAACAATAGGACAAACTAATCCTTGCTTAGTTTCCATGCTGGTAATCTAATTTCATTAATATTCACACTGCAAAGATTAAATATAAAGAACAAAGTGGACAGCAGTGGTGTTCATTTTTGAGTGTTTCTGTCTTTCTCAGCCAAAGTAGAACATGCAACAGTGGATGCTTCAGTTTTGTTTAAGTGTGCAGGACTAACATCGTCTCCACTCCCCCCTCAGTACCACAAGACCATTGAGGCGGTTTATTCAGTGGAAAACTCTTTGGAAACGCTGCTGGACCTGCTGCAGAGATACCGGGAGAAGGCAGGGGATAAAGTGGCAGAAAAGGGTGGAAGCATCTTCACTAAGGCCTGTTTCCTTCTTGCGCTCCTGCTGCAGGACAAGCAACGCGCTGAGGTCCGTAGATACTGTAACAAACAGATAACACGAGTGCATAAATACCAATATCAATGATATTTTTACACAAGAGAAAATGCTAACTATTTTGCTTACTTTATTTTCTTTAGGAGGTCAAAAAGCTACCCAAGGTCTTGGATAGGATCCACAGTATTTACCGCCTCACTGCTCGCAAACACAAGATGGACACAGAAAGAACAATCATCAAGCAGAAGATGAGCGCGTCGATCAACGGGAGCGTCTTTGTTCCAGCGACGCCTCGTAAATCCCGCGCTGCACCAAAGTATGGATATTCCTGAGTTACATAGTACGCTGAAAATGTGCTTGTATGTTTCCAGAGATAACTAAAAGTGTTTTGTTTTTTTCTTTCAGATTTGCACCAGATTGGGTTCTCCGACGAGATAAGCTCAAAGACATTGTGGACCCCCTCAGGGCCATTCAGATGGTGGCGAACACACTGTCTATTGTGCTGTAAATAGACATGCTCATATATATATATATATATATATATATATATATATATATATATATATATATATATATATATATATATATATATATATATATATATATATATATATATATAATTATTATTTTTTTAATCCATGATCTTCTTCTTAAAAAACGTAAGAAAAGTATTGCTTTCTTATTTTTATTTTTTGTAAACCAATTCATTTTTATGTATATAATAAAATCGATTTGTCTATTAATGTCAATGTTTCTTCTGGATCTACTACAGTGGGGAGAGGGATGCAAGGTTAACCTATAACGGCACATGTCAGGATTGCCATTACTCCCAAAACGGCAATCTTTACTAAAATCTCTTTTGATGTAATACCGGCCTGTGCAAACAAGCTGAGCAAGAAGACTGTATGAACAGATGGGTGCAGGAGTGTGTCATTGACTGCTAGCTTGTGATTAACAAGTCCTGTGATAATCCTCCACTCACACTTAGAATGACTGAAATTTACAAAATGGACTACAGTAGGGGTTAATGGTTAAGGTGTGACAGTGGGTAAAAATGAGCCACACCCTGTTAGGTAAATCATAAGCAAAAGTCATTATGTGACAATAACCAGTGAAGAGTTACTTAATATATTGGACTCCAGCACATTAAAAGATTAGTAAGTAAGCCAGACCAGTCAAAATGATTTTTGTCATGTTCATAGAAGTTCATTTAAAGAACCTTCATAGTTAACAGGAACAAATCAGTGGTATTAGTCATATTTCCCATACTTTTTTTTTTTTTTTAAATAAATGCATGACATCTTGCGTTACTTAAGAGTGCTTGTTGATTAGCCACCTTGATGTACTTCCTCCATCATTTTTCATTAGTGTGTTTGACTCTATTGGCCCCTGTATTCTGGAAATAATTAATATTTCTCTTTATACTGGCTCAGTTCCCAGCTATTTTAAACAAGCTATTGTTGAACCAATATTAAAGAAACCAAATTTGGACCCATCTCTTCCAAGCAGTTACAGGCCAATATCAAAATTACCATTGGTGTCAAAGATCTTGGAAAAAACAGTTGCAGAACAACTTAACAACTTTTTGGAGAAGAACAATGTTCTGGACATTTTCCAGTCTGGTTTCCACAAATTGCACTCCACTGAAACAGCTTTGCTTAAAGTGTCTAGTGACATTTTGATGGCAGCAGACTCTGGAGAGTACACCGTTCTGGTTCTGTTGGATCTCAGCTCTGCTTTTGATGCTGTTGATCACAGCATCATGATAAATAGGCTGAAGGACTTGTTTGGGATTACTGGTGTTGTTTTAAAATGGTTTATGTCGTATCTATCTGAGAGATCCTTTACTGTCTGTATCAATCATGTGTTGTCTGAAACGTCAGTTCTGCCTTCTGGGGTACCTCAAGGATCTGTCTTAGGTCCTATTCTCTTTTTGTTGTATATACTCCCTCTAGGCCAAATTATCAAACGTTACAGTAATATTTCTTATCATCTCTATGCTGATGACATTCAGTTATACTGTTCTTTCAAAGCTTCTGAGTTTTACAAATTGTCTTGTTTAAATAATTGTCTGTCAGAAATCAAACAATGGTTAAATGACAATTTCCTCCAGTTAAATGCAGATAAAACAGAAACCTTGATTATTGCACCTGATCATATGCTCTCAGAAATTCAGCAGCATATCAGTTTTTTAGACCCTTCATTTCAGTCGAGTCTCAGAAACTTAGGTGTTATATTTGACAGTTCTGTCTCTTGAGAAACACTCGAAACAACTTGTCCGGAACTGTTTTTATCATTTAAGAAACATTTCTAAACTCAGACTACTAGTGTCAAAGGCAGAACTTGAGATGATTATTCATGCTTTTATCTCTTCTCGTTTGGATTATTGTAACGGTCTTTTTACGTGTCTCAACAAATCAGCTCTGGATCGCCTTCAGTCTGTACAGAATGCAGCGGCAAGAGTTTTAACTGGTACAAACAAGAGGTCACACATTACTCCAGTTTTGGCTTCTCTTCATTGGTTGCCAGTAAATTTTATGGTTCATTTTAAAATTTTAGTCGTAACTTTTAGAGCTCTGCATGGTGAAGCTCCCCAGTATATCTCTGACCTGTTGAAACCTCATGCTTCATCCCGAGCACTTAGGTCTTCAGGTCAGAGGCTACTGGTGGTCCCACATACTAGGTTTAAAACACGTGGGGATCGGGCTTTTCAGGCACTGGCACCTAGGCTGTGGAACTCCCTGCCGTTGTCTTTACGCTGTCTAGACTCTACTGACTCTTTTAAAAAGCAGCTGAAGACATTTTTATACAAACGGGCTTTTAATTAATTTTTACTTCTATGTCTGATCTTATTGTGAAGCACTTTGTGATTTTTATCTGTGAAATGTGCTATATAAATAAATTTTACTTACTTACTTACTTACTTGATTAGATTCATACATTTAAATTTTGGTCAGTGTACTTGCAAAATACGGGAAACATGTCTGTATGAACATATGAGTTTTACTTCTAGTGTGAAGTAGAAGAAAGCAGAAAACAGACCAGATCAGACAATCTGAGATTTATTATTCCACATCTGAAAAGAGAAGTTCAGATATTCCTTCAACTTTTCACTCTCGGCATGTAGGTAGGACTAACACACCACTATTACATCTCTGACGCATTGCCACAGTACCAGTAGATAATCCTCTGGTACACCTGAACTCTATTATTTCATCATGAACTAAATACTTAGTGCCACTTGATTTCAAAGTGATGTTATGCTGTCTCATTTCATCTTCATTGACAATGCAAGGCCCTGCAAGAGACGAAGATATAAGAATATTATGACAAAGATGTAAAAGAATACAATTATTCTCAATATTAACCTCCTAGGACCTGGAATCCACATATGTGGACATCCCATTTTGGGTTATTTAGACCACAATACTCAATTTTGCTCTGATATCCACTTATGAGGACATTATACTGCCACTGTTCTATCAAAATTTTAAATGAATATCCTCATATGTGGCTCTCATTTTTCTTAGAAACAAAAATCAGGTAAAAAAAATCTGGTAATTCTTTCTTTTTACATTCATCGGGTTCCAATCAGCACAAATATCAAAGAGAAATAAAAATGCATGCCGTGGAAGAGTTCGGGTCTTAGGAGGTTAAGATTGGGGAGAACTGTAACTTACTGAGGCATCTCATGTGTCCAGTCCATTCACCGTAGAGGCAGGTTTTGTAAGGCTCTCCCTCCATAATGTAGTACCTCTGACACATGTATTCAATAGTTTCATTATGGCTGTAATGCTCTTTCATGGCGGTCTTGGTGTCTCCATCCTCAAGAGCTGGAGGTATCCCACAGGGTGGAATTTCTGAAAATAAGTGAAGAGCCAAGATCGAAAAAAAGGATGATCATGTGGTGCAACTGTGATAGTTTCAGGTACGTTGGTATGCTGGCTTTTGAGAAAGTGCTGTTCAATTATGTTTTTTCCTTAATTGAAAAATGCCTCAAAACCTTAGAAGCAAACATGTAGCTGTATTTGTTTTCCTGACTAATGCTTAATAATATTATTTTCTCAATTTCTCTATATATTCTATATATCATTTACTGAAGAAGGACATGAATAATTAAGTAAATGTCTAAAACATGCATTTGCTAATAATAAGTTTTCTTAACCACTCATTAATTTACTTAAGAGACTGTTCCCTTATTCACAAGTAGCAGATTTGAGGTTTTTTTGTTTTTACATTTTTCAGGGAATTGAATTCATATGATGCTATAATAGCGAGTACATTTGAAAGTGAACACAGTTTCACATATTCAGTATTTGTATCCATTCTTGCCAGTGGTGGAACTAGATGATTTTTGTGGGGGTGGCCAGCCTGAAAATATGATTTATTTATGATTTTAAATTCAAAATCCAGAAACTCACAACTCACTGTTCTGTCCTGCTACAAAACACTGTGTGGCTACAACACGCAACTCAGTGATGTGGTAGAACATGTTACTTGCAAACTGTAATAGTATTAAAAGACTAAAAGGCTTGCCTAGATTATTTTATGCACTGGAATTTAGTAATACAATTTTAAATAATATATTACTAATAGTATAAAATGTTGTGTGTGTGTCTCTGTTTGTGAACTGGAAGGGTGCCAGTGTCCCTGAGACATTTTCACAGCATGCACATAATCATGTGGTAAAAGATTTCAGTCTGTGTAACTGTAATAAATAAAACAAAATTAAAAATAATCTTTGCTAAAATTAGTACAGGATACTCCCAACACCTAGCTTCTAAACACTCACTGCTTTTTAGTCATTTCCAGTTTCTCATTGATGCAATGAAACTGAAATTAAATCCCAGTTCTTACAGGTTTTTTTTTGATGATGTAATGTATTTGCCAAACCGTTTTTATTTATTTATGTCATGTACGTACGTAAACACTTAATGGCGAGCTCCTCCCATTCCCCGGCTATGCAGTTAATCGTAGCTTTTCCTTCCATCATGTAATTGTCAAAGCACTGATAAGTTACTTCAAACCCAGAGGGGTATTGCTTCTGATAAGGAGTTGTAATAACAGCATTCTCAACTTTGGGTGGAGGGCTGCAGGTCTGATTAGCTGTAAGACATGAACATGTCAAACATGTAAACTATTAATTTACACACTGTAATCTCTTTATCAATATGTGTGAAAATAATGGTTAAGGTGACTCACCTTTACAGATATCATCAAGTGATCCAATTAATTCCCATCGTCCGTCACGACAAGTTATTTCCTCAATCTTAGCAGAGTATAGTGGATTGCAAGTAATGTATATCATTTCTTGGGATTGTCCTTGTAGTTCAATACTCCCTAGTGTCGCTTCCCCATTAGGAATCACAGGAACTTCTCCACACTTTTGTTCCTCTAAGGTGGATATGATTACAAACAATCAGGCAAAAAATATTACAGATGGATGAAATCCATTTCTCCATTTGAAAACGTGATCAGAATAAGCAGTGGAAGAAACTCTGTATCAATGCACTTATTTTAAGATATTACAGAAAATATTTTCACACTAATTTTCTTAAACATGACTACAGATAAAACTTAAATGTTAAAAAATGTTTAAAAAAGATTCCAAAATATATTTTTTCTACCTAAACATCTTATACTCCCCATCTTGACATTGGTATTGAACAAGTCACTGTGTTTGCTTCATGCTAATAACAGAAGATAGTTTAATTAGAAACTTTAATTACCAATACAGCGTTCAACTCCAGACCAAACACCGTCCACACATGTGGCTTCACCCCACCAGCCTTTGCTGAGAGGTTTGTAACCATCCTCACACGTGAAGTAAAGTTTGTCACCGTGTGGCCAAACTTTAAGTCTGCTGTCAAAGCTTGTTGTTGGACATCCTGTTATAGCTATAAAAAAGGTAAAAACAGATATTACACTTAGATATGATCAAAGAGTACTCTAAATCAGGGGCGATTTTAGCCCATTTTTGGGGGTGCTTCAGCACCCCCAAAATGAATCAAAGCACCCCCAAAGATTTCTTAGTTTTTTTGACAATATTTTCTGTTTTTGTGACACACTACTAAAAATATAAAAAGCATACAGTACTTGGTTGAGACGTAACATTTTAACAACAAAAGTATAGATAACCCCTCCCCCCTCCCACAATGGTTTGTTCCAGCTCGCCCCCACTCTGGCTCTAGGGTCGTTGCTGCCAGAGCGATGGTAGCTGAGACGCAGCGGAGCGGAGGTGGAGTGCCTGGATTAAAACAGGACATATTAGCAGCATTTAACCTTCAGTTACTCTTTATGTAGTTAGATAGGAGTCATGTTTCTTTTTAGCTGAAAAACCTTACACCCAGGTAACCTGCAGTGTTGAAAACGTGTTTTCCGACAATGTTTGCTACCCTACAATCCGTCCTACTCTGTAGTAAATTCAGCGACATTTGACCGTCCTGTTGCTCCCACTGAAGTGTATACAGCCTATTTAAAATCTAAAACTTAAAATTGTCCGTAGCCTGCTGCTGTTACCACTGTCCTGTTTGAAATGGATACTAACTAACAAATTTCCCACGTGTGGGACTAATAAAGGTCATCTTATCTTAACTAGCTAACTGACTGAATGCCCATTAACCTTATAACGCCTGTTGTGTGTGTGTGTTTGTGTACAGAGAGACAGCCAGGTTCATAATGGATATAAGGAAGTTTTTTCAAAAACAGGAGCCACATTCAGGTAAAAGTGTAAAATCAAATGATCCATCAATAAAGGATAATGTTGGATCAGTGTTTCAGTATTATATGTCTTTTATTAGATGTTCATGTGGTTTGGTTATTTGCCTTTTGGTTGAAAGTACACTGAGAGAGGACTTTTCGTTAGTGATCTTAATAAATTTTTTCATATTAATGTAATTTTTTCATCTAATTGAATCTATTTGTGTATGATTGTCAGTCCAAAGAGGGAGAGAGGAAAGAGGGGAACGTGAGGAGAAAGTACAAGGTCAGGAAGAACCAGGTAAGAAAACAGACAGGGAACAGTGACAGGCAAAACAGAAACCGTTAAACTGACGAAGAGAAAAAACCTGATTTTACTCATACAGTCTGGAAGTTGTGTCCTCCCTATATTAAAGCTGCTATACAGAATCTGCAAAACAAACTGGGTTGAAACATTTTTGACCCTCTTTAACAACATTCCAAATTAATTAAATTAAAATTGATGATATATTTTTATGTGGTTCAGCCACAACTCTACTAAAACCTCAGCCAGTAATAGGTAGGCCAACTTTTGGACCGTCCAGTTGTCTGTATGACTGCCACATACAGACTTATGTGGCAGAGAAACACTTATCAGTGTTTCTCAAACTTTTTACAGTGTGTACCACCTGAGAAAAATGTCAAGCTCTCCCAAGTACCACTATGAAAGCATGAAACTCATAAATCTTACAACACAAAATTAGTATTATTAAATTAGTTAAATTAGTATCTGCAGTAAAGATTTTTTCATACATTGTATACATTCTACCACAGGCAAAGTTGCCTCCATTTTTATAGTTTTTTATTAATATTTTGTAATAATTTATTCTGTTTTGGGAGTGTTTTTTATGTATCTGTATTATATTATACATACACATTAAAAGTGAATCTCTGTTCAAAACATGCACTCAGTTTACTTCTTACTCACTATGAGCATCGTTTAAATAACCTTTATCAGATTTGATGGTTTTGTTACAGACTTCTCAAAAAAGTGTTTTGCTTTTCTTTCACAAATGTGGGGGTTGTGTTAAAATGTACAAAACGGTGATGTCATGTTTTGTGACGAGGACCCAGGCAGAGAGAGACTTGATGAATTTAAGAATCTTATGATTTAATAAAGAAATTTGCAGACTTGCACAGAGATGGTAAAATTATGATGACTGATAGCGGAGATGAAGACAACAGACGATGAGGACAGGGAGGAACAGGGGTTTAAATGCACCAAGGAGACAGTCAGAGGGAACTTGGGACAACTGGAGACATTTAAGGATGCATGGACTCACAGAGACAGGGAAGAAGTCTCATCGTGACGTGTAAAGTTTATCTTGCCTGGCTGGGCAGCTCTCTGGGTGCTCAGCACCCCCAAAGCTCTGATCCTAGAATCGCCCCTGCTCTAAATACATTTTTGTCTTACTAGTAAGTGTGATTCATAGATTCATAGATATCATTCTTCAACTACCATCTTTGAACTAGGCTTAAATATCCTTAATACTACTGAATAGACTGTGTAAAGTCTGTTATTAAGTGACTCGCAGGGAATCCTGCTGACTTTGGCAATCCTCCATTTCGTGTGGTTTTTGATTGTCTTTACATGAGATGTTTGAATGAAATTTGGATCATGTTCATCCGTTTGATTCATGACTGTCACTACTATTAGACTTCAGACTGTAGCTTTAGATTCTTACCAAAACAGCAAAAACCTCAGCCACAAGTGAGACTGAACTTTCACCTCTGCCGTCTTAATGGATGGGTTTACCCGGGCCTACGCCTCCAACAAACTAGTGAACTCAGTAGGCATTAACAAACATACTTCTCTTTTGTATTTACCACCCCAATATCAAAAATGTTTAGATGCAGTACAAAAGGTAAATGAAAACATACTGAAATTATTTGCAAATGTCATAAACTGGAAAAAATGTACCATTTTAGGAAAAAAATAAGGTCATTTTATATTTGACGATAGCGACACATCTGAAAGAAGTTGGAAAAGGAAAGAGCCATCCTTTCTACTGTGCAGCATCCCTTCTTCTTTAACAGCATTTTGAAAATATGATAGAATTGAGGAAATCAGGTGCTGGACTTTTGGACAGCCACTCTGTGGAATAGGCTTTTAGTTGCGCAAAGCCTTCCCATGATGTGTCAGATGTTAGTGAGCGAGGACACAAAATGCAGACTCAGGGAAGCAGACAGAGCTAAACAAAACATGAGCTGTTGATTTCAACTGATAGACAGTCCATACAGCAAAACACAAGTCAAATAATAGAATTTTTGATATTAGCGGCATGTGTAAAAGAAAACAATACCTCATCTCTCATTATTCTTATTTTTGTTGTGTATGGTAAAGACCAATATAGACTATCTAATCACTTACACACTGCAATCCAAAGGGTAGTTGAAGAAATATTATATAAATAAATATATAAATAAATGTATATAAATATCTTATTTTAATGATTACTGTCATGTAGATGATTGAAAGTTAGACAGAGACTGGTGTTTGAGCTCCATTCACTCATATCAGCAAGGAGAGAATGACAAGATATAGCAATAGCCAAACTGGCCAGCAGGTACCACTTTGGAGATGCATTTCAGATTGTTTTAAATCATAGGAAAAAAGATGAATGAAGCAAAATTTATGGCACTGGGATCCAAGTGATCCCCAAGCAGATTTGTGTGGAAAGTATAACCCTTTATTTTCAGGACAAGAAATCCCAGAAGAAGATGGACAAGGCGATGACATCATTGTCAAGGAAAATACTTGTTACTCTTTGATATATATGAGCTTCAAAAATGAAGAATGTTTGTGAGCTCATGGAGGGATCTAAAGATATTTTTCAACAGACTTCTGTAGAACCAGATGTTTTTTTGCGAGTTCCCCGATTTGAGAGAATTCATGTTGACTGAACTTTCATATCGGATTCACTTTTAAGTCGTGAAAGCAATGTTCACCTTTTATACACAGTTTATACATTTGTCTTTTGTCATCAGTTCTTTAAAATATTCATGTTCGTAATGAAAAACAAGAGCCCACAAATAAATGAATAAATGTATCCTTTTAAGTTTATAGCATTTTCTTACCTGTACATTCATTAGACCCATGCCAGCCATCTTCTCCACAGATTAGAGTGAAACTTCCTTTATAACCTCTCCTGCAGTTATACTGGACACGATAACTGTACCTGTATTCAGCCTGAATTTTTCCAATAATATCTGCATTATTAAAATGTTGCCTCCTGCATTTTATCTCTGAAAAGAACAAAAACACATTTATTAAGCTTCTGCATTTACTTTGATTCAGATAATTTTGTCATGTAAAACATTCAGATACTTTCATATATTCATTTAAATAAAAGCAGCAGCTCCCCAGTGTAAATGTGATTCCATTTAAAAGTTCTGTATTTCATATTTGAATATGTTCAGTCAAAGGAAAAGAAAAAGTTCAGTTGTGGATTCAACATCCAGCTGAAAGTTGTTGTGGTGGTAGAAATGCTTTTTGAAAACTGTACAGAAAATATTATCTAATGAGTATTGCTACACTATTTTGGTTAGTGTTTGGTTAGCACACAAATAAACAAAAAAATTAATGTTATTGCCATTTTCTCTCACTACGAACTATCACACAGAGTCTCTAATATTTATATTGCTGGCTCGCATGATTTTACTCTGTGATTGAATGATCCTTTGAGGCTTCTGTTTGCCCAAAGATATTTTGCAATTCTCTCCTGTTTTCTCAAATATGGACTAATAAGAAATTAAAAAGATCATGTCAGAATTTGAAGAAAAGTGAACTAAACTTCACCATACCTTGACAAAGTGGATTCGGTTCCCACCCATCTCTGGTGCATGTGGCCCGAGTGACGCCATCTTTCCTCTTGTATCCTGATCTACATGTGTACCTGACAGTATCACCCAATTTCTTTGACTCCCAACGCCAAGAGACCTCCCAGTAGGACAAAAGTCTATCTTGTGGATGGCTGCATGTAACCTCTGGAAAGAAAGAAAGACTTGATAATCCTCATAAAATTGGTCATCATCCTCATGGTTGATTGAACTACATCAAAGCAAAGAACAGTGAGCTTAGAATATGTGTCTAAAGCTTTTGTAGTTTTATACCTTGACATACTGGTCTGACAGTCCACTCTCCATCTGCTTTGCAAGTAGTCTCAGCTGAGAGTGTGCGAGTTCCCACAATCCAGTATCTCTCCTCACATGTAACTCTTACTGTTTCACCAGGTGAAAACCTATTTCTATAAGCAGGTTCATATGTGGTTCCTTGGACTGGTGGCTGTATCAGCTCACATTTTATTTCTGCATATGTGAAAAACCATTAGAAAAAACCCTCAAAATCATAACAAAGACATAAATACAGGTTCCTTTTTCTTTCTCAGATCAATACCAGGACATCCTGACATCAAGCAACTAGTATACTTTATTTAAATAAGTAAGAATGACTTAATTTAATTGATGAAACTCAAACTCAACTTGCTAAATAAAGAATATGCAACATTTATTTATTTTTTGAGAAATCAGGAGTGAAAAGTCCCAGGTCTAAGTGTCATGGTTCTGGGTGCTTTTGACCCAGCATTTTATGTTTCTTATGTGTTGAGGTGTTGTGTGTTTTTAAGGTTCATTTGGTAATCCTGTGTTTATTCTATATTACCTTTTTGTACACTTAGGCTCCAATTATGTCTTTGTCCTCTGTGTCGCCCTCCAGCTCCAGTACTTTTTGTCGACATAATGTTTTGGAGTTCTGAGTGCTGTCTCCGTAAGTCTGCATTTAAGTCCTACCCTGCCTGCATTATACAGCCAGTTCATGACACTAACTCCTGGATAAGCTCCCATAATTCACATTACCATCAAAACATCATGTAATAAGTGAAATCACTTGAAGTACTTACCTTGGCTCTTCACTGACATCAGTGAACATATGCTCAAAAACAGGATCCTGCTTTTGGTTATTGCATGCATGTTGTCTTTGTGCGTCTGATCCATCAAAGAAAACTAAACACTGCAGACTGTGAAAAAAAATGTTGTTCAATGATTTACACAAGTCTGTCTCTGCCTCCAAAAACAATCTCAGGCTCACTGGAAACAGATATAAATACTATGATCACATGCTGCCACTTTAAAGACACAGTGAGACCCTAACAAACTCTTATAAACACCATAATGCTTCCCTAATATTGGTACACATAAAAAAAAGTTACACACTGCAAAAACTAGATAATTAGATAACTCAGTAGACAAATAGTAGATTTTTCAGGCTGTTATTGAAATTATTATTATGAAGTTATGTCATGCCATTAAAAATACAATTCACCAGTTGGTGAAAACACAAATATTTATAAATGGCTAAATGTTGATTTGAGTTTTTGTTCCTGTTAATCATCTGCAGGAATCAATAGAGCAAAGAAAAGTTTTGACTTCACCAAGGTTTGAGTTGGATTCTTTTTTTTAAAGTAAAGCAGTCTGAATATAAACGAACAGTCTGAACTACACTTAGGTACAAACTGGGAAAAACTTGGATAATCTTGTAAGAAAGGAGAGAACTGCAGTCGAAGTCAACAGTGATGAACTCTGACCTCTTGCAAACTACTAAAACAAAATGTAGCTGTTGAGCAATGCAGGATTTGCCTTCATTTTTTAATATGGCTTCACGCAATTTATTCTACTTCTTCTCAGAATACTTTACAAAAAACAAAGTTCAAAAATGTGCATCTCTCTTTCTCTACTGGACACTCCTTGATTGATTAAAGGTTAAAAGCAGAACTGCATTATTAGAAAAATAGACCTAATAAAATAATAAAATTATTATTGTAACATAAACTCATAAAGTGAGTGGTACCATTATTTATTGTTTTTACTTTAGATACAACTGGTAAAGCTGGGGTAATGCACCCACATCTTTGCATGGCTGGATTACCCCCAGTGTTTAGAAAATGGACTTCCTAGTCTGCTTTTGTGTTTTTTACTTTTATTACAATGACATCAGCACCTGTCCATTAATGACAGGTGCTGTGTCAAAAACATTAATTTTTGGTTTTTCTCTCTGTGTGTGAATTTGGTGTAATTGAAAGAGATGTGAATTTCACCATTTTTGCTGTTTTTAGGTTGCCACTGGGAACATAATTGCAAATATGGAGTATGGACTTGTCCTGGTAATATAATATGTCAGGGTAAGAAGTGAACCACCTTCGTAACCTGAAAACCCAGGATGAGTCCATAAGTTTTTGGACTCTAACACAATTTTTCCAATTTTGCCTCAACACAATCTCAATGGATTTGAAATCAAACAATCAAGATGTGACTGAAATGCAGACTTTCAGCTTTAATTCAACAGATTTTACCAAAGTAAGGAATTGAAACCATTTCACCCCATTTCTCACAAGCAATTAAATAAACTAACATAAGTTTCAACATGAAGATGGCTTCTTGTTAGTTAGTGGGTTGTACGGTGGGTAGCCACCCAAAATTGAAAAAAAATTGTTCACAGCAAGAAGGTCCGTTGTTCAATTCCACCATCAGGCCAGGGTCTTACTATGTGGAGTTTTGCGTGGGTTGTCTGTGGGTACTCTGGCTTTCTCCCACAGTCCAAAGACATGCAGCTAGTGGGGATAGGTTAATTGGAAACTCTAAATTGCCCATAGGTGTGAGTGCAGGTGTGAATGGTTATCTGTGTCTGTCCAGGGTGTACCCTGCCTCTCGCCCTAAGACAGCTTGGATAGGCTGCAGCCCCCCCGTGACCATGAAAAGGATAAGCAGTAAAGAATGGATGGATGGTTTTTAGTATTTGGATAACCCTTTTTCCTGCTGTCAATGACTGTCTGAGGATTAGAACCGGTGGACATCACCAAATGCTGCGTTTCCTCTCTTGAGATGCTCTGCTAGGCTTTTACAGCAGCTGTCTTGAGTTGCTGCTTTTCTCTTCCTATCTGTCTGGTACAGGCTAATCTTTGTTTCATTTGTCCTGTCTTTCCTGTTCTTGAGTGTAACCAGTGGTTTGCACTTTGTTGTAAACCCTCTGTATTTATATTTATGAAGCTGCCTCCTGAATGTTGACCTTGACTCAAGATTGTTCTCGACTTTGGTAGATGTTTTAAAGGGATTTTTCTTAACTAAGAAAATAAAATCTGTGATCATCAATTTTAGTTGTCTTTTTCTAGGCCGTTGCTGAGCAGGCTCTGCTTCATTTGTCAGTGTAATAACAAGGGAACATGCATCACCTTGCCCAGAAACTGCAGGGCAGTAAAATTAAATTTTATAAAAAAAAATTTTTTTTACATTTTATATAGCACCTTTCTAGACAAAAGATCACAAAGTGCTTCACACAGAGGTAACAAAGTATACAAAAAAACAGACAAAAAGTTAACCAAATGCAATTCTAAAAAGATGAGTTTTCAGTTGTTTTGTTACAAGAGACTACTGAGTCCACAGATCTTAAGCTCAGAGGGAGAGAGTTCCACAGTTTGGGGGCCACAGTGGCAAAAACTCTGTCTCCCTTAGTTCTCAGCCTTGTATGCTGTATAGCAAGTAGGCCCTTATCACATGACCTCGGGGACCTGCTAGGGACATAGGGCTGTAGAAGTTCAATAATTTAAGCTGGTGCTTGTCCATGAAGAGCTCTAAAAGTCAGAATCAGAATCTTAAAATGGACTGAATTCAATGGGAAGCCAGTGCAGCTGTATTAACAACGGTGTCACATGTGAGTACTCCGAGGATTTGGTCAGAAGCCTTGCTGCAGTGTTTTGAACGACCTGCAGACGTTCCAGGGAGTTTTTGCATAGACATGTAAACAGTGAATTACAATAGTCCAAATGTGATGAAATGAATGCATGTATAACAATCTCCAGGTCAGTGCGAGATAATGAAGAGGTGGACCCCCTATGCTAAGCGAGCCTACCACAGACGTGAGCGAGACAGATAAATATGAAGGCATGCCGGCTTGGATGTCGCCCAGATCAACAAGGTCCGCGTCAGGTGTTGAGGAACCAGGGCACTAGTGCTGGGCGATATGGAAAAAATATTTATCACGATATGAATTCTTTTATATCACGATAACGATATATATCACGATATACCACCTGACCTGTGGTCATCTGGAAAGTATGAAGTCTGTAAACAGCGAGTGGAGAGGGTGCAGTCTTTGTTTTGAGTTACCGTAAAGCATGTCGCAAATCCGGGTGCACGTAAAGCAGCACCATGTCGCAAAACCACAAGGCAGAGTCATTGTTTTTATCATCATTTTTTTATACTTTATTTTCTCTTGCATAAAGTTCAGAGTATGTATAGTGAGAAGACAACACTAATATATTTGCCACAGGCTATTTAACCCTTTAAGACCTACCATAGAACCAAGTCCGCCAGAGCTTATGTTTACATTTTACATGCTGTAGTGCCATTTGTGGGAGCATTTCAAGTTGCTATACATCAATACAACCGTTATAGCCCAAATTATAATAATATGTATGCATTAAGTCCATAGAAACTACATAAATTGCAAAAAAAGTGCAATAAACTACAAAAAAATTGAAAATCGTTTTTGTTTTGTTTTTTACATATATTTCTAGTTAGAGAAATTGAAGAGGCTTATCCCTCAAAACTGTAAATACAAAAAAGTTGCACAAAATAGTTTCCAACCACGAGAAATTTATTTTGAGTGTCTTCATAGTTTTATGCTTGAGATACACTAATTTTAATATACTACAGGAAAAATGAAAATATATATCATAATGCAAATTTGCAAAAAAACCAGCATGTGCATCAAAATAAACTATTTTCAACAGTGTAATTTGACTTCTAAGCATCCCAGAAACGATACAGAAAAGCATAAAGTCAAACATGACTTTTAAAAACACCAACATAGGCTTTGAAGGTAAAAAACTAAATTTTCCGCGAAAATGACGTCACTTCCGGTTTCGGACAGGTAATGGCGGACATGCGATAGTTTGCGCTGACTTATATTCCAACGTAGGAAGTGTTATGAACAGCTGATCGGATCGGCAAAGCGTGTTTCTGGAATATTATGTTTTTGTTGCTGCAAGTCTGGAATATTATGTTTTTGTTGCTGGAAGTGCTTTTTATGCAATTTTTGCAAAGCCATATGTGGAAGAAAACCGTGACCTAGGACAAGCTAATGGAATAAGATGTAAGTACAACTCCTATGGTTTCATATGCAAAAACAATTATTGCGCTACCTTACGTGGTTCCAGTTCTACAGGGATTTAAAAATAGTTAGGCAAAACGGAGTGTGCCTGCTCCGACCGGTTGTAAAGGGTTAATGATATATTTTATGTTATAATTTATAAAATTAGGGTTAGAAACGATAGAAGACAAATGGCACGATAGACACTTTTCTATCGTCCACACGATATATATCGTCATATCGCCCAGCACTACAGGGCACCTTGACGAGAAGTGGGCTACTGGAACAAGAAGGCATCGGTGGGCAAGAGACGAAAACAGGGCGTTGTTGGAATGCTACTACACAAGTAACCCTGGCGGAAGGGGGTACAACATAAATGCTACGGCAAGGGGGAGCCAGGACGCCAGGTCAGGGGGGAGATATCATCACCCCCACCCAAGATTGGGTACCAAGCCCCAAGTGCGATAGGAGAAGGATCGTTGAGTGCAAGAGGAACTGACCTGAAAGATAGGAGGCTGGAGACAGAACAATACTGGAAGAGCATATGGGAGAAGGATGCAACCCATAACGGCAATGCTCAGTGGCTAGTGGATCTGAGGGCAGACCACAGCAACCTCCCTGAACAGGGTCCAGTAACCATCACAGTGGCAGATATCCAAGAAAGGGTCTCCAGTATGAAGAGTTGGACAGCACCAGGCCCTGATATGGTTCACGCCTACTGGCTGAAGAAGCTGACTGCACTCCACAAGCGCCTGGCAGCACAAATGAACCAGCTGCTAGTTGATGACAGACACCCAGAATGGCTAACCGAAGGCCGGACAGTCCTGATCCTCAAGGACCCCCAGAAGGGACCGGTCCCCTCCAACTACCGACCAATAACCTGCCTCAGCACCACGTGGAAGCTCCTGTCAGGCATCATAGCAGCTAAGATGAACAGGCACATGGGTCAATATATGAGCGGGGCACAGAAAGTGATGGGTAAGAATACCAGAGGCGCAAAACACCAGCTACTGGTAGACAGGACAGTCAGCCGAGACTGCAAGACCAGACTGATCAACTTGTGCACTGCCTGGATTGATTACAAGAAGGCCTATGACTCAATGCCCCACAGCTGGATATTGGAATGCCTAGAATTGTACAAGATCAACAGGACCCTAAGAGCCTTCATCAGGAACTCAGTGGGGATGTGGCGTACAACACTAGAGGCCAACTCCAAGCCCATAGCACAAGTCACCATCAAGTGCGGAATCCACCAAGGAGATGCTCTGTCCCCACTGCTGTTCTGCATAGGCCTGAACCCCCTCAGTGAGATCATTAACAAGACTGGCTACGGATACCGACTACTGAATGGAGCTGCTATCAGCCACCTCCTGTACATGGATGACATCAAGCTGTATGCCAAGAGTGAACGAGACATCGATTCACTGACCCACACCACCAGGATATACAGCAATGACATCGGAATGTCATTCGGACTGGAGAATAGTAGTCGGATGGTAACAAAGAGAGGGAAGGTAGTCAGAACTGAGGGGATTGAACTACCAGAAGACAACATTGCAGACATAGAGGAGTAGTCAGATGTTTCTACCTAAACATCTTATAATCCCCATCTTGACATTGGTATTGAACAAGTCACTGCGTTTGCTTCATGCTAATAACAGAAGATACTTTAATTAGAAACTTTAATTACCAATACAGCGTTCAACTCCAGACCAAACACCGTCCACACATGTGGCTTCACCCCACCAGCCTTTGGTGAGAGGTTTGTAACCATCCTCACACGTGAAGTAAAGTTTGTCACCGTGTGGCCAAACTTTAAGTCTGCGGTCAAAGCTTGTTGTTGGACATCCTGTTATAGCTATCAAAAAGACAGATATTACATTTAGATATTATCAAAGAGCAGTCAGAATACATTCTTGTGTTATTAGTATGTGAGATTCATAGATAACATTCTTCAACTATCTTTGGACTAGGCTTAAATATCCTTAATACTACTGAATAGACTGTAATGTCTGTTATTAGTTGACTAGCAGGGAATCCTGCTGACTTTGGCAATCCTCCATTTCGTGTGGTTTTTGATTGTCTTTACATGAGATGTTTGAATGAGATTTGGATCATGTTCATCTGTTTCATTCATGACTGTCACTACTATTAGACTTCAGACTGTAGCTTTAGATTCTTACCAAAACAGCAAAAACCTCAGCCACAAGTGAGACTGAACTTTCACCTCTGCCGTCTTAATGGATGGGTTTACCCGGGCCTACGCCTCCAACAAACTAGTGAACTCAGTAGGCATTAATAAACATCTCTTTTGTATTTACCACCCCAATATCAAAAATGTTGAGATGCAGTACAAAAGGTAAATGAAAACATACTGAAATTATTTGCAAATGTCATAAACTGAAAAAATGTACCATTTTAGGAAAAAAATAAGGTCATTTTATATTTGATGATAGCGACACATCTGAAAGAAGTTGGAAAGAGCCATCCTTTCTACTGTGCAGCAAACAAGACAAGAGCTGTTTATTTCAACTGATAGACAGTCCATACGGCAAAATACAAATCCAATGATAATAATAAAATTACAGTGCTCAGGGCTCTAGACTAACTTTTTGCCACAGTTGCACTGTGTGTCTAACTCCTAAGTTAGGAGCACTCAAATTTTTCAACCACATCGCTTAACACCGCGGTTTTACATGTGCACTTTTTTAGGGGGTAAATTGCAGTCCATACAGACAATATTCATTTGTAAATGATTAACTAACAATCTTGTGCTTAAAGTGCTTTGGCACTCTTTGGCAATATTGTAGAAAATGTTAAACTTAATCATCATCTTGGCCTCCTGACGACCTGTTTGCTGCTGCTGAAAGGCAGTGGGGAGAGGAGACACTTGGGCAGTGCATTTATTGCAGCATATAATGTGTTTTCTGGATACACTGTGCTTTTTCAGCGTTCAAAGACTGATGGCACCGTGTCAGAGCACTGCCTATGAATTTCAGATGGATCAGGCCTTAACTTAACAAAAAAGTTACCAATAGTTCTTTTCATCTTTTCTTATTACCCACAGCTACATCCACTTCTGTCGGGCCTAGGCTACTCACTAGGGCTGGGTATCATCACTGGCTTCTATAATCCATTTGATTCCGGTTCTCAAAGTCCTGATTCGATTCAATTTTGACTCAGACAGTCAGAAATATTATAATTCTGATCATTTATCAGTACTGATACATGTGAGACTTCATCAGAATTGTGAACATCACAGCAAATGCCTTTGTGTGAAAGTAACTGAGAATAAAACACCTCTGCAATATTCTGCAATTTTACATAATTTTAAAAAGTTTAAATTTCTTCAGTATTGAACAGCAGAAATTAGGCTTTCTTGTCCGAGGTCATTTAAGTGAAAAAAAAAAGAAAAGAAAAGAAAAAGACAGTGGCTGACAGCGCTGTAAACAACGGTAGACTGGTGGGTAATAAGCCAATGAATAATGAAGAAAACAGATTTGAGACGGGAAACTGTTCTTGAAGTACAGAGAGAGAGAGAGAGAGAGAGAGAGCTGTGCATGAAGTGTGATTTTTATCGTGGTGGAGGCAAAACAGCAAAAGTCAGAGGGAATTCATGGCGACATTTATCAAATGTGAAGCGCAGTTTGCTGCTTCTTTTGCTGTTGGCTCGGTGAATTTTGGTTGGAGAGAGACAAAACCTGCAGCTCAGAATCTAGCGCAAAAAGACGTAAACACAGAACAGACCCGACGCATCAGAATCGGTGAGCTCCGACAGCGTGTCCGTGTTCGGGCCGTCGGGTGAGAAAGCCGAGAAAGACAAAGCTGATTCTGATGCGTCGGGTCCGCTCTGTGTTTACGTCTTTGTGTGGAATCCGTGTACCTGCTCTCATTTGCTGTTTGGTGGTTGTTGAAATAGTTTTGTGAGCTTTAATCTGAGAATCTGGCGTTTCTGGCAAAACACAGTTATATTTAAAAGTCGATTCAGGATTTAATGAATCGATATCGCTTTATTCAAGCTACTCACCTCTCTCTTCCACCTGCACTTTCAACTGGACCACGGCCAATCAGAGCGGTCCCGCCCCTGACTATCTCTGATTGGTTTAGTCCACGATAGGGGCATTATGTGTGTCTGTTGTTGACCACACGGACAGTTGCAGAGATTGGACAAATTGCGTGTTTATTGCTTGCTTGTTTGTTCTGTGAGTCATTTGGTACCAGACCGCGAGAGTTGAGGCTCGGGTATGAAATATATGGTTTTCAAAGTTTTTTTTTTTCGTTTTTATCGTTAACTCTGTTTCCCTGGTTCTTTTCCCGTGTGTTATGAATAAATGTTCTTTTTTTTTTGGTAACAGTACTGGTTTTATTTTGTTATTCATCCACGACACCTTGAAGGCCAGCCCGTGAACATATTGTCGGACATAAACCAGTCCGTGGCGCAAAAATGGTTGGTGACCTCTGCTTTATAGTGCCTCATGAAAACTACAAAGTAAATGTAGTCCCAACTATATTATTTACATTGTTTCTTCAGTGTTCACTCTTTGTATTTCTTGATTGTTATACATGTAAATGTATCCATGCATTCTGTAAAGTTCTTGTTGCTGCATCTGCCTGTTTCAATGTATTTGTTAATTGAATATGTGTAATTTCAGCTGTGTCTTCTTCCCCATGTCATGGTCACAAGTGTTTTCTGTTCTCTTTTGTGTTTTTATTTCTTCAAAACTCTGGTGGTGGACAGTGGCATCTGACCATGGGCGGAACATGGGCTTCAATGCTCCTCCTTGCACCTGTCCTCCATTTTGCGTATTGGTTTGGCAGAATTGGAAAGCAGATTGAGTATTAGCTCTCCAACAGATCACTGTCACCTCTCCAGTGAACCAGAGGTGAACCTCCATGGCTTTGCAGGTTCCTGTAGATGTAGTGTGACTTAGTTGCACAAAACAGTTCACACAAGAGAAAAAAGCCTGTAACAACTAAAAGTTGACTGGTCTGTACTTTTATACCATCTAACCTTAGATTATGAATATATTTCTCAATCTTGATCATTATTCTTCTCCCAAACTAAATTGTAACAACGGCTGCAAAATAAAAGATGTACTGAAAAACCTTTTTTGGAGCCAAAGCAGCAGTGAGCACTTTATTTCTCAGAAATAAGCAGCTGGACATGTGACATCAAATATCATATTGTGTAACTGTAACCAATCAGTATTTTGTAGATTACTTCATTATGGAATTTGCTTATGCTTGGTGAATTTTATGTACCAACCCCACTCTCGATAGTTGTACCCCATCATGCTTTGGTTCTTTTTCCCACCCCAAATTCCTGTTAAAAAGATTTTTAAAATGCAGTCCATCTCATACGTGGCTGGTCTGTTAAAAAATAAATCTAGCCACCCTTTTGAGGGCATATATAGGACAAGAGAACATTAATCATGTTCTTGATAATGGGAGGTTGTGGGTGGAGGCTGTGTGGCAGGTTGTAGGCCACAACCATCTCCCAGGCATCCACCAGATGGACATTCAATCCTTTGAACATGGCCCTGAGCACCTTGTCCCTCTGCAGTGAGTACCAGTCACTATTAGTAAGTGTCTCATAGAGGTTCAAAGCTTTGGGATTTGCAGTCCTAATGACAACCACTGTTTCTGGAGCCCTGGACAACAGGCGCACCACTGCCCTGCGGATGCTCTGCAGCCGTCGGATGTAGACTTCAATGGGGAAAGTGCTGAAGTGTGACCAAATGCCAATAACTACAACGGTGTTGCTGCCTCCAATCACATTGTCTAGCTCATTGGCAATATAATGGAGCTCGCTGATAGGGACATTCATAAACCGGATAGGAGGACCATGGCAACGGTACGTCAGGAAGATGTTATTTGGGTAGTCCAGGGCAATAAAAGGTCCAATTTGCTTAGGGCTATGTAGGTTAAACTCCTTGAGACCTGAAAGTATTACAGAAGGAATAAGTAAAGTACAGAAAATCAAATTGGTGCAAGAAAGGTTTTGCATGTATCTACCTGATAGTGCTCCATTAAAGTATTCAAACCACTGCCTGATGGTGGAGTCTCCGTACATTTTAATCACCTTTCCTCTCAGACACTGAGTAATGGCTGAGGAAGTGTTAAACTGCCAAACTGTGGTGCCACCTAAAGCTCGCCACACACCCTGGTAGTAATAGCCAGAGGGACCAGATTCCAGACTCACCTCTGGCTGCCTTGAGATCTGACCTGAAAGGTAAAAAAAAAAGAAAAAAGAGAAAAATCAACATACTGTATATACACACACCAAACACACACCACTCCATCCCTTTACACCAATCCATCCCACACATTGAATTGCACTTGTTTAGTGATGTAAGGCTTGGATGCAGCTTCTCAACCATGGAAGTCAGTCACTTCAACTTTTGTTATAATACCATTAACAGCTCACTGTGGAATATTTTGTAGTAAGGAAATTTCACAATTTGATATGTTGCACAGGTGGCATCCTATTATAATAAAACAATGGAATTCACTGTTCACTCTATTGTGTCCACCATCTGGGAGGGAAGTGACAAGACGACACAGACCTAGAATAATTCTTGCCAAACTTAAATCCTTCAAACAAAAAGAACTGGTGAACACGGTACCTCCATGGGTAAGATAAATTTAAAAATTATGTACCACAAAATTTGTCCTCAATAATGCATAAGTAATTGGTAAAAACTGAAGATTTGACTTCTCTCTCAGGCGCAAAGAGGAAGCGAGATCTTTCAGAAGATTTGATACACAAAGATACTCAAATGCATGCTATATGGTCTTGTGTGTCTATTTAGATATTCTGGCAGAGCACATATGAAAACCTATCTGCATGGTTAACTTACTGTATCCTAGCCTCTTTGAAGCTGTTCATCTTAGGTGAGGTAAGTGAATTAGGTATGGAAATATACCTCATTCCCCAAGTCTCTTTGAATGATACTCATGGCCACTGATCAGTGGTCTTTGGACAATGGTTGTTGATCAATGGTCATGAGAATTTGCATAATTATGATGAAGGAACTGACGTCCCAAACCATTGTTCCTTCAGTGGATCTAGTATCATTATGCAAATGTTCTGTTATAAGATTGGGGAATCCTTTTTTTTTTTTTAACCTGTCCCGTTTGGTTCTTTTGCCATTAGAATTATTGTCTAAAGGCGAAGAAAGATGCCCAACGGATTTACTTTACCAAATGGACCATCCCAGCCTTGCCGTAATGGTCCATTTGATTCACCTTTTATTGTTTATTTTATTTTCACTTGCTGAATACGGGACAGACTTGACTGGTGGAAAGAAAGGGGAGAAAGAAAGAGGGAAAGAAAAAAACTGAGAAGAGGGACGGGGAAAAAGGGCAAAAAACAAAAAACAACAGAATAAGCAGACAAAAAATACATATATCGATCACCTGGATCACCTGTTGAGAAAGAAAAAAGAAAGCAAGCAGAAGAAAACGAGAGTAATAGAATAAACAACATCACAATGATATATGGGAATATGACAGTAAATACTAAATATTAAACATTATTGTGCAGCACGTGAGATCGACAGCGCACAGTGTGCTTTGAGGTAGGAGCCAAAAAGGGTGTAGTTTGTGTGTGTGATCACCTGTGTGTACACCTGTGAGCATGAGCGCGCTTGTTTTTTTTAAAAGGTTCCTTAATGTAATGATCTGCTAGAGGGTGTGGGGGGCCACAGTCCCATCCTCCAGGGCATGAAGCAGGTATGGAGGAGATCAAAACTCCAGACATCCAGAGGCCCCCAGAACACAAGAGACCAAGGAAGACCAACAGAGGGGCAGCCGCGCCACTGTCCCAGAAAGAGCTGAGGAGAGTCCCAGATGAGGGGTCACTCAGCAGCCGCGGAGCAGAAGCCAGGGGGGGTTGCAGTAACGTGCCCGTGAGCTCCGCCGGCAGCCAGCTGTGCCTGAGTGACCGAGCCCCGGGCTGAGAGGCCGAGGGCACCCCATCCCCGAAGTGGCCTGAGCGAGCCCCAGGCTCCAGGCCCCGATAAGCAGCCGCCAAGGAGTGAGCTGGTGTGTACCTGGGCGCCCATCCCCGGACACAAAGAACCACCAACGCACCGATGTCTGAGGGCGTCTGCCACCGGCAGGGGAAGTGGTGGGGGGAGATAGGCCTCCAAACCTTGGAGGACCTGAGATGTCCCCAGAGAGGTGGCGTCTGATACCCAACCTGACATATAGACACAGACATACAGGCACACACAGATACAAACATCCATTCCCACCCTCATGCTCTCATAAGCAATTACTCCACACTCAACCAACGTGGAGACAGACATAAAGAGACGCTGTACACACAATCACACTCCCCAAGCGTACTCTAAGAACCGGGTCTAGGTACCCTTGCCCCTGGAGGGGGAAACTGCACCCAGACCCAGGTGGTGTTACCCTTTTCCTTGCGGTGGGGACAAGCAGATCGCCCCGACTCCGCAGCAGCAGGGAGGCCCCACATTCTAGACCCCAGTCGGACGGCCAACTCCTCCTCCTAGCCCCCCCCGCTCCAGCAGGCCGCAGAGAACGGGGGGGGGGGGGGGGGGGGGGGGGGGGGAGATTGGGGAATCCTGCAGTCAGCTGAGACTGAAGAAGTCACTTGGATGAGTGACGAAACGTTTCTCCCACTGAAAACACTACGTCCAGATGAACAGAATATACTTTTGGGGATTTACTTACCTGGATGATTGAGCATGCATCAAGACAATACTCTCAGGAATCTATATACACAATGGAGCATTATTAAATGAGGATATTGATTTTCCCCATAGACTTTTGTGCAAATGATTCATCTTTCTTGTGCACTTATAGGACTTGCTGTCCCCTAGAAAGAATGCAGGTTTCAGGTATTTCCCCAATTCATCATATTTTTAAGATTAGGCTTAAAACATTCCTTTTTGATAAAGTTTACAGTTAGGCTGGAACAAGTGACCCTGAACCTTCCTTTAATTATGCTGGAATAGGCCTAGGCTGCTGCGGGTGTCCCATTATGGACTAATCATTTCATCTTTACTCACCTCTGTTAACTTTTACACCACTCTGCATTTAATCATTAGTTATTAGTAATCTGTGGCTCTCCAGTGTGCCTTTTGCTGCCCCTCCCTAACCCTAATTCTGGTTTCTAACTTTTAAAAGAAAGCGTTTCCTTCCTACTGTGTGCTTGCTCATACAGTAGCTTGCAAAAGTATTCGGCCCCCTTGAACTTTTCCACATTTTGTCACATTACAGCCACAAATATGAATCAATTTTATTGGAATTCCACATGAAAGACCAATACAAAGTGGTGTACACGTGAGAAGTGGAACAAAAATCATACATGATTCCAAACATTTTTTACAAATAAATAACTGAAAAGTGGGGTGTGCGTAATTATTCAGCCCCCTGAGTCAATACTTTGTTGAACCACCTTTTGCTGCAATTACAGCTGCCAGTCTTTCAGGGTATGTCTCTACCAGCTTTGCACATCTAGAGACTGAAATCCTTGCCCATTCTTCTTTGCAAAACAGCTCCAGCTCAGTCAGATTAGATGGACAGCGTTTGTGAACAGCAGCTTTCAGATCTTGCCACAGATTCTCGATTGGATTTAGATCTGGACTTTGACTGGGCCATTCTAACACATGGATATGTTTTGTTTTAAACCATTCCATTGTTGCCCTGGCTTTATGTTTAGGGTCGTTGTCCTGCTGGAAGGTGAACCTCCGCCCCAGTCTCAAGTCTTTTGCAGACTCCAAGAGGTTTTCTTCCAAGATTGCCCTGCATTTGGCTCCATCCATCTTCCCATCAACTCTGACCAGCTTCCCTGTCCCTGCTGAAGAGAAGCACCCCCAGAGCATGATGCTGCCACCACCATATTTGACAGCGGGGATGGTGTGTTCAGAGTGATGTGCAGTGTTAGTTTTCCGCCACACATAGCGTTTTGCATTTTGGTCAAAAAGTTCCATTTTGGTCTCATCTGACCAGAGCACCTTCTTCCACATGTTTGCTGTGTCCCCCACATGGCTTGTGGCGAACTGCAAACGGGACTTCTTATGGTTTTCTGTTAACAATGGCTTTCTTCCTGCCACTCTTCCATAAAGGCCAACTTTGTGCAGTGCATGACTAATAGTTGTCCTATGGACAGATTCCCCCACCTGAGCTGTAGATCTCTGCAGCTCATCCAGAGTCACCATGGGCCTCTTGGCTGCATTTCTGATCAGCGCTCTCCTTGTTCGGCCTGTGAGTTTAGGTGGACGGCCTTGTCTTGGTAGGTTTACAGTTGTGCCATACTCCTTCCATTTCTGAATGATCGCTTGAACAGTGCTCCGTGGGATGTTCAAGGCTTGGGAAATCTTTTTGTAGCCTAAGCCTGCTTTAAAATTCTCAATAACTTTATCCCTGACCTGTCTGGTGTGTTCTTTGGACTTCATGGTGTTGTTGCTCCCAATATTCTCTTAGACAACCTCTGAGGCCGTCATAGGTCAGTTGTGGAGCTGTTTTGCAAAGAAGAATGGGCAAGGATTTCAGTCTCTAGATGTGCAAAGCTGGTAGAGACATACCCTAAAAGACTGGCAGCTGTAATTGCAGCAAAAGGTGGTTCTACAAAGTATTGACTCAGGGGGCTGAATAATTACGCACACCCCACTTTTCAGTTATTTATTTGTAAAAAATGTTTGGAATCATGTATGATTTTCGTTCCACTTCTCACGTGTACACCACTTTGTATTGGTCTTTCACGTGGAATTCCAATAAAATTGATTCATGTTTATGGCTGTAATGTGACAAAATGTGGAAAAGACGAATACTTTTGTAAGCCACTGTATAGGGGGTTGTCCCATTGTTTGGGTTTTCTCTATTATTGTAGGGTCTTAGCCTTAGAATATAAAGTGCCTTTGGCACTGCATAAATAAAATTGAATAGAACTGAATTTTTCCGAACCAGAAGCTAAATCCATCTGTTACATGTGTCTGCATGAGGAACATAAAACAACAGAAACAACAGTAATTATAAGCAAACTAAAAACCGGAGAACAAATCTAAGGAGACCTGAGAATGCAAATTTGACTACAATGAGTACCAAAACCTGGAATAATGAAACTCACACTGTGAATGCAAACATGAACAAGAATACAAAGACTAAACACAGAAAATGCTGAGTCAGAGACCCAGGACCAAGACACATGGATAGCCACAAAATGCAAAGCTAAAGAAAACCCCCCAAATCTGTGTCTGAAAGCCAGGAACCATGAAAAATGGCCACATCTATCTACACTATCTAAACAAGATAGAAATGATTTACAAATGTTTGTATATCATTAACAGCCAACAGAAAATTCACTTTCAATTTATTTATTGAGTAATTTATAATGCTGGTAAAAATTGGACTTTACCTTTCTTTTGCTGCAATACAGTGATGTTAGCAAGTCCTGAAGCTTGGATGGAGACTTTTAAGTTGACACCACTGAGATAAAGCACAAATGATATATATATATTTTAATAATAATGATAAATTTCAGTCTCCTTTACTGGTAAGTTTACTGGTAGTAAAATGTATTTTCAAACACTTTGGCATAGGAACTCTGAAGCAACATTATAGCTTAATGGAATCACAAAAGGCATATTAGGCATACTAAGTTGGAATCCAAGCATGGTGCAAAGTTAGCATACAATGTAGTTATAATTATTGAAACAATTTTTCCATGAATATTGTTTTGAATTGTAAGACTATGCACTGTAATTCACATTCTAGATCCATTTGTATTGTGAAGAACTGTCTGATCAGTCTTACAGCATTTTACTAAATCTGAGGAGAGGGTATAGCCCTGTCCACTGTCCACTAAGTTGGAGAGTGCATTCATTCTTTTTAAGAATGTACCAGACTGGCTACTCCCAATTCACCTTACTTGCATAGACATCTCTTTAGGTCTCATATCTAAAGCTGCACAGAAATCTACTAATTCAACAATTAGAATCAACTTTAGATATTAAATCTTTTTCATTTGCAGTGAAATATTAAGGGAACACGTCTGACCTTGGTATGGACCTGCTTGTTGATCATTTGTCCGATTAATTTTGAGCCTCTGAAAATTGGGGACTATAAATAAAAGTTATGCGTCTTTTGCTTTCTCTCTCTTTGCTCTTAAGTGGAGAGGAGGGTTTTATGTGTCTTCACCAACAGACAGAGCTACCCTTTCCGGTGTGCACACACCTGCAGTATATTGTCTTGTCAAGACTTGGCATTTAAGGACTAACTGTACCAGTGAGTCTCTAGTTGATTGTTGTCTCCATCTTGACAGTATTTTTCTCTGTATTTTTTTTCTTGTCTGCTTCCTAGTTCCCAGCCTAGATGCTGCTTGCTTCCTGGAAAATTTACCAATATTTCATTAAGGACTCTGAAGGTCACAGCCTGCCATATTCATCTTCTACTCCTGGAATCTGTCACCCTTCATGGGTGTAAGTCATTTACACACCTCCTTGCCCAATCTAACAAGTTAGTTCTCAGAGTTGAATGTCGCCACACCTTTGCAAATGTCCAATCCCTGCAGACTGTTCCTGAACTCACTTGTCTAACTTGTTGTGCCAGTTCTTGCTTGATTGTTCACCTTCCTGTTGTTACTTCTATTGATTCTTTAAACAGCTCTTGTAAACTTTTTATTGGTGATACTTGGGTCCAGTAACTGCAAAATCATGACAAAAATTATTTTGAATGACCCTACTGCAAACTTTTTGTAGTACTCCTTAATTATAGCTAAAGGTTTGTATTTCAATTTAATATTGAATATTTGATTTAATATCAACTGTGATGGTATATGCAGGAAAAGCTATTAAAATAGTTTTTTTTTCTCCAATAAATTATGGCCCTAATCATGGTTGTAAGCTGCATATTATGATTGTCAGAGTGCGGGGTTTGTGCCTAGTGTTTTGAGTTTATTTTGTATTTTTTGATGTCTTATGTTGTACTGGAAATATGTTAAGTTCTTGTGTTGTTATTATTAGTTAGGATTTAGTTGTGTTTTAGTCTAGTTTATGTTTCATCTATGTCTCCTTGTTTATGAGGTTTTTTCTGTTTGTCATGTGTTATGTCCTCGTCTATGCAGGTTCCCCTTGTGTCTCTCTCCACTGTGTCCCCCTCATTCTCTCGCTCCCTCTCTCTGGCTCTTGTGTTAAGCTTGAGTGTCCCAGTTCATGTCTCTCCATGTTTCCTTTTTTATTAAGTCTTGTTTCCATGTTCAGTGTGTTTAGTTTTGCTTCCGCAGTGGCGTCATGTTTGTTTGTGTCAGCTGTGTTTCCCCAGGTGTTTCCACTTCCCTCATTACCCTCCTGTGTATTTAAGTCCTCTGTCTCCCTCTGTTCAGTGTCAGGTCCTCTTTTTTTTATTGCTTCATGTCATGTCATGTCAGGTCAGGTCAGGTCTTAGGTTTTTTCATATTTCTGTTCAGGTTCATGTTTTCTCTGCCTCAAGTCTTGTTTTTTTATGCTCCTGCTCAGATTCGTGTTCATGTTCTCATTTCATAGTTTTCATAGTTAGTCTTAGCTGTTCCCAGTTTAGTTTCTAGTTTAGTTTTGCCCCAGTTCCCCTTGCCTTTGTTTTGTGGCTTTATTTCCTTTTTAGCCAAATAAACGGCACGTGTTTTGTTATATGTTAGTCTTCTGCTTTTGGGTTCTTTTGGGTCCACTCTGGAAACACACCGGCTATCCCGGCCGTGACAGTGACGAGGTCATGGTGATTTTGTTTTTAAGTCTTTAGCGTAAAACAATGCTTTGATATGCTAATTTCATCATATGATTGTTTAAATTTGTCTTCCATGATGTTACAATTTTAATGCATTTAAACTTTTAATTAAAAACAAATAAAAAATGAAAATAGTTAGTAGTATTTTTGTAGTGTCTAAATTTGAGAAGAAAGACCTCTTTTTTTTATGACAAATTTCATCGTTAAAATTTTATTGAATTACAGCTTCAGTTCACTTGGATAACTCATCAGAGTTTTTTATTAAAAAGAGTAGGGAACAGTTTTAATCAAAGAGCGCCCTGGCTAAACACCAGTGACTATCAAAATCTATTTAATGTGGTCGCTTAAGAAATTTATTGGCTGACTGACAGATGGTGAACACAATGAATGAGCAGCTAAAGAGGCCAATATTTCTCTTTTGGGTTAACATTTGCTGGGTGGCCACTACCAAGAGTATCAGTGAAGAATTGCTTATTGTCTATTACTCTGTAAAGTAGCTTAAAAATATTGACGGATTTTTATTTTAGAAGAATCCAGGTACACAGATATTACTATTATTATTATACTATTATTACTATATTGCAGATATTACTACTGTTTATAACTCCCTCAACCTCTCACTACAGACATACAAAATAGATAATGCATACCTTTGAAACAGCTTGTTCTCCATGACGGTGATGTTTTGTGTAAATCCCCCCTTGGAGTGACTGATCCTGGCATCACAACTGAGCTTCTTTGGCTTGTAGCAGAACCACTGCTGACCTGTATGCAGCTCAGTGTAGTTGCACACAGGCTGCCGGGATGGACGCAAACATACATTACAGGTTGTAGTTTCACTGACCCTCCCTGAGCGGAACTGGCTTTCGAAAAAAACTCTATCCGGCTGTTCTCTGGTGAGTCTGCCCAGCACTGTGACTGCCTCACTGGGGTGAACCAGTATTACCTGGTAGGAAAGAGATTCAGTTTGTCAGTTCAGATAAATTTTTATCAAGGTGGACATACAATTTTTCTGGTTCATTTGAGGTAGTAGCAGTAAAGACCAACAAAGTCTACTTTGAGATTTTGAGGATGAAATGTTGGAGTGAATCATATATAGTAGATGAACATTCAGTAAAATTGATAATAGTGGGTTTGACTTGTCACCTGCCGACCAAGACAATAGCATAGCCAGACAGAAACGGGGCTGAACCAAATGGCAACGTACAGCAAAGTGGAAGTCCTGGTCTGACCAGTTTAACTTCTATCCTTCTATGCTCCTCTTGTTTTCTGTTTTTGCTTTGCAGTTTGGATCAGTGTTAATTCTTTGTACAGATATTTCAAGTCTTTGTTGACTGCAGTTTGAATCAAGGCCTGAGACTTAGCCTTGACAGATTTGATACTTCATTAGATCTGTCGGGTCTTTCTTGATTTTTTCCTATTTCTTAATTACATGACTTTCAGATACCATTCATCTGCTAGAGATAGGGTTTTTGTTTCACTCCAGTGTCATCAAAATTATAAGGACATACTGCATGTTGAGGCATGCAAAACTTTACAGCTAACAGTTCTCAAGGTGCAAAAATACAAATACAATACTAATACAAAAAAGTTCCTAAAAATATAGGCATTAGGTATATTTACTGCATCTGCAAGAGACCAGGTGGAAGAGACACAACCCTAGGAGCACTGTAGGTAGCTTCAAACTCTCACACCAAAATGTAGAATTACTGAATTACTAAATAGGATTAGTTTTGTGAAGGTGGGGCTGGGCGACAAAGCAATAAAAATAATTATTGCAAAATAACTTTTTGACATGAATAGGTGACATGAGTAATATAAAGTCAACCAAACTAATTTCATCTATGCTTTGACAAACACAATGCCAATGAGAATACTGCCACATCAAACCAGTCATGTAGCAGAAATAGACTAACAGCTATGTAATGTTAGGTGACGCATGCAGTGTGAGCAGCCAGCAGCAGCATATGTGCTAATGCTTGTGCTACAACAGCTGTGCATGCCAACACGTGAGCACATTAGAAGCGAAAGTGAGATAAAAGATGAAATGGCAACAGAAAATGTTGAGGAAAACTCAAGTGACAGCATTACAGATGATGACAGCCCAACAGATATAGCCCAAGGATGAAGAAAACGACATTGTTGAAAAGAGGAGTAGCATGGTCACAAAAGGCCGAGATGGCAAGAAAGCAAAGAGGTGGACCCAAAAGCAGACTCAAACAAAATATTTCATATGAAAGCAAGGTTTTATTTAATCATTTCTTAGGAGACACCCAGCCCTATGTGGAGATGAAGAGTTTGTCCAGTAGGATTAGGAGTTTAAAGTTTTAAATCAAACGGGTGATGTTGAATGTTGCCCAACAAGTTGGATGTCAGAAGAGAAAGGAATTTCTGGGGTAAACTGGATGAAATAGTAGACGAGAGTAGACGAGAGAGGGATTTAATGCAAATAATTTATGAAGTGCCATTACAGGTAGACAACTTTAACAAAATCTTGAGTTGAGGAGGTGATTTGTGATAGGAGGATGCAAGGAATAGGGTGAGAAGGAAGAAGATGATTTGCTGTGCCAATCCCTAAAGGAAGCAGCTCGAAGACGAAAAAGGGGAGACAAAGAAAAAACGCGTGTTCTAGTCTAATGTGTTTTTCAGCACAGCATTACTCAGAGACAGAAGAATGCATCATTTTATACTATGTAGATGAAGAAATGTATACCTTCATTTGTTTAATTTTGAAAAAAAGATGGGAATTTGAAAAAAAATCACAAATCTACCACAGTTACAATCGCATTTAACGTGATGAAATTTAGTATTACCTCAACCTCTGCACTTCCTTCCCAGAGTAAAGAGAATACGGCAGAGTAGGAGCCATTGAGATGATCCACTACTTTCCCTGCTACACCTGCACCAAGAGTTGGGTTGTGTAGGCGAGCGACTATGACGTCTCCCCCACAGTTCTTTGGACGACCCTGGAAATCATACATTTTAATAATAACCTCCATCTTATCCCCTATTTGCCACTGTCCTCCTCCCATCCTTCCGAGAATGGTGAAGGTGCTGTGGGCTGGGTCACTGGACTTTCTCAGGGAAAGAGATTGTAAAGGTGGAGTGTCAGGCCAAGCAATGGACTGTAGCAAGAGGTCTTCTTCAAAGGCTTCCTTAGGGGAGAGTGGTTTTAGCTTGCAGAAGTTGTACCACATGCCAGCAGGTGGAGTAACATTGGAAATGGTGGGTGGATGGATGATTTTGGTGTTGTTCACTTTATTGTGAAACTTGAAACTTGTGGGAGTCTGGCAGTGAACAAAAATGCATCAGATAAACGTTGTTGACAATGTATAATGAAAAATTCATCCTGAGAGGGGACTAATGTTGGCACTGATGTTTTGACAGTAGTAGTACTACTGTGCATCCCACATAATGAACAGTTTATTGAAAATCCTGCAAAAAAAATCAGCTAAAACTAAAAACTTCTCAACCTCTGAAATACAAACTCTGCACTGTAATTTTTGTCTTTGTCTTTTGCTAACAGGAAGCATAGTTTGAGCTCTTCATAGTTTTATTTACTTTACTTTTTTTAATTTACAATTTATTCAAGCACACAATGAAAGGAAACTTATGTCTGAAAGATGAAAGAGTATGTAGTGGGGTTGCTGTCTTTTTCTTATTGTTTTTCTATCTTCTCACTCCTTTAAAAATAGCAACTTTCTCACTGCACTGACCTGGGAACATAGACGCAGCTGAATAACACACATACACTCATCTTAATTTGCATATGTATGTGTCCCATTCCCATGTCTTGTCTTATATGAATACATAAAAAACAAATCCTTACCTCCAGAATGTCCGTGACATATACCATTAAGATTAGGACAAACACAGCCAGCACAAGTAAGATGCAGCCACAAGTTTTTAGCCGGATTGGGACAAAAAAGTTTTGAACCCTCATGATAAGCAAACAGCCCTTATCTCTAATTGTAGCACAGGACTTTAGACAGCACTTCACTAGCTGGGCCCACGTCCTCATCTAGGTTTGACAGTGTTTTAGTAGATAAAAGTGAATGCTTTGACATGAATTGAGCTGTGGTTTGGGGAAGGCCTCGAAGGGGACTGGGAATGGCTCCCGGGCCTGGCAGATCCCCATGTACTAAATAGAAGTGAAGAAGTTAACCCTTGTGCACCCCTGGGCCTGGACCGACAGGAAAAAACAAACAAAGTACAGGCTCGGGAGGCGGGGTCACGCGGACCCCCAGGCCGCAGTACAGCTGGAACTTGCAAGGAGGCTGGGTGGGTTGCGAAACTGGACAAAGGACTGTGGCAACGGGGTGGTGGTGGTCGGGGTGGTGGTGGTGGTGGTGGGGTCAGGCGGACCCCCGGTTAAGGTAGCTTTTTTTTTGTCAACGTCTTCTGCGGTGGAGAGAAAAGAGAAGGAGAAAGAGTAGGTAGGGGTCAAGCAGACGCCGGTGGCCCCCGGCGCTCGTCCTCGTTGTCGTCCGGGTCTCCTCGCGGAACCGGACGGCGGGCCGCGGCGCAGTTGGGGCAGTACGTAAGCGCGCACCTCGAGCACACGTGCACGCGGCAGGCGAAGCAAACGATCTTGGTCTTGACGTCCTTGCTCCTGGGACAGACGCGGCACCTCTGCCTTTTGACCGGGGTTCCCTGCGGATCGTCGCGGCGGGACTTGGGAACGGCGACGGTTTCTCCTTCTCCTCCTCCTCACGTTCCTCGTCGGCGCTTGGCCTCGAGCGTGGGGAGAACGAGCGCTTTGCCCAGACGCTCGAGGAACAGCCTTCGTTTGTTGAGTTTGCCCGACATCCACTCCGGGCGGCTCTCCCTCCAGAGTACGAACGCGTTGTAGGCCGCCACGTCCAGCATGTTGTGGAAAAGGGCCACGGGCCACCTAGATGTCTTTCTCCTGCAACTGTACGTCCCCACGACCTTGTCCAGGTTGTCTACGCCTCCCTTGGTGCGATTGTAATGCAGCACCATCGAGGGTTTTGCGGGGGCTCCTCCGCCGTCGGGGTCGCCGCTTGGCTCCAGCAACGACCCGGAGGACCCGAGGTAGCAGGAGAGGTGGTGAGGAGCAGCACGTTCTTGTTCTTCTTCGCCACGTAGGACATGACGACCGCGTGCGGCAACCGTAGGTCACGTTGAGCCGCACCTCCGCGGTCTCCGCGTACATGCCGCCGCCGCCGTCCGGGCTCTCGACCGCGCACGCCACCTTCTCGCCGTTCCAGTCCGCCCGGGGTGCTCCGAGCCGCGTTGGCTTCTCTGGTCTCTGCTATAGTGAAATTCCGGTCTTCTTTCTCCACGGCCGTCCTGTTTCCGCGCGCCCATCTCACCCTAGGCGCGGGTTTGCCTCCCTCCGCGGAGCACGCCGCCAACGGCCTTTGTTCTTCTGCGCCTCCGTCGGCGACCGCGGGGATCGCCCGGACCGAGATCCTCGGTTTCGTCCACACCTTGGCCTCGATCTCCACCTTGTTGTTCCCCGCGGGGAACAGCGTGAAGATGCAAGTATACGTGCCCAAGTCCTCGTCTCGCGCGTCGCGTATCAGCAGGTCCGCGTTGCCCTCGCGGCATGTGTTTTGGAGTTTGTACGTGCTTTGTCTCTAGGGGCAACTGTATATATTTATATATGGTAAATGGACTGGTTCTTATATAGCGCTTTTCTACTCTTTCTGAGCACTCAAAGCGCTTTATACAACTAATTCATTCACGCAATCACACCCATTCACACAAGCACTTTTTTCTGAACTCTTAAGTGCTAAGTATCTACCATACACATTCACTTGGGGTTAGTATCTTGCCCAAGGATATTTGGCATGCAGACAGGAGCAGCCTGGGATCGAACCACCAACCTTCTGGTTAGTAGCTGACCTGCTCTGCCACCTGAGCTACAGCCACCCCACCCCTATATAAACATATATAAATAAAACCACTTTTTTTTTTTTTACATTAGTAATTCCTTTTGTGCATAATTTTATATTATTGTTAATAATTAATTAATTAAAGCAACAAAACAACCTGAAGAGCCGGTTCGGAGCTGAAAGAGCCGGCTCTTTTTAGTGAGCCGAGCCGAAAGAGCCGGTTCTCTAAAAAGAGCCGGAAATCCCATCACTAGTCTCTAGGGGCCACCATATATATTTATATATTAACACATATACAGTGGCTTGCAAAAGTATTCGGCCCCCTTGAACTTTGCCACATTTTGTCACATTACAGCCACAAACATGAATCAATTTTATTGGAATTCCACGTGAAAGACCAATACAAAGTGGTGTACACGTGAGAAGTGGAACGAAAATCATACATGATTCCAAACATTTTTTACAAATAAATAACTGCAAAGTGGGGTGTGCGTAATTATTCAGCCCCCTTTGGTCTGAGTGCAGTCAGTTGCCCATAGACATTGCCTATTGAGTGCTAATGACTAAATAGAGTGCACCTCTGTGTAATCTAATGTCAGTACAAATACAGCTGCTCTGTGACGGCCTCAGAGGTTGTCTAAGAGAATATTGGGAGCAACAACACCATGAAGTCCAAAGAACACACCAGACAGGTCAGGGATAAAGTTATTGAGACATTTAAAGCAGGCTTAGGCTACAAAAGATTTCCCAAGCCTTGAACATCCCACGGAGAACTGTTCAAGCGATCATTCAGAAATGGAAGGAGTATGGCACAACTATTATTTTTACTATATAACTATTTTGGCCAAAATGCAAAACACTATGTGTGGTGGAAAACTAACACTGCACATCACTCTGAACACACCATCCCCGCTGTCAAATATGGTGGTGGCAGCATCATGGCAAGCAGGGACAGGGAAACTGGTCAAAGTTGATGGGAAGATGGATGGAGCCAAATACAGGGCAATCTTGAAAGAAAACGTCTTGGAGTCTGCAAAAGACTTGAGACTGGGGCGGAGGTTCACCTTCCAGCAGGACAACGACCCTAAACATAAAGCCAGGGCAACAATGGAATGGTTTAAAACAAAACATATCCATGTGTTAGAATGGCCCAGTCAAAGTCCAGATCTAAATCCAATCGAGAATCTGTGGCAAGATCTGAAAACTGCTGTTCACAAACGCTGTCCATCTAATCTGACTGAGCTGGAGCTGTTTTGCAAAGAAGAATGGGCAAGGATTTCAGTCTCTAGATGTGCAAAGCTGGTAGAGACATACCCTAAAAGACTGGCAGCTGTAATTGCAGCAAAAGGTGGTTCTACAAAGTATTGACTCAGGGGGCTGAATAATTACGCACACCCCACTTTTCAGTTATTTATTTGTAAAAAAATGTTTGGAATCATGTATGATTTTCGTTCCACTTCTCACGTGTACACCACTTTGTGTTGGTCTTTCATGTGGAATTCCAATAAAATTGATTCATGTTTGTGGCTGTAATGTGACAAAATGTGGGAAAGTTCAAGGGGGCTGAATACTTTTGCAAGCCACTGTAGTTGACTCCTTTGAATCTCTATGTTAATAGTTTGGCTCTGTGACCTCAACTTACCTGTTTGTTCTTCTCTGCTCAGAAAATCTGGACCCACCGACAGAAAGAGAATTCCAGCCCTGTCCACCTGAGCAGCACCTCAATCAGGCCTCGCCGGCTTAAAGTCTTTACTGGGTCCTGCTGTAGCTGTTGTTGATGTGTGTGGCCGGCAGCTATTGTAAGAACAGTAACCAAGAAATAAAGTGTGTTTAAGTGTGACAATGTGGTTAGGTCTGCCATGCTTCTGTGACACTGACATGTTTAAATAAATTATAAAATATTTAAGTAAGTTTGAACTAGAAAATAATTTGCAGACTTTAGATTCTGTTCGGTGTTTATTGACAAGTTTTTGATGTGGAGTGGCATTCCAGTACTTACGGCCAGATTTTTATGGAACTGCTTATTCTTAATTTAATGTAATACAAATGTTATGTTTAATAAAACATAAAATAACCCCATAAATATATGCAAGCTGGAGGCTAAAAATAAAAATGGAGGCCGATCTTTAAAAGTTTTATTCGTTATTTCTGCCCAGGGCTTTTAGTTATGTGCTGTTAATAAAAAGTTGGTCATAAAATGACACACTATCTCATCTCAGTGTAGTCTTTAGGGACTATTGACATGAAATACAAACGCTCTTAAAGTGAAGTACTATTTATCGGTCATCGCATGATATCTTGTTGTGTTGGGTCTGCCACCTGTACTACAACAACAACAAACTTTATTTATATAGCACATTTAAAACCAGTGGTGTACCAAAGTGCTTAACATACAAGAGGGTAAGATGAAGTAACAGGTAGGATGAAGGCTATGGCAAAGTACCAACATGCTAGCATGTTAAATGGCATTAAAAACAGAGAAGCAAAAGAAATGCATATAAAAGCATAAAAGAACAATATGTGTAAAGAATAACACAGTCAAAAATTAAAAATATGATTAAACGTAGTTAAGAATAGACTGAAGATAGAAATAAGCATTAAACTAACTAACAAACAATCATTAACTGGTAGAAAAGGCGAGGCTAAATAAATGGGTTTTTAACTGCGATTTGAAGGATTGAATGGAAACAGACTCGCGGATAGCGATAGGGAGGTTATTCCATAGATCGGGTGCAGCCAAGGCAAACGCTCGGTCACCTCTAGTCTTCAGCCGGGATCTCGGCTGTACCAAAAGTGACTGGGAAAATGATCTTAGTGCTCTACTAGGGGTGTATAGTCTAAGTAGCTTGGAGCTATATTGTTAATAATTCGGAAGGTGTGCAGCAGGATTTTGAATTGAATGCGATACTTAACGGGAAGCCAGTGCAGGTCGGCGAGGACAGGGGTGATAGAGACACGCTGCCCACTACCAGTAAGGAGACGAGCGGCCGCATTCTGAACAATTTGCAGTCTATGGAGAAGAGTAGAGTTAAGACCAAAGTAAAGGGAGTTGCAATAATCAAACCTAGATGTCACGAAGGCGTGGATAAGCTTTCCAGGTCTCTATGTGGGACATAATGTCTGGCTTTGCTAATAAGACGCAATTGATAGAAGCAAGATTTGACAACAGCAGACACTTGTTTGTCGAATTTAAAAGAGCTATCCAAAAACACACCCAGGTCACTAACAGTGTCGGTGAGGAAACTATCAAAGGAACTGAAGGCATCACGGAGTTGCCCAAGGGGGATACTACTGTCAAACACAATGATTTCAGTTTTATTGTCGTTTAGGATAAGAGAGTTACCTGCCAATTTTTAACCTCTCGCATGCACTCACGAACCGTGCAAAGACATAGCAGGATCATCAGTTAATTCGAAATAGATCTGAATGTCACGGGTCAGTGTGCAGGCGGATGGAGAGGAGGATCCAAATGCGAGACTCAGAGGCAGACGTGAACTCAGAATACACAGCTTTATTGCTGGAGAAGCCGAAACTAAACTAAACTGAGGATACAGAAATAAACTAAGCAAGCAGACAGGCAGGCAGACGGAACACACAGATAACGTGAGGGTGAACAGACGTTAACGACGCGACAGAGAACAAAGGAAACACAGGGCTTATATACACATGGCAGTAATCAAGGGATGAGAGACAGGAGGGGAACACACCTGGGAGAAATCAGAGCTGACGGGACAGGGAAAATGTAAACTGAACACACTCACATGAGACGGGGACCTTCAGAATAAAACAGGAAGCACACGACAGACAGAGACACAGACGCAGACTCATAAGCAAGCACAGTAACATCACGGACAGACAGAGAAGACCAAACACAGGCCACCTAAACTAAACATGAGGGCAAGCTAACAAAAACCCAAACCAGAATACTCATCATGATCGGCAAAGGAACAGAACACAATTACAATCAAAGCACCAGAGGATAAAGAACAATCCATAATGCAGAAAATAAACTAAAACATAAGAAACTCAAAATGCTGGGTCGAACCGACCCAGGACCGTGACACTGAATGTCGTCTGCATAACAATGATGTACAATGTTGTACTTCTCAAAGATTGCGCCTAAGGGGAGCATATACAGTGAGAAGAGCAGGGGGCCAAGGACAGATCCTTGAGGCACGCCGCAGGAGACAGGTGCAGCAGAGGAGAAATAAGGGCCGAAATTGATCGAGAAAGACCTATTAGAAAGATATGACTTAAACCAATCTGTAGGTGTGCTGTTTTTGCAAATGCTCGTATGGGTTGTACTTGAGTGTAGGAACAAATCCTCAGTTGGACCGGACGAATTGTTAAATTCAAAATTCCTGAATGAGTTTTTATTCTACAGCACATCATAATAACAGATAACAGATTGCATTATTGAGGAAAGTACATGTCAGGTTGATTTTTTTTGTTTGAATGATTATACATGCAATGAAAGAGAAAAGTCTTAGCAACTACAGAAAGAACGATAGGTTTTATGATTAAACAAACATCAGTCAAGTACAACTTTTATGCAGAGCATTTGATAACCTTTTCAGCCAGAAGAGGCTGGAGGAATATTTCTCAGTGTTATTGCAACTTCATCCACAGAGGAAAGATTTTCTTCGCTGAAAAATGCGTGGGAAGCAGATTTGCTATCAAACACCATCACAATGTAGGAAACCTTTGGAAATGTATTCAAATTTGTCAAGTGCTCCCAGAAACTGTCTTACGCCTCTAGTGTCCTTGCTCAACAGGAAAAACGAAAAAAACAACTGTGTAGCTAACAAGATCCTACCTGTCTTGGTGTCATCAGTATTCAACATTCAGTTGCTCGGCAAGCTTTATTAAATAATAAAGCCGAATTCTGTATATTTGTTCTGTATTTGTGGTAGAAGATTTATGCGAGATTGATTTCCCTGAGAAAACACATAGAAGCAGAAAACAGACTCAGTAAGAATTTGTTACCTTTTATTGAAATGACCACAAACAGCACTGGTACTTCACTGGTCTAATTCTTTATTCTGGTCTTCAATTATTGACACATTGGTGTACTCGTGTTTATAAAGTCTTGTACACAAAAGCGTTACTGGCAAGTTGGCAAATGTATCACACCATGTTCACACTTCTGACGCATTCCCAGTGTCCCAACAGGTCTGTGTCCTCTGGTACACGCAAACTCGATTGTATCATCATGTTCTAAATACTTTTTATCATCTCTTGAATATCTGAACCAAATTTTATGTCTGTTCATATCATCTTTATTCACAGTGCAGGGTTCTGTAAGACATAAAAGATAAAGACCTTTAATGTTAGTAAAATACATGAATGTACAGAATATTGTGTTCTGTAAAGGACTCTGTGGCTATGATGCCACGTGCCATACAAATAAGGTTTTCTTCTGCCTAATTATAAGTTGTGATCAAACACTGGAATGGTACACAGATGATCTACTGTTGCTGTTGCTCTTGTGGGGTGATTACATTCACTGTTAATTTTATGTAATATTTCTGTGACTATTTTGCATGCTGAAGTCCTTTTCATCCCAGCCTGACTCTTCTCAGCCTCAGTACAGCACTCGAGACTTCAACACCCACCCGTACAATGTACATTTTTCAGCTGTTTCAATTTAAAATTTCCAGATTGTCTTATTTTATTTAATTCACTTTTATATATATACATATATATATATATATATATACATATATATATATATATATATATATATATTAGGGGTGCAACGATACACAAAATTCATGGTTCGGTTCGATTCGATTCGATACTTTGGTGTCACGGTTCCATATTTTTTCGATACAAAAAATGTTCATGCCTTTTTAATTTGTCATTTATTAAAATTATAAATATATATTTTAACTCAAAAGTACAGTTTTTAAATTTAATGTTGCTGAAACAAAGTAATAAAAAAATAAATCTATCTGATTGAGAAATCACTCATCTTTGGAAAAAGAGAGTTTATTACAGAGAAATGGCTCTTTCCAAAATAAAAGCTATACTATATCCTTCTTCTAGGCTATATTCTTAGCAGCATATTAAACATATCAGGTCTCCATAAGGAGAACCATGTGCTAACGGCTGTCTAAATGACTCGGGTAAAGTTTGTAGCATGCGTGCTTGTTGTTTTTGTCTGCTTCCACTTGTCTTTGCACTAGGATGATGTCGGAGTAAATGTGCAGTCATATTCATTGTGTTCCCACTAGTGCTGTCAGCGTTAATCTCGTTGAAATGACGTTAACGCCACAACACGGCAAATCTCCGTTAACGAGCTACCGCGGATCGCCCCGTGTGTGGGGCTGGACGGCGTCAACATGTTAACGAGCAAACTGCGCTAACGCACTAGTTCCCACCAATGTAATTGAGCATTGCGTGGCACATCCGACATACTGTTTTACTTTTGTCCATGACGCACTTACCTTCAGGGTCATACTTCACATGAAGACCAAAATAGTTCCAAACGCCAGATCTGAATTAGGGTGGGGGAGGTTCAATTTGCCATATTGCAACGAGCTTAACTTCTGTCTCGCTAGCTTGCGCTGCACTCAGTGGATCTGCGCTCGACAGTGCAGCCTAGGCGGATAAGTCGAACGCAGATCCACTGAGCTCTCAACACAGACAGCATCGTCAGAAGAAAAGTTGATATAATAAATTAAAAATTTTGTATTGTTCGATACATATGCGTACCGAACCGAAAGCACTGTATCGAACGGTTCAATATCGATATGAGTATTGTTGCACCCCTAATGTATGTATGTATATATATATATATATATATATACAGTGTTGGGGAGTAACGGAATACATGTACCGCCGTTACGTATTTAAAATACAAAATATGAGTAACTGTATTCCGTTACAGTTACCGTTTAAAAAGGTGGTATTCAGAATACAGTTACTTTGTTGAAATAAATGGATTACACGGTGGTACTTTCCTGTTTCATATTGTGGCGCGTCAGGACTGTTTGGGTTTTGTTTGACAGCTATGTTCTGTTGTTCCAGGTGGCAGCGTTACGGTTGCCATGGTTACAGGGTAACGCTCTCTCTCTGCGTGTTTCCTGGGTGAGAGAGCGCCTTTTTGTTGTTGTTGTGCTAAGCTAATAGGCAGAATGCTACAGGTATAGCTCTAAAGAATGTAGCATCATGGGCAGTGTAGTCCGTGCTGCAGGGAGAATGGACTGCCATATCCGTTATGTGTCTGTGAGTGCGAGGAGGGAGAAAAAGGCGAGTGGAAAAGTACAAGTAGTCATCGAGCAAAAACGGGAGCTGGAAGCATGTAAATATAATAATAACCACTGCAGCTAAAAAGAGTGCCTGACGAGCCCAATTGTAAGTAAGCTCTTAAGACTCGACTGTACGCTGTGTTCGTGTTTTCCTCCGAAACAATAAGTTCCTTTGGAGCAGCCTTTCAACGCCTCTCTCTGTCTCTCGCTAGCAAACTTGACCCAGACAACAAAGCTAGTTTTCGGCTACGAACCCTACACGAACCCGACGTATTAGCCAGAGGTCCCTTTACTACGGTTCGGAGCCACAGACCTTCAGTAACAGTAATAAATCACAGCAATAGTACATTCACGTAGTTGTAAAAAGCATGATAATATATTAAGTAATCCAAAGTATTCAGAATACGTTACTCTCATTGAGTAACGTAACGGAATACGTTACAGAATACATTTTGGGGCATGTATTCTGTAATCTGTAATGGAATACATTTTAAAAGTAACCTTCCCAACACTGTATATATATGTATATATGTATATATATATATATATATATATATATATATATATATATATATATATATATATATATATATGAAGAACATTAGAACAAAAAAGAGAGAGAACATTATATACATACAAAAAGAGAGAACATAAATGCATATATATATATATATGCATTTATGTTCTCTCTCTCTCTCTCTCTCTCTCTCTATATATATATATATATATATATATATGCATTTATGTTCTCTCTCTCTCTCTCTCTCTCTATATATATATATATATATATATGCATATATATATATATATGCATATATATATATATATATATGCATTTATGTTCTCTCTCTCTCTCTCTCTCTCTCTCTATATTTATATATATATATATATGCATATATGTTCTCTCTTTTTGTATGTATATAATGTTCTCTCTCTCTTTTTGCACAGTCAAGGAGCGTGTCAGGATACATTTCACGGTGGTTGTACTTGTATAACTATGCATGTGACAAATAAGGAATCTTGAATCTTGGAAGTCACATTTTAATGTAAACCTACTCATTAATTTTACTCATTCTCCAAATAAGTAAACTAGTTTCTGTTATTTCTTTTAGATAAACATACAGAATTTCAGGAATCTGGATCACTTGTTGATTTTAAATTGTGATTTGATTTCATATCTTGCTGCTAGAATTAACTTTATTATTTATTTATTATTATTAATGCTGTCAGTTTGAATTGAGCTTTGTCCCAAAGGTTTTGAATTGCAGTCCATTGGTCGAATGTTATAGAATAATTTTCATCAGAAATGATCATTTGTTTTTTAGACCAAATATTCATTTAAATCAATATACTGTTATTATATCCATCCATCCATTTGCTTCCGCTTATCCTTTCCAGGGTCACGGGGGGTGCTGGAGCCTATCCCAGCTGTCATAGGGCGAGAGGCGGGGTACACCCTGGACAGGTCGCCAGTCTGTCGCAGGGCTAACATATAGAGACACAGACAACCATTCACACTCACATTCACTCACAGATTCACACCTATGGGCAATTTAGATTGACCAATTAACCTATCCCCACTACTGCATGTTATTGCTTACTATTATTATATCTCTAGACTAATTAGAGATATAGAAGAATTAATAATTAATCGGGAATTCCTGCTCGCACCTTTCACTCTAATACTTAACACAGTTCTGAGGTTTGAACCACACACAGTATCATAAGTACTTCAGTCATGCTCTTTGAACTTTGAAAAACTACCTAGAAAATCTCCATATATACAGCTTCACCAAATGTAACAACTACATGTTTTTTACTAGATTATTACTAGAATCAGAAGCTGGGATTTTAACAGGTTTTTGAAGGAGACTGCTTTTTACATTAGAACTGATTTGAAAACTTTATTATTTACTAAATATATCCACAATTTGATTCTCTGAAACTTTTCAGACCCACTTACTGGCCTAAAAACCCAGATAAAACCCAGATAAAAAAAATGACAGCAGGGCCCTGTACTACAATTCAACTTCATCATGACTATTGTTTTAATATTACCTGAAGTCAACAGAAATGTTTTTTTTTTTTAAAAGAATTTCTTACTTGATGCTCATCTCATCAAGCATAAAAGATGTTTTTCAGTAAACCTCAGACCCTACTATTCACACAGTGAGAAATGATTTTGTACCTGTTGATTTCTTATGTCAAACACAACATGCTCCAAAGCGTTTTATCTCCTCAATGCCTAGTCTATCATATTGTTTTTGGTCTATGACATTAAGTTCTCAAAAGTCCAGTCTTACTGTTTTTTTGACAAAGTTCCAAAATTCAGCTTAACAGTAAAGGGTTCTGGACTTTTTGTCAGAAATGAATGTTTTTATCTGTATTTTAAATATTTGCTGTGTACACCACCACAGTGGATTTTAAACTGAACAGTCAAGATGTTTATTGAAGGGCTTCAACAAAGTAATGCATTCGCTGTTTGTGAGTAACATATTTAATTTCATAGTTTCTCATCTTGAGAGGCTCACAAGCAGTTGTGTATATTTTTGTAAATATCGATCACGCCTCTGGAATTAAACACAATTAAAAAACAGAAACCAAAATGACTTTTTACTTGTATCTTCACCGAATGAAATGAAAACTTTTACTTACGGAGGCATCTAATCTCTCCAGTCCATTCACCGTCTTTACAAGTTTTGAACGGTCCACCCTCCATGATGTAGTATGGCTGACAGATATATTCAACCCTTTCATTATGTTGGTACCAGTATTTGATACTTGTTCTGGTGTCTCCATCTGAAAGAGGTGGTGGATTCCCACAACCCTGGGCAGCTGCAAAAGTGTGAGCAATAGAGAAAAAAAGTTTAGGCATTATTTAGTCACAATAATTTTATTTAGTCACATTTTTATTTTTATATACTGTCACACATCGTTTTACATTTCAGATGAAGTATTCATCATGTAATTCGAGTCTTGCAGATCAGCCCTATCATCATATATATATGTCCTTCTGTTATGCTTAGAAAGCAGTTAGTTATAATTCTAGCCTATATAGAAACCATCTAATATATCACATTAGTCTCGATACAGCCTCTGCCACCACATTAGATCAATCCCTCTGGGCTCCTTTGATCAGCTCCATCACCTAGTGGGGGTGGGGGGTCGTGGTTTGGTCCCGCCTTAGCTATTGTGGTTGATGTGGAGGTTGGGATGGGCTTAGGGCATCTGGAGAATCCCTAGGGACGTTATCCCTGGAGGGCTTAACCCGGGGGTTGTGGTCATAACCTGGTTAGTGGCTCTGGTCGCTCTAAGAGGGTGTTCTCCTCGTGGCTGCGTGCAGCAGGGCTGGGGGAGGGTCTGTGCTGGCGGACGTAGGTTACTGGCCTGGTAGCCTGGCTGCCCCTGAGTGGATCCGGGGCAGGTGTGGGGGCTTGGGGTTCTGGGGTGCTTCGCCTCCATGCTAGGGCTCTGGCTGGGCCTTGGGGGCTTCGGTCCTCGTTGGTGTGTTGCCGAGGTTGTGGGCGGGTGGGTGCACGGGGGCTCAGCCCTGGTGCAGGGGGCCTCTGGTGCATCGGCCTAACTGGGGGGGCTCTTCAACTGGCAGGGAGGTTGTTCCATCCTTGCAGGAGTCCACTCTGCAGGTGGGGGAGAGACATAGGAGAGGTGAAGAATAAACTTAACCCGGCTGTCTGTTGTCTTGTGTAGTCTGGGAGATGATTGAATGTTGGGGTGGGTACAGTTTCCTCTGCGGTGGGGTCGGGTGGGCTGCCCCGGGTCCTGTGGGACTTGGCGGTGCTGCTGCCGTAGGCCCCGGTCTGAATGGGCCTGGGCTCCCTTGCCTTGGTGGGTGCCAAAGGACGGGGGTGCCTACTGGGGTCAGCGGGGGAGCTGGCCCTAGGGAGGGGCATCTTGCCCCTCCCTTCTTTTCCTCCCCATCCCCGGCTGCCTCCCTCTTCCCGCTCCACCACACCCACCCACACAGGTAGGGCCTTGGGGTGCGGGTGTGTCACCAGGGTGCAGGGGAGGCATTCCCCCCCCCCTCTGTCCCCTTCTGGCCACCTGTGCCTCAATTTTATTCCACAACTTAGACATCCACATTACTCACACTCTCATAACACACACATATATATAGGGCCTTGAGGGTGGGCACGTTAACGGCGTCCAGAGGACGGTCTGTGTATTCAACCCCACCTCTGGTGCCGGTGCCCACCTCTCAATTTTAAATCCATGTAGACATTGAGGGTTCTCGGGAGGGGCCGTGCTAACACCTGCTGCTCTCTGGCAGCAGCACCATGCCCTCCCGTGTTTTAAATGCACTTTAGAACAACATGCAGCAACACTACACATGAGCGGGAGGAGGGAGGTATGGGGTCTTCACACACCCTTGTTCTCTGCTGGCCATCGGGGCGGGGGGGCTGGGAGGAGGTGTTGGCCGTCTGATTGGCCTCCCTGCTGCTGCGGAGCCTGGGGCAGTCTGCTTGCCTCCACCCCGGGGGAAAAGGTAACATCTCTTGGGTCTAGGTGCCGTTTCCCCCTCTGGGGGCGAGGGTACCTGGACCCGGGGTATAGAGTATGTTTGGGGAGTGTGATTGTGTGTACATGTCCATTTATGTCTATCCTTACGTTGGGTGAGTGCTGAGTATTTGTATATGTGTGCATGAGGGTGGGAATGCATGTTTGTGTCTGTGGCTGTGTAGACTTCGTGGCCCAACATATCCCACAATTCACAGCGCGGCAGTCGGTGTGGATAATTTTGCCGCAGACGGCAGAAGCGGACTGTTAAAAGTAAGTACTGAATAATATGTCACTTATTTATGTGCAAATGTTGAATAATGAAGAACATTAAAACATGACTGTTGGCCACATGTCGGCAAAGTTATGTGACATTAGTGATGTTTGCACTTTCAGCGTTAACTTGGTTTTAAAGCCTTTACTTTAAAATATACGCCGTTCAATAGTTGACCTTAATCTTACAGAGAATGTGACGATTTCATGGATAATTAAAGTCAGTCATATATCCACAAACACAACAAGCTGAAAGTCAGTGATGCTGCTCGGTTTGCAGTCCTGAATATCACGGCACAAGCAGGATTCACTGCACTGTTAATGTTAGCTATGTTATATTGCTGCCTCCGTTCGGTGGTGTCGAGCCAAACGGACTTTAACGTGTGTTTGAACGAGCTGACGGTTCACTCGTTAAGCTGAAAGAAAGATGCTTTAATCACAGGAGTCACACATGTGTCCACTGTACCATCTGGGAACTCTTCTTGTTTAGCACTCGTAATAACACAAACACTAAATCCTCCTTCTCTTGTGCTGTTTTGTAGCAGTGTGTACACCTGAGACTGTCACCTGTCTGTCTGTCCTGCACTCTCTCTCTTTTTCTTTCTCTCTGATTGTGGAATAAAAGTATGAACATGTATTTATAAGTTACACTTGTGTTTGAATCCTGCAGCTTATCACACATTTGATTTCCATGTGTGACAACTGCAAGTGTCCAGAGTGAGGACAGACTGAGGGACCCACTGCTGCACATCATCTGTGAGGCTTTGCACCCCTGATGATCCACCAGGACAAACTCAGCAGTGTGTGAGGAAGAGGAGGAGGAAGAGCCAGCAGCAGCTGACAGATGGAGAGAATAGACAGACTGTTCCCTGTTTGTGAAGGACTGCTAGAAAAGTTTAACATAACTAATTGTCTGTCCTGAATCAGTCTTATTAGGTAATGTTCAAATAATTTTATCATTCCAGTGTTTTCAGTGTGGGAGAAAGTACTCAGGGCCTTCAAGTTAAACACTATGAAAGGCAGCAACAAGTTTAATGTTCAGAAACCTAAAGTATGTATCAGCAGCAGAATGGAGCTAAAAATAAATGTTTGTTTCAGTTCTATGAAGCTTTGAGTATTTTGGATTAGTAGTACTGCTGTGTTTGTTGCATCATATTGCTGTAATTGTTTCTATGCTTTATATATTCTGAGCTAAGTTGATCTATAGTGTTACATCATATTCTATAAGGATGTTATGTGTGTGTATACTTTCTGCCCAGTTTGACCCATTTAACAGAAGTCAGCCTGTTTAAGGCTCTGATATCTATTCTGTGTGACTTAAAGCAGTTATGACATGGTCTGATTTTCTCACCCAATAAAGGAATATTTAATATATCAGTCTACTCTTCATTCTATCAGAAACAGTTATCACAGCTCGTACATTTTCTTTTTACACATATATGTAAGCATTAAGCCAAATGTAATGTAATGCCAACATATTAAACGAACAATATTTGTCTCTTATATATCATACATCTATATATACACTGTCAAAGATACTTGTCTTTGAGTGAAGATTTAAGGTGATAGGAAATATAAATAACTGCAACTTGAATCTTTGACACAGAGTTCAAGCTCACTGCTGTAATATATCTTGTAATATATATATTGTGGCGAGCTCAGGAAACGGAGGAGACAGAGGTTTCTTTTGGTCTTGCTACCCGCCGTGTTAGCAGGGAGCACAGCCGTTTATTTAGCTCTGCAGAGTAACACTGGCGCGAGCCCTCTGCTCAGCGCGGCAACAACACAACAACACAAAATGGCGCTCTCTCACCGGAAACACACACAGAGGGAGCGTCACCTGTTACCATGACAACATAACAACAACACAACTGTAAAACATAACATAAATGTCCATAACATCCCCGGACCGCCCTGGGCCGCTACAATATATATATATATATATATATATATATATATATATATATATATATTAGGGGTGCAACGATACTCGTATCGATATTGAACCGTTCGATACAGTGCTTTCAGTTCGGTACACATGTGTATCGAACAATACAAAATTTTTAATTTATTTTATCAACTTTTCTTCTGACGATGCTGTCTGTGTTGAGAGCTCAGTGGATCTGCGTTCGACTACTCCACCTAGGCTGCACTGTCGAGCGCAGAGCCACTGAGCGCAGCGCAAGCTAGCAAGACAGAAGCTAAGCTCGTTGCAACATGGCAAATTGAACCTCCCCCACCCTCATTCAGATCTGGCCTTTGGAACTATTTTGGTCTTCTGTGAAGTATGACCCTGAAGGTAAGCACGTCATGGACAAAAGTAAAACAGTATGTCGGATGTGCCACGCAATGCTCAATTACATGGGTGGGAACTACTGCGTTAGCGCAGTTTGCTCGTTAATGTGTTGACGCCGTCCAGCCCCACACACGGGGCGATCCGCAGTAGCTCGTTAACGGAGATTTGCCGCGTTAACGTCATTTCAGATTAACGCTGACAGCACTAGTGGGAACACAATGAATATGACTGCACATTTACTCCGACATCATCCTAGTGCAAAGACAAGTGGAAGCAGACAAAAACAACAAGCACGCATGCTACAAACTTTACCCGAGTCATTTAGACAGCCGTTAGCACATGATTCTCCTTATGGGGACCTGATATGTTTAATATGCTGCTGAGAATATAGCCCAGAAGAAGCGTATAGTATAGCTTTTATTTTGGAAAGAGCCATTTCTCTGTAATAAACTCTCTTTTCCAAAGATGAGGGATTTCTCGATCAGATATTTATTTTTTTATTACTTTGTCGTTTCAGCAACATTAAATTTAAAAACTGTACTTTTGAGTTAAAATATATATTTATAATTTTAATAAATGACAAATTAAAAAAGCATGAATATTTTTTTGTATCGAAAAAATATCGAACCGTGACACCAAAGTATTGAACCGAACCGAACCATGAATTTTGTGTATCGTTGCACCCCTAATAAATATATATATATATATATATATCATAATAATCTGACAATAAATATAATATTGCCCATATTATATTTACATTACCAAAGTGAGATGATTTTAGTCTCATGAACAACATGAGCTAACTGTTATTTACTAACTAATCTTGAAATGACTGTTCAGTACAGAAGTGAAGCCCAACAATCATGTTTTACAGTCCCGTGGTCTCAGCCTCAGATACTCAACTAATCAAAGTGATGTCATGACAGAAATGATTGACCAAGAAAACATTTTTTCTCCTTCATTTCTGTCACACAATGCTGTATGAAACGTTTCTCACGGTTAGTATCATGGTTGCTAGGCAACCTGAGCAGCGCGACGAAGGCTAGACCGTCCCATTTCACAAGCCTCTCACTTCCGCACTTCTCGTACTTATATATATATATATATATATATATATATATATATATATATATATATATGTGTGTGTATATATATATATATGTATGTTCTTTAAGGTTCAAACTATTCTGTGGTTCGTGTGTGCTCATCAGGTTCTCACGTTTCTGACATGTCCATAGCGTGTTGTATTCCCCTGTTCCTCCACGTAACCCATGTTAACTGGTGATGAAATGTGTGATGCCTGTGGCAATGATAGAGGGACACTTAAAAACACTGAAATCCTGGAAAAGCAAACCTGACAATAAAGTTCTCAGTGTGACTACTTAAAAACTGAAGCCATTGTGATGTTCTCAGAGCTGCAGAACAGTTTGGGGATGGTGGGTTATTACAGAGGTTTCTATAAAAACTAATTCTTCTTATTCGTATTAATATTATTATTATTTAATGATATTACTGCAACTAACCCTGAAGTCTACATTGTGGTGTGTTCAGGTATGATCTTAAATGCACCACATTTCAAACAGTTTTGAGCTACTGTCTGTGTTAATGAAAACAACTTTTCAACGTCACACTTAACCAACTTCTCAGATTTAATAAACTTCTTAAACTGGTTCCAGTGTCCCTCCACTGGCTGTTTGTTTATTTAGAACAGATTTAAAAACTTTGTGTGTCGCAAAAGGGAAATGTAACTCACGGCGGCATCTCATCTCTCCAATCCAATCACCATCGACACATGTTTTGAACAGCCCACCCTCCATGTTGCAGTCTGTGTCACACACATATTCAACCTTTTCATTGTGTCTGTACGTGTTTCTAGTCGCTGGTTTGGCCCGTCCATGTGAAAGAGGTGGTGGCGTCCTACATTGCTTGGCAGCTAAAAAATGTGGGCAATAACAGTGGAAAAAACAACATTAGATAGTATTTTGTCACAATAATCACATTTATCACTCTGATCCAACATTTTACTGATAACTTGAAATGTGTTTTTTCCTCAAAACTAAGGGTTGAAATCCTGTTAATTGTTAATTTTGGGTTTAAAGTGGGTGTAACTTACAGTCATTCACACGACACCCCAAGAAATACCAAAAACAGCAATAGCAATCTTTTTCCATCCTTTGTACTGATAAACAGTAAGATGACAAGAGGACAAGTGATGTACCTTCACATGTGGGAAGAGGATTGCTCCACCGTCCATTTTCCAAACATTCAAGCGTTGCATTCCCTTTGATGATGTACGTACTGTCTTCACAAGCAAATGTTAGATATTGTCCTTTTTTTATTTGATTGTCTGTTACATCTGTGGTGATTGTTAGACCTGCTGGTGTTTCAGGGACTCTACATTTCTCTGTTTTGAAAAAGAGAATCTGTTTTACTGTGAGGTTTACATTATAAACATGAAACCAAATCAGATTCAAAGTAATAAGGTATTTTCTCACTACATTTTCAAACTAAGCAAACTTTTTCTTTAAATATTTATTATTAATAGGCATTCAGTTTCTCATTGCTGTAATGAAGATGTAATTAATGTCCAACTGTCTAAACCTACAAACTGCACTACATGGGGGTGTTTGTATGAAAACTACATTTGTTTAATTTCTCCTTACCATCACATTGTATTGTTTTAGCCCACTTGCCATGTTGGCACGTTGCAGTGCCAGTAAATCCTGCTTTATTCTTACACTGATATTCGATGATCTCTCCAGTCATGTATTTCTCTTTCTCTGCTGTGAAGTCCATCGTCTGTGACTCATCCATAAGCTTTTCACAGTACACTGAAAATACATAATAGTATTGTCAATATTATATACATGAAACCTTGTAGCTTTGATTTGAAAGCGAAGATAAGGGCAGATAAGCAAACTGAGGTACATGTGCAGAATGACAAAAACAAAACAGTATATGTAAGGACAGTTAAAGATTGTGCCTTTGGTACAATGTTGGGTTATATTATTTCCATTGATTTGTCTCTTAAAGGAGGACTAAAGTCTTTCTCTACCTTTGACCAAGGGTAGAGAAAGAAAGATGAATAAAGATGAAATATGTCAGCAGGCAGAATGATAGCCAGCAGTGTTTTTAACTTTTAAGACTCCAGTTTTAAATCTTATTCACAGCAATAGTTTATTTTCATGTACGTACGTATACACTGAATATTCAGCTTCTCCCATTTCCCAGCTGTGCATTTAATCGTAGGGTTCCCCTCTATTGTGTACTTATCACGACACTGATAAGTTACTTCAAACCCAGATGGGTATTGCTTCTGATAAGGAGATGTAATAACAGCATTTTCAGCTTTGGGTGGAGGGCTGCAGGTCTGATTAGCTGCAAGACATGAACATGTCAAACATGTAAACTATTAATTTACACACTGTAATCTCTTTATCAATATGTGTAAAATAATGCTTAAGTTGACTCACGTTCACAGATTGCATCAAGCGATCAATTTAAATCCCATCGTCCATCACGACAAGTTATTTCCTCAATCTTAGCAGAGTATCCTTCATTGCAACTAATGTATATCATTTCTTGGGATTTTCCTTGTCCTTGTAGTTCAATACTCCCTAGTGTCGCTTCCCCATTAGGAATCACAGGAACTTCTCCACACTTTTGTTCCTCTAAGGTGGATATGATTACAAACAATCAGGCAAAAAAATTACCAATGGATGAAATCCGTTTCTCCATTTGAGAACGTGATCAGAATAAGTAGTGGAAGAAACTCTGTATCAATGCACTTATTCTAAGATATTACAGGAAACATATTCACACTAATTTTCCAATTTTCTTAAACATGACTGCAGATAAAACTTAAATGTTAAAAAATGTTTAAAACAGATTCCAAAATATATTTTTTTCTACCTAAACATCTTATACTCCCCATCTTGACATTGGTATTGAACAAGTCACTGTGTTTGCTTCATGCTAATAACAGAAGATAGTTTAATTAGAAACTTTAATTACCGATACAGCGTTCAACTCCAGACCAAACACCGTCCACACATGTGGCTTCACCCCACCAGCCATTGCTGAGAGGTTTGTAACCATCCTTGCATGTGAAGTAAAGTTTGTCACCGTGTGGCCAAACTTTAAGTCTGCGGTAAAAAAAGCTCATTGCTGGACATCCTGTTATAGCTATCAAAAAGACAGATATTACATTTAGATATTATCAAAGAGTAGTCAGAATACATTCTTGTGTTATTAGTATGTGAGATTCATAGATAACATTCTTCAACTATCTTTGGACTAGGCTTAAATATCCTTAATACTACTGAATAGACTGTGTAATGTCTGTTATTAGGTGACTAGCAGGGAATCCTGCTGACTTTGGCAATCCTCCATTTCGTGTGGTTTTTGATCGTCTTCATATGAGATGTTTGAATGAAATTTGGATCATGTTCATCTGTTTCATTCATGACTGTCACTACTATTAGACTTCAGACTGTAGCTTTAGATTCTTACCAAAACAGCAAAAACCTCAGCCACAAGTGAGACTGAACTTTCAACGACTGCCGTCTTAATGGATGGGTTTACCCGGGTCTACGCCTCCAACAAACTAGTGAACTCAGTAGGCATTAACAAACATACTTCTCTTTTGTATTTACCACCCCAATATCAAAAATGTTGAGATGCAGTACAAAAGGTAAATGAAAACATACTGAAATTATTTGCAAATGTTATAAACTGAAAAAAATGTACCATTTTAGGAAAAAAATAAGGTCATTTTATATTTGACGATAGCGACAGATCTGAAAGAAGTTGGAAAGAGCCATCCTTTCTACTGTGCAGCAAACAAGACAAGAGCTGTTTATTTCAACTGATAGACAGTCCATATGGCAAATCACAAATCCAATAATAGAATTTTTGATATTAGCGGTTCTATTTCTTACACGAGCATGTGTAACAGAAAAGAATACCTCATCTCTCATCATTCTTATTTTTGTTGTGTATGGTAAAGACCAATATAGACTATCCAGTCACTTAAACACTGCAATCCAAAGTGTAATTAAAGAAATATTATATAAATAAATATATAAAGGGGTTGCTCTAGGCCGCAGGACGATGATCGATTTTGTAATCGTATCACCAGACCTGCGGCCATATGTTCTGGACACTCGGGTAAAGAGAGGGGCTGAGCTGTCAACCACCACCTGGTGGTGAGTTAGATCAGGTGGCGGGGCAGGATGCTGGACAGACCTGACGCGCCTAAACGTATAGTGAACGCCTAGCAGAGGCCCCAGTCTGCGAGATCTTCAACGCATACCTCCGGCAAAGCTTCAACAGCATTCCAAGGGAGACTGGGGACACTGAGTCTGAATGGACCATGTTCAGCACCTCCATTGCTGAAACTGCTGCACTGAGCTGCAGCCGCAAGGTAGTCAGTCGAATAAGATACAAATATCTTATTCGAATGGTTACTGTCATGTAGATGAGTGAAAGTTAGAAAGACAGAGACTGGTGTGTGAGCTCCATTCACTCATATCAGCAAGGAGAGAATGACAAGATATAGCAATAGCCAAACTGGCCAGCAGGTACCACTTTGGAGATGCATTTCAGATTGTTTTAAATCATAGGAAAAAAGATGAATGAAGCAAAATGAAAAGAAAAATACAAGGAACACAAACCCTCAAAATAAAACAGGAAGTGAGATACCACAGAAGACACATGAATAAACTAAATACAAGGAAGATGAGACAAAGGATGGAAGACTAAAGGAGGAATTAAACTAATAGAACTGGGAATTAGGAATAGAAGTAAACAAACCAGGATTCAAACAGATACTTTAAATAAACAAAACTTTTAAGTCCAATAATTCAATACACTGGGTAAATTGATTTCATGTGTTTTGTGTTCTATTGTGACTAAAATATAAAATTTTTAATCATTGACTCATCTTTGTATCGACATTTTATGCAGTGTTCCAACTTTCCATATTTAGGTTTGTAGATACATATGTGTGTGTTAAGCCTGGGTTATACTCTGATGCAGACATGGACAACCGGAGACCCAATGGCCTAGTTGTTATTCCTGTTATACTTCTTTGATGTTTGCTCGACGTCTGCCACCTGGTGCAATACCATAGAAATTCTTTTTGGATAAGTTAGCGCTGTCAACAAAAAAGAAAAAAAAAAGTAGGCATGCAGACCTTGGCACGAAACCTCGCTCAAACTATCTGATGACAAAATTTATGGCACTGGGATCCAAGTGAACCCCAAGCAGATTTGTGTGGAAAGTAAATTGCTTTATTTTCAGGACAAGAAATCCCAGAACAAGATGGACAAGGCGATGACATCATTGTCAAGGAAAATACTTGTTACTCTTTGATATATATGAGCTTCAAAAATGAAGAATGTTTGTGAGCTCATGGAGGGATCTAAAAATATCTTTCAATAGACTTCTGTAGAACCAGATGTTTTTTTGTGAGTTCCCTGATTTGAGAGAATTCATGTTGACTGAACTTTCATATCGGATTCACTTTTAAGTCGTGAAAGCAATGCTCACCTTTTATATACAGTTTATACATTTGTCTTTTGTCATCAGTTCTTTACAATATTTATGTTTGTCATGAAAAACAAGAGCCCACAAATAAATTAATAAATGTATCCTTTTAAGTTTATGGCATTTTCTTACCTGTACATTCATTAGACCCATGCCAGCCATCTTCTCCACAGATTACATACTGGTCTGTCAGTCCACTCTCCATCTGCTTTGCAAGTAGTCTCAGCTGAGAGTGTGCGAGTTCTCCCAATCCAGTATCTCTCCTCACATGTAACTCTTACCGTTTCACCAGGTGAAAACCTATTTCTATTAGCAGGTTCATATGTGGTTCCTGGGAGTGGTGGCTGTATCAGCTCACATTTTATTTCTGCATATGTGAAAAACCATTAGAAAAACCCCTCAAAATCATAACAAAGACATAAATACAGGTTCTTTTTTCTTTCTCAGATCAATACCAGTACATCCTGACATCAAACAACTAATATACTTTATTTAAATAAGGAAGAATGACTTAATTTAATTGATGAAACTCAAACTCAACTTGCTAAATAAAGAATATGCAACATTTATTTATTTTTTGAGAAATCAGGAGTGAAAAGTCCCAGGTCTAAGTGTCATGGTTCTGGGTGCTTTGACCCAGCATTTTATGTTTCTTATGTGTTGAGGTGTTGTGTGTTTTTAAGGTTCATTTGGTAATCCTGTGTTTATTCTATATTACCTTTTTGTACACTTAGGCTCCAATTGTGTCTTTGTCCTCTGTGTCGCCCTCCGGCTGCAGTACTTTTTATCGACATAATGTTTTGGAGTTAAGTCCTACCCTGCCTGCATTACACAGCCAGTTCATGACACTAACTCCTGGATAAGCTCCCATTATTCACATTACCATCAAAACCATCAAAACATCATGTAATAATTGAAATCACTTGAAGTACTTACCTTGGCTCTTCACTGACATCAGTGAACATATGCACAAAAACAGGATCCTGCTTTTGGTTATTGCATGCATGTTGTCTTTGTGCGTCTGATCCATCAAAGAAAACTAAACACTGCAGACTGTGAAAAAAAATGTTGTTCAATGATTTACACAAGTCTGTCTCTGCCTCCAAAAACAATCTCAGGCTCACTGGAAACAGATATAAATACTGTGATCACATGCTGCCACTTTAAAGACACAGTGAGACCCTAACAAACTCTTATAAACACCATAATGCTTCCCTAATATTGGTACACATAAAAAAAGTTACACACTGCAAAAACTAGATAATTAGATAACTCAGTAGACAAATAGTAGATTTTTCAGGTTGTTATTGAAATTATTATTATGAAGTTATGTCATGCCATTAAAAATACAATTCACCAGTTGGTGAAAACACAAATATTTATAAATGGCTAAATGTTGATTTGATTTTTTGTTCCTGTTAATCATCTGCAGGAATCAATAGAGCAAAGAAAAGTTTTGACTTCACCAAGGTTTGAGTTGGATTCTTTTTTAAAAAAGCAAAGCAGTCTGAATATAAACGAACAGTCTGAACTACACTTAGGTACAAACTGGGAAAAACTTGGATAATCTTGTAAGAAAGGAGAGAACTGCAGTCGAAGTCAACAGTGATGAACTCTGACCTCTTGCAAACTACTAAAACAAAATGTAGCTGTTGAGCAATGCAGGATTTGCCTTCATTTTTTAATATGGCTTCACGCTATTTATTCTACTTCTTCTCAGCATACTTTACAAAAAACAAAGTTCAAAAATGTGCATCTCTCTTTCTCTACTGGACACTCCTTGATTGATTAAAAGTTAAAAGCAGAACTGCATTATTAGAAAAATAGACCTAATAAAATAATAAAATTATTATTGTAACATAAACTCATAAAGTGAGTGGTACCATTATTTATTGTTTTTACTTTAGATACAACTGGTAAAGCTGGGGTAATGCACCCACATCTTTCCATGGCTGGATTACCCCCAGTGTTTAGAAAATGGACTTCCTAGTCTGCTTTTGTGTTTTTTACTTTTATTACAATGACATCAGCACCTGTCATTAATGTTTTGGTTTTTCTCTCTGTGTGTGAATTTGGTGTAATTGAAAGAGATGTGAATTTCACCATTTTTGCTGTTTTTATGTTGCCACTGGGAACATAATTGCAATAAAAGCTGCAAGCAGCGTCATGAGGGCCCTCGCACCCCCCGGCACGTCGAGCCACGTTCAACACCTAAAACCAGCACGTCCGATCTGATGTCACATTGATGGAATTCATGCATTTAACCACCAGGTAACATTTCATCTTATTCAAACATGATTATAGTCGTCCCACTAGGTGGCGCTCTAACCATTACTGACAAATGGCATAACAGACATTTCCGAGCTCGAGTCTTATCATACCTGCGACCTTTGGGAGAGATTGGACATTGTGTTTTTGAGTGACAGCAAATTACTGCTGTCACTTTAACAGCAACAAATTACCGCAATTTAACATGGCCCAGGTGTGTAGTTGAAACTGACCAAATATGAAGCTTATACGACCAAATCCCAAGGCGGAGTTCGAAAAAGTTCGAGGCATGGAAATGGCAAAATTAGAGCCAAAATGTCACGTTCACTTCCAAATGGCGGACTTCCTGTTGGGTTTAGGACATGGCCATAATAGACTTTTTTGTGCGTCTCCTAACGTTAGATATGTGTGCCAACTTTCATACATGCAAGTCATACCCATCTCGGGGGCTCGCGTTTTTCATTTTTCTATGTGGCGCTACTGAGCCAATTTTCCCTTGATATTTCTGAGGACATTAAAATACGTAAATTTTCACCAGGCCTGATGCGTGTGCAAAATTTCATGAGTTTTTGAGCATGTTTAGGCCCTCAAAAGGCCGATTCATTTGCCGTAATAATAATAATAATAATAATAATAATAATAATAATAATAATAATAATAAGAAATGGAGCAGATACAATAGGGCCTTCGCACTCTCGGTGCTCGGGCCCTAATTAAAGCTGCAAGCAGCGATATGAGGGCCCTCGCACCCCAGCACGTCGAGCCAAGCCCAACACCTAAAACCAGTGCGTCCGATCTGATGTCACATTGATGGAATTCATGCATTTAACCACCAGCTAACATTTCATCTAATTCAACCATTATTATAGTCGTCCCACTAGGTGGCGCTCTAACCATTACTGACAAATGGCATAACAAATATTTTTGTGCTCGAATCTCATCATAACTGTGACCTTTGGGAGAGATTGGACATTGTATTTTTGAGTGACAGCAGATTACTGCTTTTTGGCGAGTGATTGAAACTCCACCTGCCGCCATGACCACCCCTTTTCCCTGAACGTAAAAAGCTTCGCAATTTAACATCACAAAGGTCTTTGGATTCCACGCACTGGAGATCGCGTAAATCTAATGAAACCCCTTGGAGGAGTTCGTCAAAGTATGAGGCCTGAAAAGAGGGGAAAATGTCGCCAAAATTAGACATTAATTTCAAAATGGCTGACTTCCTGTTGGATTTGGGATATTGCTCCAAGAGACTTTTTTGTACATCTTGATATCTCCCATAAGCTTACCAGGTTTCAGACTCATACATAAAACAGAGCAGGGGCTGTTGTTTTGAAATTTTGTAGGGGGCGCTGTGGAGCCATTTTGGGCTATTCAATGAAAATGGTAAAATAACAAGAACGCGCTCATCACATTGGAGGGGTGCGCCAAATTTCACGACATTTTAAATTTTCCAAGCCCCTCAAAAGCCACTTCATTGTTCATGGTGAACCGCGTTGCCACCAGGGTGCGCCGTTCAGTTTAAAGTCACAATTTTCTCACTGAAGCATCAAGAGGGACTGATGGTGATATTCACCGCTTTTGAAGTGGCCACGATGAACCTGTGAAAATCAGTGCAACAAAATATAAGACATGACATTTCCTGTTGCCACTAGGTGGCGCTCTAGGTATTCCTGACAATGGGCACATCAATCTGTTCAGGGCGGGTCTGACATCATGCCTTTAAAGTCTCGTACTGATCAGATTGGATTTCATTGAGTTACACTAATTTGTTTCTTCATGGCGAGACATCAATGTTCGCCATGCTGCTGGGGTCACACCCTTTCGCGAAAACTCACAGTTTTCTCTATAACCCAAGACCAACTCCTTAAGGCTTTCCTGGAGAAATTTGAGGCTGCAAATTTCACCCATAACAATACTGTACACCAAAGTGTAAAACATGACATTTCCTGTTCCCACTAGGTGGCGCTGTCCCTGGTGTCAAATATGGCCGTTGAAATATGTTCAGGGGTGGAGCCTTATCATATGTGTGCTCTTTGGTCCACGTCGGACCATGTATGAGGGAATGAGAGACAATAAGATTTTCATGGCGAGTCATCAAAATTCGCCGTGGCGCCACGGCCTTACCGTATCGTGAAAACTCAAAAGCTCTGCAATTTAACATGGCTCAGGTGTGTAGTTAAAAGTGACCAAAGATGAAGCTTATACGACCAAATCCCAAGGAGGAGTTCGAAAAAGTTCGAGGCATGGAAATGGCAAAATTAGAGCCAAAATGTCACATTCACGTCCAAATGGCGGACTTCCTGTTGGGTTTGCGTCAATGGGCCCACTGACTTTTTTGTTCGTCTTGGCATGATACACATGTGTGCCAAATTTCATACATGTAGCTCAAACGATGTGTTCGTAGGGCTGCATTTAACAAGGCATAGGTGGCGCTACAGAGCCATTTCCTAGTGCTCATACGTGAAACCATTAAAATACAAAATTTTTCACCAGACCTGGCATGTGTGCAAAATTTCATGAGTTTTTGAGCATGTTTAGGCCCTCAAAAAGGCCCTTGTTTTGCCTGAATAATAATAATAATAATAATAATTAAAGCTGCAAGCAGCGATATGAGGGCCCTCGCACCCCAGCACGTCGAGCCACGCCCAACACCTAAAACCAGCACGTCTGATCTGATGTCACATTGATGGAATTCATGCATTTAACCACCAGCTAACATTTCATCTAATTCAACCATTATTATAGTCGTCCCACTAGGTGGCGCTCTAACCATTACTGAAAAATGGCATAACAAACATTTCCGAGGTCAAGTCTAATCACGCCTGCGACCTTTGGGAGAGATTGGACATTGTGTTTTTGAGTGACAGCAGATTACAGGTTTTTGGCGAGTGATTGAAACTCCACGTGCCGCCATGACCACCCCGTTTCCCTGAACGTAAAAAGCTTCGCAATTTAACATCACAAAGGTCTTTAGATTACACACACTGGAGATTGGGTCAATATGATGAAATCCCTTGGAGGAGTTCGTCAAAGAATGAGGCTTGAAAAGAGGGGAAAATGTCGCAGAAATTACAAATTAATTTCAAAATGGCTGACTTCCTGTTGGATTTGGGATATTGCTCCAAGAGACTTTTTTGTACATCTTGATATCTTCCATAAGCGTACCAGGTTTCAGACTCATACATAAAACACAGAGCAGGGGCTGTTGTTTTGAAATATTGTAGGGGGCGCTGTGGAGCCATTTTGCGCTATTCAAGGAAAATGGTAAAATAACAAGAATGCGCTCATCACATTGGAGGTGTGCGCCAAATTTCAAGACATTTTAAACTGTCCAAGCCCTTCAATATCCGCTTCATCTTTCATGGTGAACTGCGTTGCCACCAGGGTGCGCTGTTCAGTTTAAAGTCACAATTTTCTCACTGAAGCATCACGAGGGACTGATCGTGATATTCACTGCTGTTGAGGTGGCCACGATAAACCTGTGAAAATCAGTACAACAAAATGAAAGACATGACATTTCCTGTTGCCACTAGGTGGCGCTCTATGTATTCCAGACAATGGGCGCATCAATCTGTTCAGGGCGGGTCTGACATCATGTCTGTAAAGTCTGGTACTGATCAGACTGGATTTCATTGAGTTATACTAATTTGTTTCTTCATGGTGAGACATCAATGTTCGCCATGCTGTAGGGGTCACACCCTCTGACGAAAACTCACAGTTTTCACTGTAACCAAGGACCAACTCCTTAAGGCTTTCCTGGAGAAATTTGAGACTTCAGATGTCACCCATCACATTACTGTACACCAAAGTGTAAAACATGACATTTCCTGTTCCCACTAGGTGGCGCTGTCCCTGTTGTTAAATATGGCAATTGAAATATGTTTAGGGGTGGAGCCTTATCATATGTGTGCTCTTTGGTCCAGGTCGGACCATGTATGACAGAATGAGAGGCAATAAGATTTTCATGGCGAGTCATCGAAATTCGCCATGGCGCCACGGCCTCACAGTATCACGAAAACTCAAAAGCTCCGCAATTTAACATCGCCCAGGTGTGTAGTTGAGACTGTCCAAATATGAAGCTTATACAACCAAATCCCAAGGAGGAGTTCGAAAAAGTTCGAGGCATGGAAATGGCAAAATTGGAGCCAAAATGTCACCTTCAATCCAAAATGGCGGACTTCCTGTTGGGTTTGCGTCAATGGTCCCAATGACTTTTTTGTTCGTCTTACCATGATACACATGTGTGCCAGTTTTCATACATGTAGCTCAAACGATGTGTTCGTAGGGCTGCATTTAACAAGGCATAGGTGGCGCTCTAGAGCCATTTCCCAGTGCTCATATGTAAAACCATTAAAATACAAAATTTTTCACCAGACCTGGCATGTGTGCAAAATTTCATGAGTTTTTGAGCATGTTAAAGCCCTCAAAAAGGCCCTTGTTTTGCCTGAATAATAATAATAATAATAATAATAATAATAATAATAATAATAATAATAATAATAAGAAGAAGAAGAAACAGAGCAGATACAATAGGGCCTTCGCACTCTCGGTGCTCGGGCCCTAATAATAATAATAATAATAATAATAATAATAATAAGAAGAAGAAACGGAGCAGATACAATAGGGCCTTCGCACTCTCGGTGCTCGGGCCCTAATTAAAGCTGCAAGCAGCGATACGAGGGCCCTCGCACCCCATCGTGTCGAGCCACACCCAACACCTAAAAACAGTGCGTCCGATCTGATGTCACATTGATGGAATTCATGCATTTAACCACCAGCTAACATTTCATCTCATTCAACCATTATTGTAGTCGTCCCACTAGGTGGCGCTCTAACTATTACTGACAAATGGCATAACAAACATTTCCGAGCTCGAGTCTCATCACGCCTGTGACCTTTGGGAGAGATTGAACATTGTGTTTTTGAGTGACAGCAGATTACTGCTTTTTGGCGAGTGATTGAAACTCCACCTGCCGCCATGACCACCCCGTTTCCCTGAACGTAAAAAGCTTCGCAATTTAACATCACAAAGGTCTTTAGATTCAACACACTGGAGATTGGGTCAATATGATGAAATCCCTTGGAGGAGTTCGTCAAAGAACGGTGCCTGAAAAGAGGGGAAAATGTTGCCAAAATTACACATTAATTTTAAAATGGCTGACTTCCTGTTGGATTTGGGATATTGCTCCAAGAGACTTTTTTGTACATCTTGACATCTCCTATAAGCTTACCAGGTTTCAGACTCATACATAAAACACAGATCAGGGGCTGTTGTTTTGAAATTTTGTAGGGGGCGCTGTGGAGCCATTTTGGGCTATTCAATGAAAATGGTAAAATAACAAGAAAGCGCTCATCACATTGGAGGTGTGCGCCAAATTTCAAGACATTTTAAACTTTCCAAGCCCCTCAAAAGCCACTTCATTTGTCATGGTGAACCGCGTTGCCACCAGGGTGCGCCGTTCAGTTTAAAGTCACAATTTTCTCGCTGAAGCATCAAGAGGGGCTGATGGTGATATTCACCGCTTTTGAAGTGGCCACGATGAACCTGTAAAAGTCAGTACAACAAAATGAAAGACATGACATTTCCTGTTGCCACTAGGTGGCGCTCTTCGTATTCTTGACAATGGGCACATCAATCTGTTCAGGGCGGGTCTGTTATCATGCCTGTAAAGTCTGGTTCTGATCAGACTGGATTTGATTGAGTTATACTAATTTGTTTCTTCATGGCGAGACATCAATGTTCGCCATGCTGCTGGGGTCACACCCTCTGACGAAAAGTCACAGTTTTCACTGTAACCGAAGACCAACTGCTTAAGGCTTTCCTGGAGAAATTTGAGGGTGCAAATGTCACCCATCACAATACTGTACCCCAAAGTGTAAAACATGACATTTCCTGTTGCCACTAGGTGGCGCTGTCCCTGGTGTCAAATATGGCAGTTGAAATATGTTCAGGGGTGGAGCCTTATCATATGTGTGCTCTTTGGTCCACGTCGGACCATGTATGACAGAATGAGTGACAATAAGATTTTCATGGCAAGTCATCGAAATTCGCCATGGCGCCACGGCCTCACGGTATTGTGAAAACTCAAAAGCTCCGCAATTTAACATGGCCCAGGTGTGTAGTTGACACAGACAGAATATGAAGCTTATACATTCAAATCCCAAGGAGGAGTTCGAAAAAGTTCGAGGCATGGAAATGGCAAAATTAGAGCCAAAATGTCACCTTCAATCCAAAATGGCGGACTTCCTGTTGGGTTTGCGTCAATGGTCCCAATAACTTTTTTGTTCGTCTTGGCATGATACACATGTGTGCCAAATTTCATACATGTAGCTCAAAAGATGTGTTCGTAGGGCTGCATTTAACAACGCATAGGTGGCGCTACAGAGCCATTTCCCACTGCTCATATGTGTAACCATTAAAATACAAAATTTTTCACCAGACCTGACATGTGTGCAAAATTTCATGAGTTTTTGAGCATGTTAAAGCCGTCAAAAAGGCAATTCATTTCAAAGAAAAATAATAATAATAATAATAATAATAATAATAATAATAATAATAAACAGAGCAGATACAATAGGGCCTTCGCACTTTTGTGCTCGGGCCCTAATAATAATAATAATAATAAGAAGAAACGGAGCAGATACAACAGGGCCTTCGCAGTCTCGGTGCTCGGGCCCTAATAATAATAATAACAAGAAACGGAGCAGATACAATAGGGCCTTCACACTTTTGTGCTCGGGCCCTAATAATAATAATAATAATAAGAAGAAACGGAGCAGATACAATAGGGCCTTCGCACTCTCAGTGCTCGGGCCCTAATAAGAAGAAGAAACGGAGCAGATATAATAGGGCCTTCGCACTCTCAGTGCTCGGGCCCTAATAATAATAATAAGAAACGGAGCAGATACAATAGGGCCTTCGCACTCTCAGTGCTCGGGCCCTAATAATAAGAAACAGAGCAGATACAATAGGGCCTTCGCACTCTCAGTGCTCGGGCCCTAAATATGGACTATGGACTTGTCCTGGTAATATAATGCATCAGGGTAAGAAGTGAACCACCTTCGTAACCTGAAAACCCAGGATGAGTCCATAAGTTTTTGGACTCTAACACAATTTTTTCCAATTTTGCCTCAACACAATCTCAGTGGATTTGAAATCAAACAATCAAGATGTGACTGAAATGCAGACTTTCAGCTTTAATTCAACAGGTTTTATCAAAGTAAGGAATTGAAACCATTCCACCCCATTTCTCACAAGCAATTAAATAAACTAGCATAAGTTTCAACATGAAGATGGTTTCTTGTTAGTTAGTGGGTGGTACGGTGGTAGCCACCCAAAATTGAAAAAAATTGTTCACAGCAAGGAGGTCCGTTGTTCAATTCCACCATGAGGCCAGGGTCTTTCTGTGTGGAGTTTGCGTGGGTTGTCTGTGGATACTCTGGCTTTCTCCCACAGTCCAAAGACATGCAATTAGTGGGGATAGGTTAATTGGAAACTCTAAATTGGCCATAGGTGTGAGTACAGGTGTGAATGGTTATCTGTGTCTGCCCAGGGTGTACAGACACGGACAGACACCCCCCCCCCGTGACCTTGAAAAGGATAAGCAGTAAAGAATGGATGGATGGTTTTTAGTATTTAGATAATCCTTTTTCCTGCTGTCAATGACTGAGGACTAGAACCGGTGGACATCACCAAATGCTGCGTTTCCTCTCTTGAGATGCTCTGCTAGGTTTTTACAGCAGCTGTCTTGAGTTGCTGCTTTTCTCTTCCTATCTGTCTGGTACAGGCTAATCTTTGTTTCATTTGTCCAAAGATCTCACTGTAAAACTGTGCAGCTCTTTTTGATGTTTTCTGGCAAAGTCTCATCTGTCTTTCCTGTTCTTGAGTGTAACCAGTGGTTTGCACTTTGTTGTAAACCCTCTGTATTTATATTTATGAAGCTGCCTCCTGAATGTTGACCTTGACTCAAGATTGTTCTCGACTTTGGTAGATGTTGTAAAGGCATTTCTCTTAACTAAGAAAATAAAATCTGTGATCATCAATTTTAGTTGTCTTTTTCTAGGCCGTTGCTGAGCAGGCTCTGCTTCATTTGTCATGGAATGACAAGGGAACATGCATCACCTTGCCCAGAAACTGCAGGGCAGTAAAATTAAATTTTATAAAATTATTTTTTTTTAAATTTTATATAGCACCTTTCTAGACAAAAGATCACAAAGTGCTTCACACAGAGGTAGCAAAGTATACAAAAAATAGACAAAAAGTTAACCAAATGCAGTTCTAAAAAGATGAGTTTTCAGTTGTTTTGTTACAAGAGACTACTGAGTCCACAGATCTTAAGCTCAGAGGGAGAGAGTTCCACAGTCTGGGGGCCACAGTGGCAAAAACTCTGTCTCCCTTAGTTCTCAGCCTTGTATGCTGTATAGCAAGTAGACCCTTATCACATGACCTCGGGGAACTGCTAGGGACATAGGGCTGTAGAAGTTCAATAATTTAAGCTGGTGCTTGTCCATGAAGAGCTCTAAAAGTCAGAATTAGAATCTTAAAATGGACTCTGAATTCAATGGGAAGCCAGTGCAGCTGTATTAGCAACGGTGTCACATGTGAGTACTCCGAGGATTTGGTCAGAAGCCTTGCTGCAGTGTTTTGAACAACCTGCAGACGTTCCAGGGAGTTTTTGCATAGACATGTAAACAGTGAATTACAATAGTCCAAATGTGATGAAATGAATGCATGTATAACAATCTCCAGGTCAGTGCGAGATACTGAAGAGGAGAGCGTGGGTGGACCCCCTATGCTAAGCGAGCCTACCGCAGACATGAGCGAGACAGATAAATATGAAGGCATGCCGGATCGGACGTCGCCCAGATCAACAAGGTCCGCGTCAGGTGTTGAGGAACCAGGGCACCCTGACGAGAAGTGGGCTACTGGAACAAGAAGGCATCGGTGGGCAAGAGACGAAAACAGGGCGTTGTTGGAATGCTACTACACAAGTAACCCTGGCGGAAGGGGGTACAACATAAATGCTACGGCAAGGGGGAGCCAGGCAGGGGCGGATCTAGAGAAATTTTCTTAGGGTGGCATGAGGGTGGCAAAGAAATCAAATGGGGTGGCAAAATCAAAGCCTTTTTTTCCCCCAAACACATATGCAGGTGGTTACATATGGTTAAAATGATTCAAATGCAGTAAGTATACACGTTTTTCATATAAATATAGTCTATAACTTAATTATTGTCTGTAGCCCACATAATTACACACTTTAGTTACATAAAACATGTGAGTTTTGATGTTATGTACTGTATAGCCTGTATAATAAATAAATATGTAGCCCAATAAGTATAAAATCCAGAAAGCTACACAACATGGGGCGGTTCATTTACAAACACAAGTCTAACTTAAGTTTCACACTGTTTTTTGTTAGAAAACAATCACATTGTTACATGCTTAAATTACACAAAATGTCAGAAATCTGCACTGTCATGAACAAAAATTTTAACCTAATTTTTCATGATTTGTTGGATTAACCCTCTGAGGTCTGAAATACAACCGGCCATTTTTGACTCCTTTTGAGTTTACGTTTGTATTTCACCCTCAAATTGTTTCATTTTATTTTTTTCCCCTTGCCTTGTTTGGTATCATTCTTTTCAGCTCAACTGAATTTACTTGTTTTTTTCACTGACATACTGCATTAGTACTACTATTACTATTAATAGCACTATTACTGATCTGAAATCACACAAAGAACTTAAAATCCTAGTAGTATTTTTTACTGTAAAAAAAACCACAAACATGTTGAGTAAATTTTTATAACTTGAAATGCAAATATAAATTGTACATTTTGTAAACATATACAACTATTTATCTAAAAATGCAGCCAATACACCTGCCGTTTTTTTCATTTTCTACAACCATTTAAAAATACTACTAAAACTAAAATGAGAGGACAATCAGGTGTCGCAATAAGATGCCCCACAAATGATGAGTGCCAGTAAAAGAAAAAAGTTTGTCCACCAAAAGACAGAGGAGAAGAGCACAGGGATAAACCTGCAGGCCTGACAACAGACGGTGTATCACTCCGCTGGTTTTCTACTTAGTGACAGTGTTTACACTGCAATGTGCCTTTGTGACATTCATTAGTGCCCTCACTGACACACAAAACAAAACGACTACACAACAGAACAGCTACACAAGACAACACAATACACTAAGTATACACTCCACACTAAACGTCACAAATCTCCCACATCTAAAAACTCTCTCTCTCTCTCCCTCTCTCTCACACTCACTTGCTCTGTCTCGCTGCCGTTACCGTCACTCCCAAATCTTTCCCTCTTCCTAAACAACCAAATCACATGTTGACTTTTTTTTTTTAATTGGTCGACATGGTACTTTTTTCCACCGATAGGAAAGAGGTGGCTTTTTTTCCTTTCTTTACTGTTTTCGCGCTTTCGTCATAAAACGCTTAAAACACACACACACAAAAACGTGATGACAGTATTTAGAAAAAAGCGTGGCTTATATATATTATCATAACTCTGGATTTACTGGCCTGTAATTAAAATTTACAAACTTTCAATCCGAAGTTTCAATGCGGGCTGAAATAGAGAGTCAGCGTGGCTGCAGCTTGTTGCTATGTCAGCTTACATCAGTCATGTGATTTGGAGGTGCAGCGTGTCCGTGGACCACAGAGGGTTAATAACACTCACCTTGCTTCCATTTCCAGAGTGTAACATCCAACCACCTGTGTAAGATCCGAAATATCCACGCTGTTGTTCAAAATGTGCTCTGGCACAATCATAAACATCGCTTGCTACTGAAAACAAGAAAAAACCCAGTCCGCGCTATGGGCTGAACCATTTGTTAATAGTGGAGGGGGGGAACACTATCCAATATATTCAGTTTTAGCATTTATATTCACTGCTGACTGTAACTACGCTCAAACTGTTAATGCTATCTTATTTTAATAAACAACACTGTCATATGCAAAACTGGGGTGGCACTTGGGGTGGCAAGGGATCATTTTAGGGTGGCACTTGCCACCCCATGCCACCCTTCTAGATCCGCCCCTGGAGCCAGGATGCCAGGTCAGGGGGGAGATATCATCACCCCCACCCGAGATTGGGTACCAAGCCCCAAGTACGATAGGAGAAGGATCGTTGAGTGCAAGAGGAACTGACCTGAAAGATAGGAGGCTGGAGACAGAACAATACTGGGAGAGCATATGGGAGAAGGATGCAACCCATAACGGCAATGCTCAGTGGCTAGTGGATCTTAGGGCAGACCACAGCAACCTCCCTGAACAGGGTCCAGTAACCATCACAGTGGCAGATATCCAAGAAAGGGTCTCCAGTATGAAGAGTTGGACAGCACCAGGCCCTGATATGGTTCACGCCTACTGGCTGAAGAAGCTGACTGCACTCCACAAGCACCTGGCAGCACAAATGAACCAGCTGCTAGTTGACGAGAGACACCCAGAATGGCTAACTGAAGGCCGGACAGTCCTGATCCTCAAGGACCCCCAGGAGGGACCGGTCCCCTCCAACTACCGACCAATGACCTGTCTCAGCACCACTTGGTAGCTCCTGTCAGGCATCATAGCAGCTAAGATGAACAGGCACATAGGTCAATACATGAGCGGGGCACAGAAAGGGATGGGTAAGCATACCAGAGGCGCAAAACACCAGCTACTGGTAGACCAAGCAGTCAGCCGAGACTGCAAGACCAGACTGATCAACTTGTGCACTGCCTGGATTGATTACAAGAAGGCCTATGACTCAATGCCCCACAGCTGGATATTGGAATGCCTAGAATTGTACAAGATCAAGAGCCTTCATCAGGAACTCAATGGGTATGTGCCGTACAACACTGTGCGGGATCCACCAAGGAGATGCTCTGTCCCCACTGCTGCATAGGCCTTAACCCCCTCAGTGAGATCATTGACAAGACTGGCTACGGATACCGACTACTGAATGGAGCAGCTGTCAGCCACCTCCTGTACATGGATGACATCAAGCTGTATGCCAAGAGTGAACGAGACATCGATTCACTGACCCTCACCACCAGGATATACAGCAATGACATCAGAATGTCGTTCGGACTGGAGAAGTGTAGTCGGATGGTAACAAAGAGAGGGAAGGTAGTCAGAACTGAGGGGATCGAATTACCAGAAGGCAACATTGCAGACATAGAGGACAGTTACAAGTACCTGGGGATCCCGCAGGCAAATGGGAACCATGAAGAGGCCGCTAGGAATGCTGCAACCACCAAGTACCTGCAGAGGGTCAGGTGTTATGGCCCTGGCCATAATTTGTTTTGGTGGCTGTGTTTCTTTGTCTGTGTCTTTAAATCTTTGCAGGCCCTGATTGGGTGAGCTGACGGCTGCTGATTGGTCCGCGGATCATGTGGCCGCATTCAAAATCCATCACCAGCAGTTGTCCCGGGGCAGCCACTGACAGCAGCAGCAGACCTGACCCTGGCCTCCAAAACCCATGACATTTGTGCCTGTGACTTTTTGCGGTTTTCTCAGTTTTGTATATAGTGTGTACATTAGTTTTCATTGTAAATAGCACTTTGTAAATAGCACTGGAACAGAAGGGGTGAGCTGCCTATTGTGTTTCCTTGCACTGTTTTCTCATGTTTATCACAGTTAGGGAGTAAGGTGTAGCGCTTGTCTTTTGTTTGGTTTTTGGTTTCACATAGGGTTTTAGATAGCACCTCCTCCTGACTTAGCTTGTTCTGTTTGTTATTTTGGCCTTTGTTCACCCCTGAGCTTCTTTATTCCAGTGTAGCGAAAATAAACCACCATTCATTAAGAAATTGGTTTTCCCTGTGTATAGTTTTGGGGACCAGGGCGGGGCAATCTTTTCAAACTTATGTTGCGTTCCTGTACCCCTAGACTGGGGCGTAACATCAGGCAAGTCCTGAGGAGTCAGCTGAAGAGTAAGAACAAGATCCGGGCTATCAACACCTACGCCCTACCTGTGATCAGGTACCCTGCTGGGGTAATAGGCTGGCCAAAGGAGGAGATAGAAGCCACTGACATCAAAACAAGAAAGCTCCTGACCATGCATGGAGGGTTTCACCCCAAATCCAGCATCCTGAGGCTGTACGCTAAGCGGAAGGAAGGAGGCCGGGGACTGGTGAGTGTCAGCACCACAGTCCAGGATGAGACAAGGAACATCCATGAATACATCACGAAAATGGCCCCAACTAACAGCATGCTCAGTGAATACCTCAGGCAGCAGAAACCCAAGAAAGAGGAGGAAGGCGAGGAACCATCATGGAAGGACAGGCCCCTGCACGTATGTACCACCGGCAGATAGCGGAGGTGGCTGATACCCAGAAATCCTACCAGTGACTGGGCAAAGCTGGACTGAAAGACAGCACGGAGGCACTAATCATGGCAGCACAGGAACAAGCACTGACCACAAGATCCATAGAGGCTGGGGTCTATCACACCAGGCAAGACCCCAGGTGCAGGCTGTGTAAAGATGCCCCAGAGACAATCCAGCACATAACAGCGCCATAACCAAGTGGCCGGCATAGTGTACAGGAACATCTGTGCCGAGTATAACCTGGAAGTCCCGAGGTCAAAATGGGAGATGCCTCCAAGGGTGATGGAGAATGACCGAGCTAAGATCCTGTGGGACTTCCAGATACAGACGGACAAAATGGTGGTGGCTAACCAACCAGACATAGTGTTGGTAGACAAACAGAAGAAGACGGCCGTAGTGATCGATGTAGCGGTTCCGAATGACAGCAACATCAGGAAGAAGGAACACGAGAAGCTGGAGAAATACCAAGGGCTCAGAGAAGAGCTCGAGAGGATGTGGAGGGTGAAGGTGACGGTGGTCCCAGTGGTAATCGGAGCACTAGGTGCAGTGACTCCCAAGCTAGGCGAGTGGCTCCAGCAGATCCCGGGAACAACATCGGAGATCTCTGTCCAGAAGAGCGCAGTCCTGGGAACAGCTAAGATACTGCGCAGGACCCTCAAGCTCCCAGGCCTCTGGTAGAGGACCCGAGCTTGAAGGATAAACCGCCCATAGGGGGGCGTGCTGGGTGTTTTATATATATATATATAAAAAAAAAACCACCCAGCACGCCCCTGCGGGCGGTTTAATTTACTTAAGAGACTGTTCCCTTATTCACAAGTAGCAGATCTGACTTTTTCTTTTTTACATTTTTCAGGGAATTGAATTCATATGATGCTATAATAAGTGAGTTCATTTGAAAGTGAACAGTTTCACAAATTCAGTATTTGTATCCATTCTTGCCAGTGATGGAACTAGATGATTTTTGTTGGGGCCAGCCTGAAAATATGATTTACACATGATTTTAAATTCAAAATCCAGAAACTCACAACTCACTGTTCTGTCCTGCTACAAAACACTGTGTGGATACAACACACAACTCAATGATGTGGTAGAACATGTTACTTGCAAACTGTAATAGTATTAAAAGACTAAAAGGCTTGCCTAGATTATTTTATGCACTGGAATTTAATAATACAATTTTAAATAATATATTACTAATAGTATAAAATGTTGTGTGTGTCTGTGTTTGTGAGCTGGAAGGGTGCCAGTGTCCCTGAGACATTTTCACAGCATGCACATAATCATGTGGTAAAAGATTTCAGTCTGTGTAACTGTAATAAATAAAATTAAAAATAATCTTTAGTAAAATTAGTACAGGATACTCCCAACACCTAGCTTCTAAACACTCACTGCTTTTTAGTCATTTCCAGTTTCTCATTGATGCAATGGAACTGAAATTAAATCCCAGTTCTTACAGTTTTTTTTTGATGATGTAATGTATTTGCCCCACTGTTTTTATTTATTTATGTCATGTACGTATGTAAACACTTAATGGCGAGCTCCTTCCATTCCCCAGCTATGCAGTTAATCATAGCTTTCCCTTCCGTAATGTAATTGTCAAAGCACTGATAAGTTACTTCAGAGCCAGAGGAGTATTCCTTCTGATAAGGAGTTGTAATAACAGCATTCTCAACTTTGGGCGGAGGGCTGCAGTTATCATGATTAGCTGTAAGACATGACGGCATGTACACTATTAATTTACACTCTGTAATGTTTTCATAAAAACATGCATCAAAATAATGCTTGAGGTGACTCACATCTACAAATATCATCAAGTGATCCATTTAAATCCCATCGTCCGTCATGACAAGTTATTTCCTCAATCTTAGCAGAGTATCCTTCATTGCAACTAATGTATATCATTTCTTGGGATTGTCCTTGTCGTTCAGTACTCCCTAGTATCACTTCCCCATTAGGAATCACAGGAGCCTCTCCACACTTTTGTTCCTCTAAAGTGGATATGATTACAAACAATCAGGCAAAAAATTACCAATGGATGAAATCCATTTCTCCATTTAAAAATGTGATCAGAATAAGCAGTGGAAGAAACTCTGTATCAATGCACTTATTGTAAGATATTACAGAAAATATTTTCACACCAATTTTCTTGAACATAACTGCAGATAAAACTTAAATGTTAAAAAATGTTTAAAACAGATTCCAATATATTTTTCTACCTAAACATCTTATACTCCCCATCTTGACATTGGTATTGAACAAGTCACTGTGTTTGCTTCATGCTAATAACAGAAGATACTTTAATTAGAAACTTTAATTACCAATACAGCGTTCAACTCCAGACCAAACACCGTCCACACATGTGGCTTCACCCCACCAGCCTTTGCTGAGAGGTTTGTAACCATCCTCACACGTGAAGTAAAGTTTGTCACCGTGTGGCCAAACTTTAAGTCTGCGGTCAAAGCTCATTGTTGGACATCCTGTTATAGCTATCAGAAAGACAGATATTACATTTAGATATTATCAAAGAGAAGTCAGAATACATTCTTGTGTTATTAGTATGTGAAATTCATAGATAACATTCTTCAACTATCTTTGGACTAGGCTTAAATATCCTTAATACTACTGAATAGACTGTGTAATGTCTGTTATTAGGTGACTAGCAGGGAATCCTGCTGACTTTGGCAATCCTCCATTTCGTGTGGTTTTTGATTGTCTTTATATGAGATGTTTGAATGAAATTTGGATCATGTTCATCTATTTCATTCATGACTGTCACTACTATTAGACTTCAGACTGTAGCTTTAGATTCTTACCAAAACAGCAAAAACCTCAGCCACAAGTGAGACTGAACTTTCAACGACTGCCGTCTTAATGGATGGGTTTACCCGGGTCTACGCCTCCAACAAACTAGTGAACTCAGTAGGCATTAACAAACATACTTCTCTTTTGTATTTACCACCCCAATATCAAAAATGTTGAGATGCAGTACAAAAGATAAATGAAAACATACTGAAATTATTTGCAAATGTCATAAACTGAAAAAATGTACCATTTTAGGAAAAAAATAAGGTCATTTTATATTTGATGATAGCGACAGATCTGAAAGAAGTTGGAAAGAGCCATCCTTTCTACTGTGCAGCAAACAAAACATGAGCTGTTTATTTCAACTGATAGACAGTCCATACGGCAAAACACAAATCCAATGATAATAATAAAATTACAGTGCTCAGGGCTCTAGACTAACTTTTTGCCACGGTTGCACCATGTGCCTAACTTAGGCGCACCGGCACAAAAGTTAGGAGCACTCACATTTTTCAACTGCATCGCTTAACACCGCAGTTTTACACGTGCACTTTTTTAGGGGGTAAATTGCAGTCCATACAGACAATATTCATTTGTAAATGATTAACTAACAATCTTGTGCTTAAAGTGCTTTGGCACTCTTTGGCAATATTGTAGAAAATGTTAAACTTAATCATCATCTTGGCCTCCTGACGACCTGTTTGCTGCTGCTGGAAGGCAGTGGGGAGAGGAGACACTTGGGCAGTGCATTTATTGCAGCATATATTGTGTTTTCTGGATACACTGTACTTTTTCAGCGTTCAAAGACTGATGGCACCGTGTCAGAGCACTGCCTATGAATTTCAGATGGATCAGGCCTTAACTTAACAAAAAAGTTACCAATAGTTCTTTTCATCTTTTCTTATTACCCACAGCTACATCCACTTCTGTCGGGCCTAGGCTACTCACTAGGGCTGGGTATCATCACTGATTTCTATAATCCATTTGATTCCGGTTCTCAAAGTCCTGATTCGATTCAATTTTGACTCAGACAGTCAGAAATATTATAATTCTGATCATTTATCAGTACTGATACATGTGAGACTTCATCAGAATTGTGAACATCACAGCAAATGCCTTTGTGTGAAAGTAACTGAGAATAAAACACCTCTGCAATATTCTGCAATTTTACATAATTTTAAAAAGTTTAAATTTCTTCAGTATTGAACAGCAGAAATTAGGCTTTCTTGTCCGAGGTAATTTAAGTAAAAAAAAAAAAGAAAAGAAAAGAAAAAAACAGTGGCTGACAGCGCTGTAAACAACGGTAGACTGGTGGGTAATAAGCCAATGAATAATGAAGAAAACAGATTTGAGACGGGAAACTGTTCTTGAAGTACAGAGAGAGAGAGAGAGCTGTGCATGAAGTGTGATTTTTATCGTGGTGGAGGCAAAACAGCAAAATTCAGAGGGAATTCATGACGACATTTATCAAATGTGAAGCGTAGTTTGCTGCTTCTTTTGCTGCTGGCTCGGTGAATTTTGGTTGGAGAGAGACAAAACCTGCAGCTCAGAATCTAGCGCAAAAAGACGTAAACACAGAACAGACCCGACGCATCAGAATCGGTGAGCTCCGACAGCGTGTCCGTGTTCGGGCCGTCGGGTGAGAAAGCCGAGAAAGACAAAGCTGATTCTGATGCGTCGGGTCCGCTCTGTGTTTACGTCTTTGTGTGGAATCCGTGTACCTGCTCTCATTTGCTGTTTGGTGGTTGTTGAAATAGTTTTGTGAGCTTTAATCTGAGAATCTGGCGTTTCTGGCAAAACACAGTTATATTTAAAAGTCGATTCAGGATTTAATGAATCGATATCGCTTTATTCAAGCTACTCACCTCTCTCTTCCACCTGCACTTTCAACTGGACCACGGCCAATCAGAGCGGTCCCGCCCCTGACTATCTCTGATTGGTTTAGTCCACGATAGGGGCATTATGTGTGTCTGTTGTTGACCACACGGACAGTTGCAGAGATTGGACAAATTGCGTGTTTATTGCTTGCTTGTTTGTTCTGTGAGTCATTTGGTACCAGACCGCGAGAGTTGAGGCTCGGGTATGAAATATATGGTTTTCAAAGTTTTTTTTTTCGTTTTTATCGTTAACTCTGTTTCCCTGGTTCTTTTCCCGTGTGTTATGAATAAATGTTCTTTTTTTTTTGGTAACAGTACTGGTTTTATTTTGTTATTCATCCACGACACCTTGAAGGCCAGCCCGTGAACATATTGTCGGACATAAACCAGTCCGTGGCGCAAAAATGGTTGGTGACCTCTGCTTTATAGTGCCTCATGAAAACTACAAAGTAAATGTAGTCCCAACTATATTATTTACATTGTTTCTTCAGTGTTCACTCTTTGTATTTCTTGATTGTTATACATGTAAATGTATCCATGCATTCTGTAAAGTTCTTGTTGCTGCATCTGCCTGTTTCAATGTATTTGTTAATTGAATATGTGTAATTTCAGCTGTGTCTTCTTCCCCATGTCATGGTCACAGTGTTTTCTGTTCTCTTTTGTGTTTTTATTTCTTCAAAACTCTGGTGGTGGACAGTGGCATCTGACCATGGGCGGAACATGGGCTTCAATGCTCCTCCTTGCACCTGTCCTCCATTTTGCGTATTGGTTTGGCAGAATTGGAAAGCAGATTGAGTATTAGCTCTCCAACAGATCACTGTCACCTCTCCAGTGAACCAGAGGTGAACCTCCATGGCTTTGCAGGTTCCTGTAGATGTAGTGTGACTTAGTTGCACAAAACAGTTCACACAAGAGAAAAAAGCCTGTAACAACTAAAAGTTGACTGGTCTGTACTTTTATACCATCTAACCTTAGATTATGAATATATTTCTCAATCTTGATCATTATTCTTCTCCCAAACTAAATTGTAACAACGGCTGCAAAATAAAAGATGTACTGAAAAACCTTTTTTGGAGCCAAAGCAGCAGTGAGCACTTTATTTCTCAGAAATAAGCAGCTGGACATGTGACATTAAATATCATATCGTGTAACTGTAACCAATCAGTATTTTGTAGATTACTTCATTATGGAATTTGCTTATGCTTGGTGAATTTTATGTACCAACCCCACTCTCGATAGTTGTACCCCATCATGCTTTGGTTCTTTTTCCCACCCCAAATTCCTGTTAAAAAGATTTTTAAAATGCAGTCCATCTCATACGTGGCTGGTCTGTTAAAAAATAAATCTAGCCACCCTTTTGAGGGCATATATAGGACAAGAGAACATTAATCATGTTCTTGATAATGGGAGGTTGTGGGTGGAGGCTGTGTGGCAGGTTGTAGGCCACAACCATCTCCCAGGCATCCACCAGATGGACATTCAATCCTTTGAACATGGCCCTGAGCACCTTGTCCCTCTGCAGTGAGTACCAGTCACTATTAGTAAGTGTCTCATAGAGGTTCAAAGCTTTGGGATTTGCAGTCCTAATGACAACCACTGTTTCTGGAGCCCTGGACAACAGGCGCACCACTGCCCTGCGGATGCTCTGCAGCCGTCGGATGTAGACTTCAATGGGGAAAGTGCTGAAGTGTGACCAAATGCCAATAACTACAACGGTGTTGCTGCCTCCAATCACATTGTCTAGCTCATTGGCAATATAATGGAGCTCGCTGATAGGGACATTCATAAACCGGATAGGAGGACCATGGCAACGGTACGTCAGGAAGATGTTATTTGGGTAGTCCAGGGCAATAAAAGGTCCAATTTGCTTAGGGCTATGTAGGTTAAACTCCTTGAGACCTGAAAGTATTACAGAAGGAATAAGTAAAGTACAGAAAATCAAATTGGTGCAAGAAAGGTTTTGCATGTATCTACCTGATAGTGCTCCATTAAAGTATTCAAACCACTGCCTGATGGTGGAGTCTCCGTACATTTTAATCACCTTTCCTCTCAGACACTGAGTAATGGCTGAGGAAGTGTTAAACTGCCAAACTGTGGTGCCACCTAAAGCTCGCCACACACCCTGGTAGTAATAGCCAGAGGGACCAGATTCCAGACTCACCTCTGGCTGCCTTGAGATCTGACCTGAAAGGTAAAAAAAAAAAGAAAAAAAAGAAAAATCAACATACTGTATATACACACACCAAACACACACCACTCCATCCCTTTACACCAATCCATCCCACACATTGAATTGCACTTGTTTAGTGATGTAAGGCTTGGATGCAGCTTCTCAACCATGGAAGTCAGTCACTTCAACTTTTGTTATAATACCATTAACAGCTCACTGTGGAATATTTTGTAGTAAGGAAATTTCACAATTTGATATGTTGCACAGGTGGCATCCTATTATAATAAAACAATGGAATTCACTGTTCACTCTATTGTGTCCACCATCTGGGAGGGAAGTGACAAGACGACACAGACCTAGAATAATTCTTGCCAAACTTAAATCCTTCAAACAAAAAGAACTGGTGAACACGGTACCTCCATGGGTAAGATAAATTTAAAAATTATGTACCACAAAATTTGTCCTCAATAATGCATAAGTAATTGGTAAAAACTGAAGATTTGACTTCTCTCTCAGGCGCAAAGAGGAAGCGAGATCTTTCAGAAGATTTGATACACAAAGATACTCAAATGCATGCTATATGGTCTTGTGTGTCTATTTAGATATTCTGGCAGAGCACATATGAAAACCTATCTGCATGGTTAACTTACTGTATCCTAGCCTCTTTGAAGCTGTTCATCTTAGGTGAGGTAAGTGAATTAGGTATGGAAATATACCTCATTCCCCAAGTCTCTTTGAATGATACTCATGGCCACTGATCAGTGGTCTTTGGACAATGGTTGTTGATCAATGGTCATGAGAATTTGCATAATTATGATGAAGGAACTGACGTCCCAAAACATTGTTCCTTCAGTGGATCTAGTATCATTATGCAAATGTTCTGTTATAAGATTGGGGAATCCTTTTTTTTTTTTTTAACCTGTCCCGTTTGGTTCTTTTGCCATTAGAATTATTGTCTAAAGGCGAAGAAAGATGCCCAACGGATTTACTTTACCAAATGGACCATCCCAGCCTTGCCGTAATGGTCCATTTGATTCACCTTTTATTGTTTATTTTATTTTCACTTGCTGAATACGGGACAGACTTGACTGGTGGAAAGAAAGGGGAGAAAGAAAGAGGGAAAGAAAAAAACTGAGAAGAGGGACGGGGAAAAAGGGCAAAAAACAAAAAACAACAGAATAAGCAGACAAAAAATACATATATCGATCACCTGGATCACCTGTTGAGAAAGAAAAAAGAAAGCAAGCAGAAGAAAACGAGAGTAATAGAATAAACAACATCACAATGATATATGGGAATATGACAGTAAATACTAAATATTAAACATTATTGTGCAGCACGTGAGATCGACAGTGCACAGTGTGCTTTGAGGTAGGAGCCAAAAAGGGTGTAGTTTGTGTGTGTGATCACCTGTGTGTACACCTGTGAGCATGAGCGCGCTTGTTTTTTTTAAAAGGTTCCTTCGTGTAATGATCTGCTAGAGGGTGTGGGGGGCCACTGCCCCGTCCTCCAGGGCATGAAGCAGGTATGGAGGAGATCAAAACTCCAGACATCCAGAGGCCCCCAGAACACAAGAGACCAAGGAAGACCAACAGAGGGGCAGCCGCGCCACTGTCCCAGAAAGAGCTGAGGAGAGTCCCAGATGAGGGGTCACTCAGCAGCCGCGGAGCAGAAGCCAGGGGGGGTTGCAGTAACGTGCCCGTGAGCTCCGCCGGCAGCCAGCTGTGCCTGAGTGACCGAGCCCCGGGCTGAGAGGCCGAGGGCACCCCATCCCCGAAGTGGCCCGAGCGAGCCCCAGGCTCCAGGCCCCGATAAGCAGCCGCCAAGGAGTGAGCTGGTGTGTACCTGGGCGCCCACCCCCGGACACAAAGAACCACCAACGCACCGATGTCTGAGGGCGTCTGCCACCGGCAGGGGAAGTGGTGGGGGGAGATAGGCCTCCAAACCTTGGAGGACCTGAGATGTCCCCAGAGAGGTAGCGTCTGATACCCAACCTGACATATAGACACAGACATACAGGCACACACAGATACAAACATCCATTCCCACCCTCATGCTCTCATAAGCAATTACTCCACACTCAACCAACGTGGAGACAGACATAAAGAGACGCTGTACACACAATCACACTTCCCAAGCGTACTCTAAGAACCGGGTCTAGGTACCCTTGCCCCTGGAGGGGGAAACTGCACCCAGACCCAGGTGGTGTTACCCTTTTCCTTGCGGTGGGGACAAGCAGATCGCCCCGACTCCGCAGCAGCAGGGAGGCCCCACATTCTAGACCCCAGTCGGACGGCCAACTCCTCCTCCTAGCCCCCCCCGCTCCAGCAGGCCGCAGAGAACGGGGGGGGGGGGGGGGGGGGGGGGATTGGGGAATCCTGCAGTCAGCTGAGACTGAAGAAGTCACTTGGATGAGTGACGAAACGTTTCTCCCACTGAAAACACTACGTCCAGATGAACAGAATATACTTTTGGGGATTTACTTACCTGGATGATTGAGCATGCATCAAGACAATACTCTCAGGAATCTATATACACAATGGAGCATTATTAAATGAGGATATTGATTTTCCCCATAGACTTTTGTGCAAATGATTCATCTTTCTTGTGCACTTATAGGACTTGCTGTCCCCTAGAAAGAATGCAGGTTTCAGGTATTTCCCCAATTCATCATACTTTTAAGATTAGGCTTAAAACATTCCTTTTTGATAAAGTTTACAGTTAGGCTGGAACAAGTGACCCTGAACCTTCCTTTAATTATGCTGGAATAGGCCTAGGCTGCTGCGGGTGTCCCATTATGGACTAATCATTTCATCTTTACTCACCTCTGTTAACTTTTACACCACTCTGCATTTAATCATTAGTTATTAGTAATCTGTGGCTCTCCAGTGTGCCTTTTGCTGCCCCTCCCTAACCCTAATTCTGGTTTCTAACTTTTAAAAGAAAGCGTTTCCTTCCTACTGTGTGCTTGCTCATACAGTAGCTTGCAAAAGTATTCGCCCCCCTTGAACTTTTCCACATTTTGTCACATTACAGCCACAAATATGAATCAATTTTATTGGAATTCCACATGAAAGACCAATACAAAGTGGTGTACACGTGAGAAGTGGAACAAAAATCATACATGATTCCAAACATTTTTTACAAATAAATAACTGCAAAGTGGGGTGTGCGTAATTATTCAGCCCCCTGAGTCAATACTTTGTTGAACCACCTTTTGCTGCAATTACAGCTGCCAGTCTTGTAGGGTATGTCTCTACCAGCTTTGCACATCTAGAGACTGAAATCCTTGCCCATTCTTCTTTGCAAAACAGCTCCAGCTCAGTCAGATTAGATGGACAGCGTTTGTGAACAGCAGTTTTCAGATCTTGCCACAGATTCTCGTTTGGATTTAGATCTGGACTTTGACTGGGCCATTCTAACACATGGATATGTTTTGTTTGAAACCATTCCATTGTTACCCTGGCTTTATGTTTAGGGTCGTTGTCCTGCTGGAAGGTGAACCTCCGCCCCAGTCTCAAGTCTTTTGCAGACTCCAAGAGGTTTTCTTCCAAGATTGCCCTGCATTTGGCTCCATCCATCTTCCCATCAACTCTGACCAGCTTCCCTGTCCCTGCTGAAGAGAAGCACCCCCAGAGCATGATGCTGCCACCACCATATTTGACAGCGGGGATGGTGTGTTCAGAGTGATGTGCAGTGTTAGTTTTCCGCCACACATAGCGTTTTGCATTTTGGTCAAAAAGTTCCATTTTGGTCTCATCTGACCAGAGCACCTTCTTCCACATGTTTGCTGTGTCCCCCACATGGCTTGTGGCGAACTGCAAACGGGACTTCTTATGGTTTTCTGTTAACAATGGCTTTCTTCTTGCCACTCTTCCAGAAAGGCCAACTTTGTGCAGTGCATGACTAATAGTTGTCCTATGGACAGATTCCCCCACCTGAGCTGTAGATCTCTGCAGCTCATCCAGAGTCACCATGGGCCTCTTGGCTGCATTTCTGATCAGCGCTCTCCTTGTTCGGCCTGTGAGTTTAGGTGGACGGCCTTGTCTTGGTAGGTTTACAGTTGTGCCATACTCCTTCCATTTCTGAATGATCGCTTGAACAGTGCTCCGTGGGATGTTCAAGGCTTGGGAAATCTTTTTGTAGCCTAAGCCTGCTTTAAAATTCTCAATAACTTTATCCCTGACCTGTCTGGTGTGTTCTTTGGACTTCATGGTGTTGTTGCTCCCAATATTCTCTTAGACAACCTCTGAGGCCGTCATAGGGCAGTTGTGGAGCTGTTTTGCAAAGAAGAATGGGCAAGGATTTCAGTCTCTAGATGTGCAAAGCTGGTAGAGACATACCCTAAAAGACTGGCAGCTGTAATTGCAGCAAAAGGTGGTTCTACAAAGTATTGACTCAGGGGGCTGAATAATTACGCACACCCCACTTTTCAGTTATTTATTTGTAAAAAATGTTTGGAATCATGTATGATTTTCGTTCCACTTCTCACGTGTACACCACTTTGTATTGGTCTTTCACGTGGAATTCCAATAAAATTGATTCATGTTTATGGCTGTAATGTGACAAAATGTGGAAAAGACGAATACTTTTGTAAGCCACTGTATAGGGGGTTGTCCCATTGTTTGGGTTTTCTCTATTATTGTAGGGTCTTAGCCTTAGAATATAAAGTGCCTTTGGCACTGCATAAATAAAATTGAATAGAACTGAATTTTTCCGAACCAGAAGCTAAATCCATCTGTTACATGTGTCTGCATGAGGAACATAAAACAACAGAAACAACAGTAATTATAAGCAAACTAAAAACCGGAGAACAAATCTAAGGAGACCTGAGAATGCAAATTTGACTACAATGAGTACCAAAACCTGGAATAATGAAACTCACACTGCGAATGCAAACATGAACAAGAATACAAAGACTAAACACAGAAAATGCTGAGTCAGAGACCCAGGACCAAGACACATGGATAGCCACAAAATGCAAAGCTAAAGAAAACCCCCCAAATCTGTGTCTGAAAGCCAGGAACCATGAAAAATGGCCACATCTATCTACACTATCTAAACAAGATAGAAATGATTTACAAATGTTTGTATATCATTAACAGCCAACAGAAAATTCACTTTCAATTTATTTATTGAGTAATTTATAATGCTGGTAAAAATTGGACTTTACCTTTCTTTTGCTGCAATACAGTGATGTTAGCAAGTCCTGAAGCTTGGATGGAGACTTTTAAGTTGACACCACTGAGATAAAGCACAAATGATATATATATATTTTAATAATAATGATAAATTTCAGTCTCCTTTACTGGTAAGTTTACTGGTAGTAAAATGTATTTTCAAACACTTTGGCATAGGAACTCTGAAGCAACATTATAGCTTAATGGAATCACAAAAGGCATATTAGGCATACTAAGTTGGAATCCAAGCATGGTGCAAAGTTAGCATACAATGTAGTTATAATTATTGAAACAATTTTTCCATGAATATTGTTTTGAATTGTAAGACTATGCACTGTAATTCACATTCTAGATCCGTTTGTATTGTGAAGAACTGTCTGATCAGTCTTACAGCATTTTACTAAATCTGAGGAGAGGGTATAGCCCTGTCCACTGTCCACTAAGTTGGAGAGTGCATTCATTCTTTTTAAGAATGTACCAGACTGGCTACTCCCAATTCACCTTACTTGCATAGACATCTCTTTAGGTCTCATATCTAAAGCTGCACAGAAATCTACTAATTCAAAAATTAGAATTAACTTTAGATATTAAATCTTTTTCATTTGCAGTGAAATATTAAGGGAACACGTCTGACCTTGGTATGGACCTGCTTGTTGATCATTTGTCCGATTAATTTTGAGCCTCTGAAAATTGGGGACTATAAATAAAAGTTCTGCGTCTTTTGCTTTCTCTCTCTTTGCTCTTAAGTGGAGAGGAGGGTTTTATGTGTCTTCACCAACAGACAGAGCTACCCTTTCCGGTGTGCACACACCTGCAGTATATTGTCTTGTCAAGACTTGGCATTTAAGGACTAACTGTACCAGTGAGTCTCTAGTTGATTGTTGTCTCCATCTTGACAGTATTTTTCTCTGTATTTTTTTTCTTGTCTGCTTCCTAGTTCCCAGCCTAGATGCTGCTTGCTTCCTGGAAAATTTACCAATATTTCATTAAGGACTCTGAAGGTCACAGCCTGCCATATTCATCTTCTACTCCTGGAATCTGTCACCCTTCATGGGTGTAAGTCATTTACACACCTCCTTGCCCAATCTAACAAGTTAGTTCTCAGAGTTGAATGTCGCCACACCTTTGCAAATGTCCAATCCCTGCAGACTGTTCCTGAACTCACTTGTCTCACTTGTTGTGCCAGTTCTTGCTTGATTGTTCACCTTCCTGTTGTTACTTCTATTGATTCTTTAAACAGCTCTTGTAAACTTTTTATTGGTGATACTTGGGTCCAGTAACTGCAAAATCATGACAAAAATTATTTTGAATGACCCTACTGCAAACTTTTTGTAGTACTCCTTAATTATAGCTAAAGGTTTGTATTTCAATTTAATATTGAATATTTGATTTAATATCAACTGTGATGGTATATGCAGGAAAAGCTATTAAAATAGTTTTTTTTTCCAATAAATTATGGCCCTAATCATGGTTGTAAGGATAAGCTGCATATTATGATTGTCAGAGTGCGGGGTTTGTGCCTAGTGTTTTGAGTTTATTTTGTATTTTTTGATGTCTTATGTTGTACTGGAAATATGTTAAGTTCTTGTGTTGTTATTATTAGTTAGGATTTAGTTGTGTTTTAGTCTAGTTTATGTTTCATCTATGTCTCCTTGTTTATGAGGTTTTTTCTGTTTGTCATGTGTTATGTCCTCGTCTATGCAGGTTCCCCTTGTGTCTCTCTCCTCTGTGTCCCCCTCATTCTCTCGCTCCCTCTCTCTGGCTCTTGTGTTAAGCTTGAGTGTCCCAGTTCATGTCTCTCCATGTTTCCTTTTTTATTAAGTCTTGTTTCCATGTTCAGTGTGTTTAGTTTTGCTTCCGCAGTGGTGTCATGTTTGTTTGTGTCAGCTGTGTTTCCCCAGGTGTTTCCACTTCCCTCATTACCCTCCTGTGTATTTAAGTCCTCTGTCTCCCTCTGTTCAGTGTCAGGTCCTCTTTTTTTTATTGCTTCATGTCATGTCATGTCATGTCATGTCATGTCAGGTCAGGTCAGGTCAGGTCAGGTCTTAGGTTTTTTCATATTTCTGTTCAGGTTCATGTTTTCTCTGCCTCAAGTCTTGTTTTTTTATGCTCCTGCTCAGATTCGTGTTCATGTTCTCATTTCATAGTTTTCATAGTTAGTCTTAGCTGTTCCCAGTTTAGTTTCTAGTTTAGTTTTGCCCCAGTTCCCCTTGCCTTTGTTTTGTGGCTTTATTTCCTTTTTAGCCAAATAAACGGCACGTGTTTTGTTATATGTTAGTCTTCTGCTTTTGGGTTCTTTTGGGTCCACTCTGGAAACACACCGGCTATCCTGGCTGTGACAATGATGAGGTCGTGGTGATTTTGTTTTTAAGTCTTTAGCTTAAACAATGCTTTGATATGCTAATTTCATCATATGATTGTTTAAATTTGTCTTCCATGATGTTACAATTTTAATGCATTTAAACTTTTAATTAAAAACAAATAAAAAATGAAAATAGTTAGTAGTATTTTTGTAGTGTCTAAATTTGAGAAGAAAGACCTCTTTTTTTTTATGACAAATTTCATCGTTAAAATTTTATTGAATTACAGCTTCAGTTCACTTGGATAACTCATCAGAGTTTTTTATTAAAAAGAGTAGGGAACAGTTTTAATCAAAGAGCGCCCTGGCTAAACACCAGTGACTATCAAAATCTATTTAATGTGGTCGCTTAAGAAATTTATTGGCTGACTGACAGATGGTGAACACAATGAATGAGCAGCTAAAGAGGCCAATATTTCTCTTTTGGGTTAACATTTGCTGGGTGGCCACTACCAAGAGTATCAGTGAAGAATTGCTTATTGTCTATTACTCTGTAAAGTAGCTTAAAAATATTGACGGATTTTTATTTTAGAAGAATCCAGGTACACAGATATTACTATTATTATTATACTATTATTACTATATTGCAGATATTACTACTGTTTATAACTCCCTCAACCTCTCACTACAGACATACAAAATAGATAATGCATACCTTTGAAACAGCTTGTTCTCCATGACGGTGATGTTTTGTGTAAATCCCCCCTTGGAGTGACTGATCCTGGCATCACAACTGAGCTTCTTTGGCTTGTAGCAGAACCACTGCTGACCTGTATGCAGCTCAGTGTAGTTGCACACAGGCTGCCGGGATGGACGCAAACATACATTACAGGTTGTAGTTTCACTGACCCTCCCTGAGCGGAACTGGCTTTCGAAAAAAACTCTATCCGGCTGTTCTCTGGTGAGTCTGCCCAGCACTGTGACTGCCTCACTGGGGTGAACCAGTATTACCTGGTAGGAAAGAGATTCAGTTTGTCAGTTCAGATAAATTTTTATCAAGGTGGACATACAATTTTTCTGGTTCATTTGAGGTAGTAGCAGTAAAGACCAACAAAGTCTACTTTGAGATTTTGAGGATGAAATGTTGGAGTGAATCATATATAGTAGATGAACATTCAGTAAAAATGATAATAGTGGGTTTGACTTGTCACCTGCCGACCAAGACAATAGCATAGCCAGACAGAAACGGGGCTGAACCAAATGGCAACGTACAGCAAAGTGGAAGTCCTGGTCTGACCAGTTTAACTTCTATCCTTCTATGCTCCTCTTGTTTTCTGTTTTTGCTTTGCAGTTTGGATCAGTGTTAATTCTTTGTACAGATATTTCAAGTCTTTGTTGACTGCAGTTTGAATCAAGGCCTGAGACTTAGCCTTGACAGATTTGATACTTCATTAGATCTGTCGGGTCTTTCTTGATTTTTTCCTATTTCTTAATTACATGACTTTCAGATACCATTCATCTGCTAGAGATAGGGTTTTTGTTTCACTCCAGTGTCATCAAAATTATAAGGACATACTGCATGTTGAGGCATGCAAAACTTTACAGCTAACAGTTCTCAAGGTGCAAAAATACAAATACAATACTAATACAAAAAAGTTCCTAAAAATATAGGCATTAGGTATATTTACTGCATCTGCAAGAGACCAGGTGGAAGAGACACAACCCTAGGAGCACTGTAGGTAGCTTCAAACTCTCACACCAAAATGTAGAATTACTGAATTACTAAATAGGATTAGTTTTGTGAAGGTGGGGCTGGGCGACAAAGCAATAAAAATAATTATTGCAAAATAACTTTTTGACATGAATAGGTGACATGAGTAATATAAAGTCAACCAAACTAATTTCATCTATGCTTTGACAAACACAATGCCAATGAGAATACTGCCACATCAAACCAGTCATGTAGCAGAAATAGACTAACAGCTATGTAATGTTAGGTGACGCATGCAGTGTGAGCAGCCAGCAGCAGCATATGTGCTAATGCTTGTGCTACAACAGCTGTGCATGCCAACACGTGAGCACATTAGAAGCGAAAGTGAGATAAAAGATGAAATGGCAACAGAAAATTTTGAGGAAAACTCAAGTGACAGCATTACAGATGATGACAGCCCAACAGATATAGCCCAAGGATGAAGAAAACGACATTGTTGAAAAGAGGAGTAGCATGGTCACAAAAGGCCGAGATGGCAAGAAAGCAAAGAGGTGGACCCAAAAGCAGACTCAAACAAAATATTTCATATGAAAGCAAGGTTTTATTTAATCATTTCTTAGGAGACACCCAGCCCTATGTGGAGATGAAGAGTTTGTCCAGTAGGATTAGGAGTTTAAAGTTTTAAATCAAACGGGTGATGTTGAATGTTGCCCAACAAGTTGGATGTCAGAAGAGAAAGGAATTTCTGGGGTAAACTGGATGAAATAGTAGACGAGAGTAGACGAGAGAGGGATTTAATGCAAATAATTTATGAAGTGCCATTACAGGTAGACAACTTTAACAAAATCTTGAGTTGAGGAGGTGATTTGTGATAGGAGGATGCAAGGAATAGGGTGAGAAGGAAGAAGATGATTTGCTGTGCCAATCCCTAAAGGAAGCAGCTCGAAGACGAAAAAGGGGAGACAAAGAAAAAACGCGTGTTCTAGTCTAATGTGTTTTTCAGCACAGCATTACTCAGAGACAGAAGAATGCATCATTTTATACTATGTAGATGAAGAAATGTATACCTTCATTTGTTTAATTTTGAAAAAAAGATGGGAATTTGAAAAAAAATCACAAATCTACCACAGTTACAATCGCATTTAACGTGATGAAATTTAGTATTACCTCAACCTCTGCACTTCCTTCCCAGAGTAAAGAGAATACGGCAGAGTAGGAGCCATTGAGATGATCCACTACTTTCCCTGCTACACCTGCACCAAGAGTTGGGTTGTGTAGGCGAGCGACTATGACGTCTCCCCCACAGTTCTTTGGACGACCCTGGAAATCATACATTTTAATAATAACCTCCATCTTATCCCCTATTTGCCACTGTCCTCCTCCCATCCTTCCGAGAATGGTGAAGGTGCTGTGGGCTGGGTCACTGGACTTTCTCAGGGAAAGAGATTGTAAAGGTGGAGTGTCAGGCCAAGCAATGGACTGTAGCAAGAGGTCTTCTTCAAAGGCTTCCTTAGGGGAGAGTGGTTTTAGCTTGCAGAAGTTGTACCACATGCCAGCAGGTGGAGTAACATTGGAAATGGTGGGTGGATGGATGATTTTGGTGTTGTTCACTTTATTGTGAAACTTGAAACTTGTGGGAGTCTGGCAGTGAACAAAAATGCATCAGATAAACGTTGTTGACAATGTATAATGAAAAATTCATCCTGAGAGGGGACTAATGTTGGCACTGATGTTTTGACAGTAGTAGTACTACTGTGCATCCCACATAATGAACAGTTTATTGAAAATCCTGCAAAAAAAATCAGCTAAAACTAAAAACTTCTCAACCTCTGAAATACAAACTCTGCACTGTAATTTTTGTCTTTGTCTTTTGCTAACAGGAAGCATAGTTTGAGCTCTTCATAGTTTTATTTACTTTACTTTTTTTGTTTACAATTTATTCAAGCACACAATGAAAGGAAACTTATGTCTGAAAGATGAAAGAGTATGTAGTGGGGTTGCTGTCTTTTTCTTATTGTTTTTCTATCTTCTCACTCCTTTAAAAATAGCAACTTTCTCACTGCACTGACCTGGGAACGTAGACACAGCTGAATAACACACATACACTCATCTTAATTTGCATATGTATGTGTCCCATTCCCATGTCTTGTCTTATATAAATACATAAAAAACAAATCCTTACCTCCAGAATGTCCGTGACATATACCATTAAGATTAGGACAAACACAGCCAGCACAAGTAAGATGCAGCCACAAGTTTTTAGCCGGATTGGGACAAAAAAGTTTTGAACCCTCATGATAAGCAAACAGCCCTTGTCTAATTGTAGCACAGGACTGTCCACAGTTTCACTGAATTTCAGGTAAAAGAAAACATGGGTGTGGTTGTAAGGTCTAAACTGACTACGTGTACTGTCTTTCTCTCTTCACACTGTGCAGTAGAGCAACCGGTGTTCCAGATTAACTGGCATCGCTAATTAACTGGTGATGGTCAAACAGATTTGTGATAGACTTGCATTTAAGGAGCCGCTACAGAGAAACCAGCAAATAAACACTAAATATTTCATCTGCGACATCTGTGAGGTTACCTTCAACACACTCCGTCAATCTTATTGCTCTTGAACACAAATTATTTTAAAATGTCACAAGTTTACCTGGTGATCTCCTCATACACGAGACGCCTCATACACGAGGTGACCGCGAAAACAGCAAACAAATAAATGTCACCATGTTGATGGTGTTCACAAGACCGCAATAGCAAACAATCTGGAGAATCTTGTCTGTTCCTCCCACATTTTATCACTTCAATTTCTGCGTTTTCGCCTCACAACTAAAGCATGCAGTTTACTATGTGTGTACTCAAATGGAGTCGAGTCAAGTTACAGTTACACAGTGATTAGTAATTAAGAGAGCCAGTGTGATTGAGTAGAGCTTGGAGAGTGAGTGGATTTAAGAAAGTGAGTGACTCAGGTGTGCTAGTTGGTTTGTCATGTGTTTTTGAATTTTGAGTTAAGTTAGAATTTTTTTGTTTTAACACTAAGTTAAGAATAGTCATAAACTAATTTTCAAAACTTGCATATGATCTTCAGTTTGTAGCAGATCTACTGTCGTATCACATAGCAGCTGGAGCAGTCTGAAATGGAGTTCAGTCACTAATACCACCTGTGGCCAAGTGCCATAGCCTGGTTCTGTCATCACATTGGTGATGGTCAAGTGGCTGCACTTACACCTGGTTTATCCAGATCTACCTACAAACATGTTGGTTGGTTGGGTGAAGAATTTCTGTGGGTGTTCAGTTACATGAACAAACCAGACAGACTAGACTAGAGATCACGTTGATTACTGGTACAATTGATCTCCAGACGTCAATGCATACCTCATGGTGTGGTCATGCTAAAATTAACAGCATCCCTAGCGTGGTAAATGGACACCATGTCCATGCATTTCACTTTATTGTCTAACACAAAATGAACAGAGTACATGCTACTCTCACAGTGTGTTTTAGGGCTGGGCATACACTGTGCGATTTTTTCAGTCGCGTTATTAAGTCCTGCTCAAACTGTACAACTTAATCGCAGGGTTAGAGGTTCGTAGGTACATAGTCTCACACTATATGGCCCGATGCTCTGATGCGACTTGAGTGCTCACACTGTGTGTCCATAATAACATGAAGTGGTAACATGAAGTGTTACAAAAGCTTGTAACACAAAATCTGTCTCCCTCTTTCTCCCTCTCTGTCTTTCACTCACTCACTCACTCACTCACTCACACACACACACACACACACACACACACACACACACACACACACACACACACACACACACCACCAGCACCAAGTTTGATAAATTGCTAATAAAAAAACCTGGAAGACCAGGCAGCTGCAATCGAGCAGCAATTAGGGGCCGGGTGTGGTCGGCAGCGCCGGTGCAGGGTAGGCGTACGCACCTGCATGTTGTTGTTGGTGGTGCAGTCAAGTGTGCACAGCAACTGTGAGAAAAGTGTAAATAGTGTGTGCAATAAAGCGATGCTTAAAAGCATGTTTATGTCGTCGGGTCTAGTGATGTGTCGGTCGTGAATGAAACGGCTCTTAGAGCCAACTCTTTTTTTTCGCTTCACTCCGCATGCGAGCCTTGTGCTTGCGCTGGGAAGAGGGGGAGGGGCGGTATTTACACTCGCAGTAGCACAGGAACAGAGCCAGAGGGAAAAAGAGAGAAAGAGAGCCAGGGACAACAACGTCACATTAGAAAGGTATAGTAATCGATAAAGGATTCAGAAAGTTTATTCATGCAGGCCCATATGACAGAGAATGCGCATCTTCTTTTTGTTTTCATATTTTAATTTATATTTAATTGTGTTGTGGTTTGCAGTGTTTTGTGTTGTTTCACTTTAAATTTGTTTAAAAGGAAAAAGCTGAAAATTTAAATAGTTAAAAGTTGAAATGTGAATACTTGGTTTTTGTATTATATGATTTATTTATTACATTTTATGTGGAGTGAATAAATAAAAGTATATTTACGGTGGCCCCTAGAGACGAAGCACGTACAAACTCCAAAACACGTACAAAACACAACAGAAGTGCTCCAGGATGCTAGGCGCAGTGTTGAGCTTTTGTTACCTAGTGGCTACACAAGCCAGGAAGTACCAACGACCGGATATGGTGTGTGGTAGGAACAGGTAAATGAACATTTTTTTTAAAATTATTTGAATATATGTGAGTGCTTGTGTATAGATACACAAACAATACACATATGCTTTCAATTGTGTAATTTAAGTCATCTAGGTAGCTCTGTTTTGGAAGTTCAGTTAACGCTAGAAATGTGTTTTGGAGTTTGTATGTGCTTTGTCTCTAGGGGCCACCATATATATTTATATATAAACATATATACAGTGGCTTGCAAAAGTATTCAGCCCCCTTGAACTTTCCCACATTTTGTCACATTACAGCCACAAACATGAATCAATTTTATTGGAATTCCACGTGAAAGACCAACACAAAGTGTTGTACACGTGAGAAGTGGAACAAAAATCATACATGATTCCAAACATTTTTTGCAAATAAATTACTGCAAAGTGTTATTGAGCTACTGTCTGTGTTAGTGAAAACAACTTTTCAACGTCACACTTAACCAACTTGACAGATTTAATAAACTTCTCAAACTGGTTCCAGCGTCCCTCCACTGGCTGTTTGTTTATTTAGAACAGATTTAAAAACTTTCTGTGTAGCAAAAGGGAAATGTAACTCACGGCGGCATCTCATGTCTCCAATCCAATCACCATCGACACATGTTTTGAACGGCCCACCCTCCATGTTGCAGTCTGTGTCACACACATATTCAACCTTTTTATTGTGTCTGTATGTGTATCTAGTCGCTGGTTTGGCCCGTCCATGTGAAATTGGTGGTGGAGTCCTAATCCTTGGCAGCTAAAAAATGTGGGCAATAAAAGAGGAAAAAACAACATTAGATAGTATTTTGTCACAATAATCACATTTTCACTCTGATCTGCTGTCATGCATCATTTTTCATTTCAAGTGAAATATTTGTCATACACCCTGTGCATCACTCTACTTTACCTTAACACTGTGGCCATCTGTGACAAAGAATTAGCTAGAAACAATGTTCACACAAACTAATTAGCAGAAGAGCAGATCAGGCAGAGGACATTTTATTGATAATCTGAAATGTGTTTTTGCCTCAAAGCTAAGGGTTGAAATCCTGTTAATTGTTAATTTTGGGTTTAAAGTGGGTGTAACTTACACTCATTCACACGACACCCCAAGAAATACCAAAAACAGCAATAGCAATCTTTTTCCATCCTTTGTACTGATAAACAGTAAGATCACAAGAGGACAAGTGTTGTACCTTCACATGTGGGAAGAGGATTGCTCCAGTGTCCATTTTCCAAACATTCAAGCGTTGCATTCCCTTTGACGATGTACGTACTGTCTTCACAAGCAAATGTTACATGTTGTCCTTTTCTTATTTGATCGTCTATTACATTTGTGGTGATTGTTAGACCTGATGGTGCTTTAAGGACTCTACATTTCTCTGTTTTGAAAAAGAAAATCTGTTTTACTGAGGTTTACATTATAAATATGAAACCAAATCAGATTCAAAGTAATAAGACATTTTCTCACTACATTTTCAAACTAAGCAAACTTTTTCTTTAAATATTTATTATTGATAGGCATTCAGTTTCTCGTTGCTGTAATGGAGATGTAATTAATGTCGAGTCTTTTAATGCTCAGTCAGAAAAGAATGTCAATTCTTTTAAAAGTGATTCCAGCGAAGCAGAATTGTCTAAATCTCCAAAAGTAGATTCTGTTCATCTGGACGTAGCGTTTTGTGGGAGAAACGTTTCGTCACTCATCCAAGTGACTTCTTCAGTCTCAGCTGACTGCAGTCTTCCCCAATCTTATAAACAGTACATTTGCATAACGACTGAAACCAGCCCACTGAAAGAACAATGGGCTGTGAGGTCAGTTCCTTAATCATAATTATGCAAATTCTCATGACCATTGATCAACAACCACTGACCAAAACCCACTGATCAAAGACCACTGATCAATGGCCATGAGTACCATTCACAGAGAGCTGGGGAATGGCTGCAATCACAGCATTGTAAGATGGTGACAGATGTACCCTTAGGCCCCCTCCTCGATTCAGAGATGGTCTTTCCCTTTTCACGTAAATAGCCTCCTTGACTCCACGCTCAAACCAGCGTTCCTCCCTAATAATTGTCTAAACCTACTAACAGTCCTACATGGTGGTGTTTGTATTAAAACTACATTTGTTTAATTTCTCCTTACCATCACATTGTATTGTTTTAGCCCACTTGCCATGTTGGCACGTTGCAGTGCCAGTAACTCCTGTTTTATTCTTACACTGATATTCGATGATCTCTCCAGTCATGTATTTCTCTTTCTCTGCTGTGAAGTCTATCGTCTGTGACTCATCCATAAGCTTTTCACAGTACACTGAAAATACATAATAGTATTGTCAATATTATATACATGAAACCTTAAGGGCAGATGAGCAAACTGAGGTACATGTGCAGAATGACAAAAACAAAACAGTATATTTAAGGACAGTTAAAGATTGTGCCTTTGGTACAATGTTGGGTCATATTATTTCCATTGATTTGTCTCTTAAAGGAGGACTAAAGTCTTTCTCTACCTTTGACCAAGGGTAGAGAAAGAAAGATGAATAAAGATGAAATATGTCAGCAGGCAGAATGACAGCCAGCAGTGTTTTTAACTTTTAAGACTCCAGTTTTAAAGCTTATTCACAACAATATTTTATTTTTATGTACGTACGTATACACTGAATGTTGAGCTTCTCCCATTTCCCAGCTGTGCATTTAATCGTAGCGTTCCCCTCTATTGTGTACTTATCACGACACTGATAAGTTACTTCAAACCCAGAGGGGTATTGCTTCTGATAAGGAGTTGTAATAACAGCATTTTCAACTTTGGGTGGAGGGCTGCAGGTCTGATTAGCTGCAAGACATGAACATGTCAAACATGTAAACTATTAATTTACACACTGTAATCTCTTTATCAATATGTGTGAAAATAATGCTTAAGTTGACTCACGTTCACAGATTGCATCAAGCGATCCGTTTAAAACCCATCGTCCGTCACAACAAGTTATTTCCTCAATCTTAGCAGAGTATAGTGGATTGCAAGTAATCTGTATCATTTCTTGGGATTTTCCTTGTCCTTGTAGTTCAATACTCCCTAGTGTCGCTTCCCCATTAGGAATCACAGGAACTTCTCCATACTTTTGTTCCTCTAAGGTGGATATGATTACAAACAATCAGGCAAAAAATTACAGATGGATGAATTCAATTTCTCCATTTAAGAACGTGATCAGAATAAGCAGTGGAAGAAACTCTGTATCAATGCACTTATTGTAAGATATTACTCTTTTGTATTTACCACCCCAATATCAAAAATGTTGAGATGCATTACAAAAGGTAAATGAAAACATGCTGAAATTATTTGCAAATGTCATAAACTGACAAAATTGTACCATTTTAGGAAAAAAAAAAGGTCATTTTGTATTCGATGACAGCGACACATCTGAAAGAAGTTGGAAAGAGCCATCCTTTCTACTGTGCAGCACACAAGACAAGAGCTGTTTATTCCAACTGATAAACAGTCCATACGGCAAAACACAAATCCAATAATAGAATTTTTGATATTAGCGGTTCTATTTCTTACACGAGGATGTGTAACAGAAAAGAATACCTCATCTCTCATCATTCTTATTTTTGTTGTGTATGGTAAAGAGCAATATAGACTATCCAGTCACTTAAACACTGCAATCCAAAGTGTCATTAAAGAAATATTATATAAATAAATATATAAAGGGGCGTGATTGGGAGGAACGGCCTCCCTGATCTGAACCAGAATGGTGTTTTGTTATTGGACTTCTGTGCAAACCACAGTTTGGCCATAATGAACACCATGTTCGAACAGAAGAGTGTCCATAAATGCACGTGGCACCAGGATGCTCTAGGCCGCCGGACAATGATCGATTTTGTAATCGTATCACCAGACCTGCGGCCACATGTTCTGGACACTCGGGTAAAGAGAGGGGCTGAGCTGTCAACCACCACCTGGTGGTGAGTTAGATCAGGTGGTGGGGGAGGATGCTGGACAGACCTGATGCGCCTAAATGTATAGTGAGGGTGTGCTGTGAACGCATAGCAGAGGCCCCAGTCTGCGAGATCTTCAAAGCATACCTCCGGCAGAACTTCAACAGCATTCCAAGGGAGACAGGGGACATTGAGTCCGAATGGACCATGTTCAGCACCTCCATTGCTGAAACTGCTGCACTGAGCTGCAGCCGCAAGGTAGTCAGTCGAATAAGATACAAATATCTTATTCGAATGGTTACTGTCATGTAGATGAGTGAAAGTTAGAAAGACAGAGACTGGTGTGTGAGCTTCATTCACTCATATCAGCAAGGCGAGAATGACAAGATATAGCAATAGCCAAACTGGCCAGCAGGTACCACTTTGGAGATGCATTTCAGATTGTTTTAAATCATAGGAAAAAAGATGAATGAAGCAAAATGAAAAGAAAAACACAAGGAACACAAACTCTCAAAATAAAACAGGAAGTGAGATACCACAGAAGACACATGAATGAACTAAATACAAGGAAGATGAGACAAAGGATTGAAGACTAAAGGAGGAATTAAACCAAATAGAACTGGGAATTATGAATAGAAGTAAACAAACCAAGTTTTAAACAGATACTTTAAATAAACAAAACTTCAAAATCCAATAATTCAATACACTGGGTAAATTGATTTCATGTGTTCTGTGTTCTATTGTGACTAAAATATGAGATTTTTAAATCATTGACTCGTCTTTGTATTGACATTTCCAACATTCCAGTGTTCCAACTTTCCATATTTCACTTGACTGAGATTATATGTAACGGGGCGATCATGGCTCAGTAGTTGGGAGTTTGCCTTGTAATCGGAAGGTTGCCGGTTCGATCTCCGGCGTGGACAGTCTCGGTTGTTGTGTCCTTGGGCAAGACACTTCACCCATTGCCTACTGGTGGTGGTCAGAGGGCCCAGTGACGCCAGTGTCCGGCAGCCTCGCCTCTGTCAGTGCGCCCCAGGGCAGCTGTGGCTACAATGTAGCTTGCCATCAGCAGTGTGTGAATGTGTGTGTGACTGAATGTGTAAAGCGCTCAAACTATCTGATGACAAAATTTATGGCACTGGGATCCAAGTGAACCCCAAGCAGATTTGTATGTGTGGAAAGTATAACCCTTGCTTTATTTTCAGGACAAGAAATCCCAGAAGAAGATGGACAAGGCGATGATATCATTGTCAAGGAAAATGCATGTTACTCTTTGATATATATGAGCTCCACAAAAGAAAAATGTTTGTGAGCTCATGGAGGGATCTAAAAATATCTTTCAATAGGCTTCTGTAGAACCAGATGTTTTTTTGCCAGTTCCCCGATTTGAGAGAATTCATGTTGACTGAACTTTCATATCGGATTCACTTTTCAGTCCTGAAAGCAATGTTCACCTTTTATATACAGTTTATACATTTGTCTTTTGTCATCAGTTCTTTACAATATTTATGTTTGTCATGAAAAACAAGAGCCCACAAATAAATTATTAAATGTATCCTTTTAAGTTTATAGCATTTTCTAACCTGTACATATGTGGCAACACGAGGTGGAAATAAAGTAATTACTCTTCACAGTTTTAAAAAGACAACGCCACCCTGGGAATTTCACTCAGAGAATACTGGAGGCAACACTAATCACTACGAAGGCAGTTAGGTTTGTTATACTCAATACAGAGACGAGGTTCAATGATAAAATAAATTGACAATTTATTAATTAAAACATTTAAAAGCACAGTCATAAATATCAGTGTATAAGTATGCTAAAAAAGGTATTCAGAGCTGAGGCTTACCAGTGGAGGGCAGGGATGCCACACACAAACTCAAAAAAAAGAAGAAAATACACCAAGACACAAGTGCAGCACACCATCACACACTCACACTAATAAATTAAACAAGGCAGGTGTGTACACTCAGAGGATCCCACCACCAAGGCACCCTGGTCTCCTCCACGTCGGCGCTCCGCATCTGAATAAAAGAAACAAAGAAAATTTTAATATATTGCAACAAAACTAATATGCAGCGCTGGGGGATAACCCAACTGCAGGACCACACTGGTGATCTACAGCTAGAAAAAGGGCCTCCCACCAGTGGCGTAACAAAAAGCCAAACTACAAATCAAATACAGTAAAACAACATACAATCTGGGTAAAACTCTAAAATATGGAGCAAACGGAATCGCCGTATTGCTCCAACTTGCCGTCTGCACGGCTGTAAGTTAATTATCCAGTCAGTCAATCAGTATGCGCGCCAGCCAACCCGCGTGGCATGCATATGGCCGTTGTCAACGCCGACGTCCACTTTAAAGGCTGGCAGCAGTAGGAAGCAAACTTCGCAGCCGGAACAGACAGTAAAAATAAAGTAAAACAAAGCAAAGCATCACAGCAAAGCAAAGCAGCAGCACAGCAAAGCAGCAGCCCTTCAGTTTGCGTAGCTTGGCGCAAAACTAAGGCCCACACTTCCTGCAAAGCATAATAAATAATTACTATAAAAGAACAACAGAAGGCAGAGAGCGTAACAGAAGTTGATTACGTACCAAGTAAGCCGTGTCATAAAACGTAAGCAGAATGGCTCAGAGGAGGCTTCTACAGCTACGACCTACAAACAATAGCTGTTTACCACCAAGCAAGGTAATATATACACTACAATGAGTAAACACCTACCAGCTGCGATGGAGGCTTCAGAAGAGCAACCCGCAACTAATCTCAGCAACACCAACAGGAAGTCAGGTGACCAAAAAGGAGATCACAGGTAAGCGATCCAGGGACACTCAAATGGCCACTATTTATACTAGCGCCCCCTAATGCGCCAGGCTGAAAGTGGGTTGGACCGAGGGATAACATTCATCCTGCCACAATCTACCCCTCCTTTTTGCATCGTCGCCCCGACGATGGATTACAAAGACACCCAGGTTAATCCCAAGGCCTAAAAAATGCAGAGACAGCATGTATTCTAAGCTCAGAAATAGAGTTTGCAGCCCCTTGTGCCACCTCCCCTGTTGGTCTTGGGAGATGATGGATGTTTGAATGCTGGCCGGCCGTGGACCGTGTGGTTCTTCGCACAACAATATTTCTTGTATCAGAGCTCGTAGTGGGAACAGGAAGAGAGCTAGATGGAACTGGTGCTGCACTCGGAGTAACTGTACAAGTGGCTGGAACATCGGAAGTTCGGTCTTCTGGCGGGAGCAACAGCTCAGAGCTACTTGGAATCACTGCCACTGGGCTGTAAGATGGTGAAACATTTACTTGAGGAGCTCCTATGCTCAGGAATAACAGGTCACTGTCACTTGATGAGTCATGTTCTGGCTCTGCGGATGATATTTCTGGTCCATGTGGGCTACCGCACGGAGCAGGCCCTTCTGATGGTGTAGGTGCCATTACCACAGCCTTCAGCAAGGTACGATGAACATGCTTCACACTGCTAGGATCATCTGCAGGTGCAATGGTATATACTGCCCCACCTCCTTTAGGTGCCTTCAGGATTCTATATACCGCTGGTTTCCATCGATCTTGGATTTTACATCTCCCTCTTCCACTCAAATCGCGCAGGAACACCAACTGCCCGTCGTTCAATGGCGCCTCTTTCACATTTTTATCATGGTGCCTCTTTCTGCGGTCGGCAGCCAATTGCAGTCGTTCCTTGGCTCCTTCATGTACAACCTGTAGCCGGGCTTGATGCTCCTGAATCCACTCGTGCACATCTCCACTGATGGGGTCCGGTACTCTGCCCAACAGAAAGTCCACTGGCAACCTGGGTTCTTGCCCAAACATCAATAAGAATGGAGTTTCCCCAGTAGCCTGATGGGGAGTGGTATTATAACAGTAGAGTAACTGGGGCAAACATACATTCCAGTCTCTTTTTCTGGATACTGGCAGGGTCCGCAACAAATTGTGCAAAGTCCTATTAAAACGTTCGCACTGACCATTTCCAGCCGGATGATAAGGAGTAGTATGGGACTTCTCAATACCATAAAACTTGCAGAGCTGCTGGATCAGGGAGCTTTCAAAGTTACGACCCTGATCGGAATGAATACGGGCAGGTACACCAAACTTCGAAAACCACTCAGTTACAAGAACCTGGGCCACTGTAGCAGCACATTGGTCACGAGTGGGGACAGCCAATGTATACTTGCTGAAAACATCAGTCATTACCAAGACGTTCTCCAGCCCATTCCGGGAGGGTTCAAGCAGGGTGTAATCAATGGCCAAGATTTCATTTGGTCGAGAGGCCAACAAATGTCCCATGAAACTTTGAGCTGCTGGTTGGGTGTCTTTTGCAACTTGGCAACGTTCACATCTCTGACACCAGCGAGCTACCTCAGCAGACATACCTGGCCAGTAGCACCGCGAGCGGAGAAGCGCTAGAGTCCTTTCCACACCTTGATGGCCGTGCTCCTGATGAACATGAGTCAGCACCTGCTCAATTAGTGCACTAGGCAGCAAAAGCTGAAGTACCACCTCGGCACCATCAGGGTGATGAACCTGACGATACAGAACTCCATCCCTTTCAATCAGACGATCCCATTGTCGTAGCAGCACCAGAGCAGGTGGGGAAAGCTGCTGTCGCTCCTCAAAGCTGGGTCGCTGCTTCCGTCTCCAGAACACCAGGATCTCCTTTATCACTGGGTCGACCTGTTGGAGGGTATGAAGATCAGGAGTAGTGAGATGGGGCAAAACTGTAATGGCAGCTTGGGATACCTCAGCTGGTCCCAGCCGCAAGGCTTGTTGAAGAGGTTCAGGCAAGGCTGTACCAGGAACCATGGCTTTAATTTCCTGAAGATCGGGTGGATGCTGGCGAGATAAAGCGTCTGCATTCGTATTACTCCTTTCTGACCTGTACTTTAAGTCGAAGTCAAACAAAGCGAGCTGAGCTGCCCAGCGCTGTTCAGTAGCCCCAAGTTTAGCAGAAGACAAGTGACTAAGAGGATTGTTGTCGGTGTAAACAATACACTTGTGGCCCAACAAGTACTCTCTAAACTTCTCAGTCATGGCCCACTTAAGTGCCAAAAACTCCAGCTTCATTGAGCTATAATTTAGCATATTGCGCTCAGTAGGCCTCAAACCCCGACTGGCATAGGCTATTGGCCTCACCTTACCTCCCTGCTCCTGGGAGAGCACTGCCCCTAGGCCGCCATGGCTGGCATCCACTTCTAAAATAAAAGGCAAAGAGAAATCTGCATAAGCAAGCACTGGTGCTGTTGTCAGTTTAGTCTTTAATGCCTCAAAACTTTGAGCACACGCTGCAGTCCAGTTCTCTGCTACACCATGCTCTGACCTCTTCTTTGATTTTCTGCCTCCCCACTCTGCCACCAGTCTGTGCAGAGGTGCTGCCAACTTGGCAAAACCCTCTACAAAACGGCGATAATAGCTGGCAAACCCAAGAAAGGAGCGTAGTTCCGAAACAGTTTTAGGAGGCTGCCAGTTAGCCACAACTTCCACCTTACTAGGGTCCGTGGAGACGCCCTGATCGGAGATGACGTGGCCCAAGTAGCGAACCTCCCGCTGGAAAAAGGCACATTTGGCAAGCTTTGCTTTCAAACCCTCCTGCTGAAGCCGACCTAGCACCACATCCAGCCGCTCAAGATGTTGCTGTACTGTTGATGAGAAGATTACAATGTCATCAAGATAGAGAAGCAGAGACTGGCACTGTTGATCACCGAAAAGGCGTTGCATTAGTCTCTGGAAGGTGCTAGGGGCATTACAGAGCCCAAATGGCATTCGGTTCCACTCAAATAGGCCGAAAGGAGTACAGAAGGCAGTCTTGGGCCTATCCTCTTCCGTAACTGGGACCTGATTATAGCCACTTGCTAAATCCATGGTGGAAAACCAACGGGCACCAGTCAGCGCATCTAGGGACTCTTCAATGCGCGGCAGGGGGAATGCATCTTTCCTTGTCTTGTTGTTCAATTGCCGATAATCAACACACATGCGTGGGCTGCCATCCTTTTTCTTAACGAGCACGATGGGAGAAGCATAGGGGCTGCTACTCTCTCTAATCACCTTGGCCCCTAGTAACTGATTAATATGCTCTTTCACAACCTCATACTCTGAAGGGGGGATGCGCCTATAACGCTGCCGCACGGGGATATCATCTAAGAGCGGAATGTCATGGGAGATCAAGTTAGTGCAACCCAAATCAGTGTCATGAGCCGAAAAGACCGAGCTGTATTTCTTAAGGAGAGACCTCACCTGTCCCTGTTCCTCTGCTGACAGTTTAGACAAATCAATTCCTGCCATCTGATCCTGCACAGTAGGAGTTGCGGTGTGAGAGGCCATTGTTGCTACGTTCGGGGGTATTTCTGTCACACCAGCAGGCAAACTGACCACGTAAACATCCTCCAGGGTCCCTATAACAGTCCTGGGATGAAGCAAAACCGCCATGGTCCCTACATTAACAACTGGTATGTATGCAGTACCTCTAACCACTCGAACCAATGCAGGGGACGCTAAAAGTCCAGCAGGCAAGTTAACATCATTGGGTTCAAATAACACGGTGGCACCTGAATATTGCTCAGAACAGGTGGCAGCCACTATTTTCATTACACCACCCGGAATGCAACATGCTCGCTTACCTCTCACTCTCACATGGCCAGACAAATCCAGTGGGGCTCTTATACTAACATCATGGCACTTTTGCAGCGCATGCACAAGGGGTTTAGGGGCCTCTGTGACAGAGCCCAAACTAAACAATGCTTCACCATGTTGCCCAAAAAGCTCGTGGTAACACTTCCGAATTACATTCATCCCCAATACACCCGGAACCGTGGAAGGTCCTGCACCTGGAAGATCTTTAACGATCAACACGCCACACTGTGGAAGAAACTTACCACAGAGCTCTACACTTAGCTCGATATAACCAAGGTAGGGAATAGACAAACCATTAGCCGCTTTAAGCTGCAACCAATGACAAGCTTGGAGGCGCTCTTGACCCCAGGACTCAAAATGCTGGCAGAAAAAGCTTTCAGTAATGGTGGAGACCATAGACCCCGTATCAACCAAACAAGATACTTTTACACCGCCCATGTCCACATCTATATGCGGACAGGATGAAATTAATTTGGAGGCTGCCTCTGGACCATTAGAAACAACCCTTGAGCCAATAGACACCCCACCCGAACTGTGGCTCGGCAATACGGAGGGTGCTAGTTTTCCGAAGCCGTATTTAAAGGAGAGTGCCTCCGATTATGCAGAGGGGCCTGCGAAGGTGGCCGGGAACGAGGAACACGTTCCCCATCACACTCCCAAGCAAAATGTCCAGGTTGCTGACAACGTCGGCATATAATGGAATCGCTCCGTCCTGAGCGAGACATTCGATGGGGGCCCTGCAATCGAGCAATGCTCTGAGTGAGCTGATTAAGTTGCTCCTGCTGGCGCTTTAACAATTCCTTCATCTCAAACAGATGGGTGGACTGGGCTATTCCTGAAGGACCGCTATGGACCCCATACTGAATGCCATAGACAGAAGGAACAGAACTGCTTCTATGTCTAACACCACTAGGCAACCCTTCGCGTTCCCACCTAATAGCTTCCCCTCTAATCTCCAGCAATGTCAGGGTTGGCTGCCTCCGTACTAGCTGCTTTAACTCACGCCGCAACGTACTGTCTAAGACCTGTTCAACAAATTGATCTCTTAATAAAACATCAGCATTGGGCATGCCATTAGGGGCACTCGATTTAACTTTTTCCATAAGACCCAAGAGGGCGAGGGAAAACTCTTGCAGTGTCTCACCTTCCTGCTGTTTTCTAGAGAAGAAAGCTTCCTGCAATGCTACATAGGAGTCTGAACAGCCATAAAGTTCTTGCAATATAGTGATGATCTTAGCGGGATCAGTCCTCTCTGCACTAGAGCGATATTTAATCTCCTCACGTGCTTCCCCTTCCAGGTGGTCAAACAGGAAAAATGCTTTATCAGCCAAAGACAAATGACGTGCTCTAGCACAACCTTCTATTTCCTCCAACCATTCATTCAACCCTATACCTGATTTTCCTCTAAACATAGGGCATTTTCTGTCACGGGGCACAAAAACTAGTCTCTCTGCTACAGAGACACTAGCAGTTGGGGGGTTAACAGATGATGCAGTTGAAGTAGAAGGTGTAGCACTAGTACCTGACCCAACAGACCTCTCCTGACGCAGCCTCTCATTGTCTGCTTTCAGCTGCGCGATCAAGTCCCTGAGTTCCTGTAACTCTTCCTCCATCTCTGTAACACAGCTGTGGAATCCCACACCAAAGTAGCTGCTGCTTTGCTTTTATCCTGTACAAAATAAATTTTAACAGTTTACGTTACACCAGAAAATAAAAAGGAACACACGTCTCTGTTTTTAAAGAGTATATCCTGTCGACAACGCCAAGTTTGTGGCAACACGAGGTGGAAATAAAGTAATTACTCTTCACAGTTTTAAAAAGACAACGCCACCCTGGGAATTTCACTCAGAGAATACTGGAGGCAACACTAATCACTACGAAGGCAGTTAGGTTTGTTATACTCAATACAGAGACGAGGTTCAATGATAAAATAAATTGACAATTTATTAATTAAAACATTTAAAAGCACAGTCATAAATATCAGTGTATAACTATGCTAAAAAAGGTATTCAGAGCTGAGGCTTACCAGTGGAGGGCAGGGATGCCACACACAAACTCAAAAAAAAGAAGAAAATACACCAAGACACAAGTGCAGCACACCATCACACACTCACACTAATAAATTAAACAAGGCAGGTGTGTACACTCAGAGGATCCCACCACCAAGGCACCCTGGTCTCCTCCACGTCGGCGCTCCGCATCTGAATAAAAGAAACAAAGAAAATTTTAATATATTGCAACAAAACTAATATGCAGCGCTGGGGGATAACCCAACTGCAGGACCACACTGGTGATCTACAGCTAGAAAAAGGGCCTCCCACCAGTGGCGTAACAAAAAGCCAAACTACAAATCAAATACAGTAAAACAACATACAATCTGGGTAAAACTCTAAAATATGGAGCAAACGGAATCGCCGTATTGCTCCAACTTGCCGTCTGCACGGCTGTAAGTTAATTATCCAGTCAGTCAATCAGTATGCGCGCCAGCCAACCCGCGTGGCATGCATATGGCCGTTGTCAACGCCGACGTCCACTTTAAAGGCTGGCAGCAGTAGGAAGCAAACTTCGCAGCCGGAACAGACAGTAAAAATAAAGTAAAACAAAGCAAAGCATCACAGCAAAGCAAAGCAGCAGCACAGCAAAGCAGCAGCCCTTCAGTTTGCGTAGCTTGGCGCAAAACTAAGGCCCACACTTCCTGCAAAGCATAATAAATAATTACTATAAAAGAACAACAGAAGGCAGAGAGCGTAACAGAAGTTGATTACGTACCAAGTAAGCCGTGTCATAAAACGTAAGCAGAATGGCTCAGAGGAGGCTTCTACAGCTACGACCTACAAACAATAGCTGTTTACCACCAAGCAAGGTAATATATACACTACAATGAGTAAACACCTACCAGCTGCGATGGAGGCTTCAGAAGAGCAACCCGCAACTAATCTCAGCAACACCAACAGGAAGTCAGGTGACCAAAAAGGAGATCACAGGTAAGCGATCCAGGGACACTCAAATGGCCACTATTTATACTAGCGCCCCCTAATGCGCCAGGCTGAAAGTGGGTTGGACCGAGGGATAACATTCATCCTGCCACACATACATTAGACCCATGCCAGCCATCTTCTCCACAGATTAGAGTGAAATTTCCTTCATAACCTCTCCTGCAGTTATACTGGACACGATCATTGTACCTGTATTCAGCCTGAATGTTTCCAATAATATCTGCATTATTAAAATGTTGCCTGCTGCATTTTATCTCTGAAAAGAACAAAAACACATTTATTAAGCTTCTGCATTTACTTTGATTCAGATAATTTTGTCATGTAAAACATTCAGATACTTTCATATATTCATTTAAATAAAAGCAGCAGCTCCCCAGTGTAAATGTGATTCCATTTAAAAGTTCTGTATTTCATATTTGAATATGTTCAGTCAAAGGACAAGAAAAATGTTCAGTTGTGGATTCAACATCCAGCTGAAAGTTGTTGTGGTGGTAGAAATGTTTCTTAAAAACTGTACAGAAAATATTATCTAATGAGTATTGCTACACTATTTTGGTTAGTGTTTGGTTAGCACACAAATAAACAAAAAAATTAATGTTATTGCCATTTTCTCTCACTACGAACTATCACACAGAGTCTCTAATATTTATATAGCTGGCTCGCATGATTTTACTCTGTGATTGAATGATCCTTTGAGGCTTCTGTTTGACCAAAGATATTCTGCATTTATCTCCTGTTTTCTCAAATATGGACTAAAATTAAAGAAATTAAAAAGATAATGTCAGAATTAGAAAAAAACAAACAAACTAAACTTCACCATACCTTGACAAAGTGGATTCGGTTCCCACCCATCTCTGGTGCATGTGGCCCGAGTGACGCCATCTTTCCTCTTGTATCCTGATCTACATGTGTACCTGACAGTATCACCCAATTTCTTTGTCTCCCAACGCCAAGAGACCTCCCAGTAGGACAAAAGTCTATCATGTGGACGGCTGCATGTAACCTCTGGAAAGAAAGAAAGACTTGATAATCTTCATAAAATTGGTCATCATCCTCATGGCTGATTGAACTACATGAAAGCAAAGAACAGTGAGCTTAGAATATGTGTCTAAAGCTTTTGTAGTTTTATACCTTGACATACTGGTCTGACAGTCCACTGTCCATTGTCACTGCAAGTAGTCTCCACTGAAAGTGTGCGGGTTCCCACAATCCAGTATCTCTCCTCACATGTAACTGTTACCTTTTCACCAGGTGAAAACCTATTTCTATAAGCAGGTTCATATGTGGTTCCTGGGAGTGGTGGCAGTGTCAGCTCACATTTTATTTCTGCAGATGTTGGGAAATGAAGCACATGTGTTGTACCAAGACAGAGCAGTACCATGACATCCAGACATCCAGCTCCAGTCAGTGGCATTTAATGTATAAACTGTATGTAATTCTGTTTATGTTTACCTTCACAATCAGGTCTGGGGATCCACTCTGCTTTGATTCCTACTTTTGTGCACCTTGAAGGTATTTCTTGAACACGTTTATATTGAGGATTGCATTCATAGTTTAGGATTTCATGCTCATTCTACTCTTTGATATCTCCAAGTACAAAACCATTTTCAATCACCGGTGCTTCACATGTTGAAGCTGCTGAAGAGTAAAGTCAAAGTCATGAATACAATAAATAATGATAATGGATTGCATTTATATAGCGCTTTTCGAGACCCTCAAAGCGCTTTACAATTCCACTATTCATTCACTCTCACATTCACACACTGGTGGAGGCGAGCTACAGTTGTAGCCACAGCTGCCTTGGGGCAGACTGACAGAAGCGAGGCTGCCATATCGCGCCATCGGCCCCTCTGGCCATCACCACAATTGGTCATAAAAAGGTACATAAAAGGCAACTGCTGATTAACCTGTTGTGAAAGGAAGATTTCTGATAAAGTGAAAGCGATCATTTTACTAGCAAAACCAGCAAAGCAGCTGCAATGTTTTCTTATTAATTACAATTTCAGAACAATTTCATGATTGTTTTTAAATTTTTTTGGTTTTTGTTTGCAACTGATATTTTTGGACTTCTTGCTATGTACATAGTGTGTAGTCCATAGTGGTACTTGTATTTTAATAAAACAGGCAAATATTTCTCCAAACTAATAGCCAAGAGGAAGAAGATTTTTTACAGTCCTAAATCTGTTCTATTTTCACATTCTATAAATAAACTCACTTTATTTGCAAGCGATAATTATTTGAATTATTTCAGCTGTAGTTCTGCTGTAAACCACTTGAGTGAGATTATATGCACATGAATGTATTGCGCACTAATCTTCAAGGAAGGAGAGCTACTGCTGCTAACACTACTAACTGTAGCCATACTCAGTAGAGTAATTTAATGACATGTGTTCAGGATTATATATGGCACAGAGTGTGATACATTTAACACCATATTATTACTGAGCGATATGATTAATAGTTTCATATAGCTCAAAATGAAATAAACAATATAGAGTTGCTGCTGTATTCTCTTTCAGGTGGTTGGTGATTGTTTGGATGTTACTATTTATTTGCTGAAAGAAGGCGCTTATAAAAGCAATCTTTGCTTTACTGTCACATGTTGGATTGCTTTCCAATCCCCATTTTCATCACAATAAATTTCTCTTGCCCCTGTCAGAATGTGATTGCTGGACTTGCAGCTAAATTGAACTACATTGCCGTAGGTCGCTTCTTCTGCATCTCCTATCATGTTCACATTATTTGGAACATTAATTGATGGACACTGCTGAGCTGGTGTGAAAACCATTAGAAAAAAACCCCTCAAAATCATGACAAAGACATAAATACAGGTTAGTTTTTATTTCTCAGATCAATACCAGGACATCCAGACATCAAACAACTATATACTTTATTTAAATAAGTAAGAATGACTTAATTTAATTGATGAAACTCAAACTCAACTTGCTAAATAAAGAATATGCAATATTTATTTTTTTTTTGATAAATCAGGAGTGAAAGGTCCCAGGTCTAAGTGTGATGGTTCTGGGTGCTTTGACCCAGCATTTTATGTTTCGTATGTGTTGAGGTGTTGTGTGTTTTTAAGGTTCATTTGGTAAGTCCTGTCTCCGAAAGTCTGCATTTAAGTCCTACCCTGCCTGCATTACACAGCTAGTTCATGACACTAACTCCTGGCTCCCATTATTCACATTACCATCAAAGCCATCAAAACATCATGTAATAAGTGAAATCACTTGAAGTACTTACCTTGGCTCTTCACTGACATCAGTGAACATATGCACAAAAACAGGATCCTGCTTTTGGTTATTGCATGCATGTTGTCTTTGTGCGTCTGATCCATCAAAGAAAACTAAACACTGCAGACTGCGAAAAAAAATGTTGTTCAATGATTTACACAAGTCTGTCTCTGCCTCCAAAAACAATCTCAGGCTCACTGGAAACAGATATAAATACTGTGATCACATGCTGCCACTTTAAAGACACAGTGAGACCCTAACAAACTCTTATAAACACCATAATGCTTCCCTAATATTGGTACACATAAAAAAAGTCGCACACTGCAAAAACTAGATAATTAGATAACTCAGTAGACAAATAGTAGATTTTTCAGGCTGTTATATAAATTATTATTATGAAGTTATGTCATGCCATAAAAAAATACCACTCACCAGTTGGTGAAAACACAAATATTTATAAATGGCTAAATGTTGATTTGAGTTTTTGTTCCTGTTAATCATCTGCAGGAATCAATAGAGCAAAGAAAAGTTTTGACTTCACCAAGGTTTGAGTTGGATTCTTTTTTTAAAAAAGCAAAGCAGTCTGAATATAAACGGACAATCTGAACCACACTTAGGTACAAACTGGGAAAAACTTGGATAATCTTGTAAGAAAGGAGAGAACTGCAGTCGAAGTCAACAGTGATGAACTCTGACCTCTTGCAAACTACTAAAGCAAAATGTAGCTGTTGAGCAATGCAGGATTTGCCTTCATTTTTAAATATGGCTTCACGCAATTTATTCTACTTCTTCTCAGAATACTTTACAAAAAACAAAGTTCAAAAATGTGCATCTCTCTTTCTCTACTGGACACTCCTTGATTGATTAAAGGTTAAAAGCAGAACTGTATTATTAGAAAAATACACCTAATAATACACCTAATTCTGTTTTTAGGTTGCCACTGGGAACATAATTGGAAATATGGACTATGGACTTGTCCAGGTAATATAATGTGTCAGGGTAAGAAGTGAACCACCTTCATAACCTGAAAACCCAGGATGAGTCCATATGTTTTTTGACTCTTTGAGTCTTGTTGAGATTTGAATATATAATATTAATGGTTATTTAAGATGGTTTTATGAGAGGCCCAGACTTCAGTGTAAAACTAGGTTGCAGGCTGACAGGAAACTACATGCTTTTGCAGAGCATGCTTTTGCAGGCAGAAAGTGAAACTAAGCAGAGTGTTTGATCGAACGTTTAAGTGTGTGTGACGTCTATATAAATAACCAGGCTTCCTGTTTCTGCTTGAGATCTTGGCTGGCGTGTCTGTGGGTGCTTGCTCGGTCTCCATATTCCGGAATATGTAAAATTAAAGATCATTTTTTGAGTTAGACCACTTTGAGCCTTGATTCTTTCTTGGCCGTAAAGAATACAAAAGAACTAGAATTTAACAATCTTTTTGACATTTTGCCTCAACACAATCTCAATGGATTTTAAATCAAACAATCAAGATGTGACTGAAATGCAGACTTTCAGCTTTAATTCAACAGATTTTACCAAAGTAAGGAATTGAAACCATTTCACCCCATTTCTCACAAGCAATTAAATAAACTAACATAAGTTTCAACATGAAGATGGCTTCTTGTTAGTTAGTGGGTTGTACGGTGGGTAGCCACCCAAAGTTGAAAAAAATTGTTCACAGCAAGAAGGTCCGTTGTTCAATTCCACCATCAGGCCAGGGTCTTTCTATGTGGCGTTTGCATGGGTTGTCTGTGGGTACTCTGGCTTTCTCCCACAGTCCAAAGACATGCAGCTAGTGGGGATAGGTTAATTGGAAACTCTAAATTGCCCATAGGTGTGAGTGCAGGTGTGAATGGTTATCTGTGTCTGTCCAGGGTGTACCCTGCCTCTCGCCCTAAGACAGCTGGGATAGGCTCCAGCCCCCCCGTGACCATGAAAAGGATAAGCGGTAAAGAATGGATGGATGGTTTTTAGTATTTGGATAACCCTTTTTCCTGCTGTCAATGACTGTCTGAGGATTAGAACCGGTGGACATCACCAAATGCTGCGTTTCCTCTCTTGAGATGCTCTGTTAGGTTTTTACAGCAGCTGTCTTGAGTTGCTGCTTTTCTCTTCCTATCTGTCTGGTACAGGCTAATCTTTGTTTCATTTGTCCAAAGATCTCATTGTAAAACTGTGCAGCTCTTTTTGATGTTTTCTGGCAAAGTCTCATCTGTCTTTCCTGTTCTTGAGTGTAACCAGTGGTTTGCACTTTGTTGTAAACCCTCTGTATTTATATTTATGAAGCTGCCTCCTGAATGTTGACCTTGACTCAAGATTATTCTAGACTTTGGTAGATGTTTTAAAGGGATTTTTCCTTAACCAAGAAAATAAAATCTGTGATCATCAATTTTAGTTGTCTTTTTCTAGGCCATTGCTGAGCAGGCTCTGCTTCATTTGTCAGTGTAATAACAAGGGAACATGCATTACCTGGCCATGAAACTACAGGGCAGTAAAATTAAATTTCATAATTTTTGTTATTTTATATAGCACCTTTCTAGACAAAAGATCACAAAGTGCTTCACACAGAGGGAACAAAGTATACAAAAAAATAGACAAAAAGTTAACCAAATGCAATTCTAAAAAGATGAGTTTTCAGTTGTTTTGTTACAAGAGACTACTGAGTCCACAGATCTTAAGCTCAGAGAGAGAGAGTTCCACAGTTTGGGGGCCACAGTGGTAAAAACTCTGTCTCCCTTAGTTCTCAGCCTTGTATGCTGTATAGCAAGTAGGCCCTTATCACATGACCTCGGGGAACTGTTAGGGACATAGGGCTGTAGAAGTTCGATAATTTAAGCTGGTGCTTGTCCATGAAGAGCTCTAAAAGTTAGAATCAGAATCTTAAAATGGACTCTGAATTCAATGGGAAGCCAGTGCAGCTGTATTAGCAACGGTGTCACATGTGAATACTCCGAGGATTTGGTCAGAAGCCTTGCTGCAGTGTTTTGAACAACCTGCAGACGTTCCAGGGAGTTTTTGCATATGTAAACAGTGAATTACAATAGTCCAAATGTGATGAAATGAATGCATGTATAACAATCTCCAGGTCAGTGCGAGATACTGAAGAGGAGAGCGTGGGTGGATTTCCCTCCCCTCTTTTCCCTGGACGCCCTGCCCAACTCACTGTATATATATATATATATATATATATATATATATAGCACTGTGGTGTAAATAAACTGTCACCTTTTTGTTTGTCAGAACTCAGTCTGGCCGTGAGTCCCTCTGTTAGCCACGACAGTTTCATTTAAAATCCATCGTGGTGGTGTACAGAGGCCAAATTGAAGAGCTCTATCACAATTCGTTTTTATGTATATAATTAAATAGATTCGCCTATTAACTTGTTTCTTCTGCATCTACTACAGTGGGGAGACGGGATGCAAGGTTAACCTGTAACGGCACATATCAGGATCACTGTTTCCCCCCAAATTGCAATCTTTACTAAAATCCCTTTTGATGTAATACTGGCCTGTGTAAACATACAAGCTGATTTTTAGCAACTAATCTAGCATCTTTTCCATCATTATCTTATCAATTTTAGCACACAGTAGAGACGCAGTTGATGAAATCACTGAAAGGATTCTGTTTAAAAAATGTTTTGTGGAGATTTCAAAAACTTATAGCAGACAGTATGAAAACATGGGCGCAGGAGTGTGTCATTGGCTGTTGGTTTGTGATTAACAAGTCCTGTGATAATCCTCCACTCACACTTAGAATGACTGAAATTTACTAAATGGACTACAGTAGGGGTTAATGGTTAAGGTGTGACAGTGGGTAAAAATGAGCCACACCCTGTTTAGGTAAATCATAAGCAAAAGTCATTCTGTGACAATAACCAGTGAAGAGTGACTTAATATATTGGACTCCAGCACATTAAAAGAGTAGTAAGCAAACCAGACCAGTCAAAATGATTTTTGTCATGTTCATATAAGTTCATTTAAGGAACCTTCATAGTTAACAGGAACAAATCAGTGGTATTAGTCACATTTCCCATACTTTAATAAATGCATGACATCTTGCGTTACTTAAGAGTGCTTGTGGATTAGATTCATACATTTTAATTTTGGTCAGTGTACTTGCAAAATATGGGAAACATGTCTGTATGAACATATGAGTTTTACTTCTAGTGTGAAGTAGAAGAAAGCAGAAAACAGACCAGATCAGACAATCTGAGATTTATTATTCCACATCTGAAAACAGAAGATCAGAAATCATTTCAACTTTTCACTCTCGGCATGTAGGTAGGACTAACACACCACTATTACATCTCTGACGCATTGCCACAGTACCAGTAGATAATCCTCTGGTACACCTGAACTCTATTATGTCATCATGAACTAAATACTTAGTCCCACTTGATTTCAAAGTGATGTTATGCTGTCTCATTTCATCTTCATTGACAATGCAAGGCCCTGCAAGAGACGAAGATATAAGAATATTATGACAAAGATGTAAAAGAATATTATGATAAAATTATTCTTAATATTAAGATTGGGGAGAACTGTAACTTACTGAGGCATCTCATGTGTCCAGTCCATTCACCATAGAGGCAGGTTTTGTAAGGCTCTCCCTCCATAATGTAGTACCTCTGACACATGTATTCAATAGTTTCATTATGGCTGTAATGCTCTTTTATGGCGGTCTTAGTGTCTCCATCCTCAAGAGCTGGAGGTATCCCACAGGGTGGAATTTCTGAAAATAAGTGAAGAGCCAAGATTGACAAAAAGATGATCATGTAACTGTGATACTACATTTCATTGGCATGCTGGTTAATTTTTCTTAACCATTCATTAATTTACTTAAAAGACTGTTTCCTTATTCAAAATCTAGAAACTCACACTGTATTTCTGCACTTGCTGGGCAGTAAAGCATACTATCTGTTACTGTTCTGTCCTGCCACAAAACACTATGCGGATGAGATAAGATAAGGTAAGTTTGCACGCAACAAGATGCAACTGAAAGATGTGGTAGTACATGTCACTTGCAAACTGTTATTGTAGTAAAATAATATCTAATGAGTATTTGTACACTACTTTGGTTAGTGCTTGGTTAGTACACAAATACACAAAAAATGCAAATGAATGTTATTGCTATTTTCTCTCACTATGAACTATCACAGTCTCTAATTTTTATATAGCTGGCTCCCACTTTCTTACTGTATCAATGAAGGATTTTATTGGGAGGAGCCTTTGAAGCTTCTGTTTGACTAAAGATATCTTTCAATTCAAGAAAAATTATTTTCTGTCCTGTTTTCTCAAATATGGGAATTAAAGAGATCACATCTGAAGTAGAAGAAAAGTGAACTAAACTTCACCATACATGCACACTCACTCACGTGCACTCACATAGACACACGGGTACGCGCACATACAGGCACTCACGTGCTCGCGCATACACACACAAACACAGAGTTTGCAGCACACCATGGGGGTTTTATGATGGGGTCGCTTCTATAAAGTTGACTGTAACAAACAAAGGAGTAGAAGATTTGCAGAGGGACACCGGCCTCGCACGTCTTCCCTTCTAGAAGATGCATGCTTAACTGAAGATGAATGAAGATGAATAAAGGTTTTGTGTAATGACTACTGGGTCCGGTGCCATCTCTGGATGCCCGAGGAATAAAAAAGAACCGGGGTGAAACTGATTTCGCAACAAGATGGAAATAGTATCCAATGAGTATTTGTACACTACTTTGGTTAGTGGTTGGTTAGTATACAAATACATAAGAAATGCAAATGAATGTCATTGCCATTTTCTCTCACTATGAACTATCACACAGAGTCTCTAATTTTTATATAGCTGGCTCCCACTTTCTTACTGTATGAATGAAGGATTTTATTGGGAGGAGCCTTTGAAGCTTCTGTTTGACCAAAGATATCTTTCAATTCAAGAAAGATTATTTTCTGTCCTGTTTTCTCAAATATGGAAATTAAAGAGATCATGTCTGAAGTAGAAGAAAAGTGAACTAAACTTCACCATACCTTGACAAAGTGGATTCGGTTCCCACCCATCTCTGGTGCATGTGGCCCGAGTGACGCCATCTTTCCTCTTGTATCCTGATTTACATGTGTACCTGACAGTATCACCCAATTTCTTTGACTCCCAACGCCAAGAGACCTCCCAGTAGGACAAAAGTCTATCATGTGGACGGCTGCATGTAACCTCTGGAAAGAAAGAAAGACTTGATAATCTTCATCAAATTGGTCATCATCCTCATGGCTGATTGAACTACATGAAAGCAAAGAACAGTGAGCTTAGAATATGTGTCTAAAGCTTTTGTAGTTTTATACCTTGACATACTGGTCTGACAGTCCACTGTCCATCCTCTTTGCAAGTAGTCTCAACTGAGAGTGTGCGAGTTTCCACAATCCAGTATCTCTCCTCACATGTAACTCTTACCGTTTCACCAGGTGAAAACCTATTTCTATAAGCAGGTTCATATGTGGTTCCTGGGAGTGGTGGCTGTATCAGCTCACATTTTATTTCTGCATATGTTGGAAAATGAAGCATATTATCTGTTAGTGTTTTATAGAAGGAAGAACAGTATGTGGATACAACACGCAACTGAAAGATGTGATAGTACATGTTACTTGCAAACTGTAATAGTAGTAAAATAGTACCTAATGACTAGTCATTCAATCTTTTGGTTAGCATATAAATATACAAAAAACGACAAGCAAATAAATAATAGTGCCTTTTTTCTCACTTATGAACAGTCAAACACACAAATCTCAGATATTTTAAATGTTGGTTGTCCCACTTTCTTACTATATGAACGATTTTTTTTTTGGCACCGTCTTTGAATCTTGTGTTTGGCCAGTATCAAAGATATCCAACAATTCAAGAAAGAGTTGTTTTTGTTTCTGCTTTCTCCAATAGGGAATAAAATAAAAGAAATCAAACTGAAATTAGAAGAAAAACCAGGCAAACTTCACAATATCTAGACAACACCTGGAATACCAAAATTGAGTTTGTAGATATATATGTGTGTTACTGTGTGTTACTGTTAGGATAGGAAATGTTGGTATAAGATGCACAAGACAATGCCTCTACAGTCAAATAAAATGCATGTTACTCTCATATATATTATTTATAAAAAAGTATTCACTGAGGTTGTTAGAGGAGCTGATGATATTTTTTAATAGACTCCTTTTGGTTGGTTACAACACAAGGACTGCTCCTCTGCTGGCTGTTTCAGAGAATTCATGTTTACTGAACTTTTCAGTCCTGGAAGCAATGTTCACCTTTTATATACAGTTTTTGTATTTGTTTTTTTTTGATCAGTTCTTTACAACATTTATGTTTGTCATGAAAAACAGTAGCACACGAATAAATTGATAAATGTATCCTTTTAAGTTAATTGCATTTTCTTACCTGTACATACATTAGACCCATGCCAGCCATCTTCTCCACAGATTAGAGTGAAATTTCCTTCATAACCTCTCCTGCAGTTATACTGGACACGATCAGTGTCCCTGTATTCAGCCTGAATGTTTCCAATAATATCTGCATTATTAAAATGTTGCCTGCTGCATTTTATCTCTGAAAAGAACAAAAACACATTTATTAAGCTTCTGCATTTACTTTGATTCAGATAATTTTGTCATGTAAAACATTCAGATACTTTCATATATTCATTTAGATAAAAGCAGCATCTCCCCAGTGTAAATATGATTCCATTTAACAGTTCTGTATTTCATATTTGAATATGTTCAGTCAAAGGACAAGAAAAATGTTCAGTTGTGGATTCAACATCCAGCTGAAAGTTGTTGTGGTGGTAGAAATGTTTCTTAAAAACTGTACAGATGCAAATAGTATCCAATGAGTGTTTGTGCGCTCTTTTGGTTAGTGCTTGGTTAGTACACAAATACATAAGAAATGCAAATGAATGTCATTGCCATTTTCTCTTACTACGAACTATCACAGTCTCTAATTTTTATATAGCTGGCTCCCACTTTCTTACTGTATGAATGAAGGATTTTATTGGGAGGAGCCTTTGAAGCTTCTGTTTGACCAAAGATATCTTTCAATTCAAGAAAGATTATTTTCTGTCCTGTTTTCTCAAATATGGAAATTAAAGAGATCACATCTGAAGTAGAAGAAAAGTGAGCTAAACTTCACCATACCTTGACAAAGTGGATTCGGTTCCCATCCATCTCTGGTGCATGTGGCCCGAGTGACGCCATCTTTCCTCTTGTATCCTGATCTAAATGTGTACCTGACAGTATCACCCAATTTCTTTGTCCCCCAACGCCAAGAGACCTCCCAGTAGGACAAAAGTCTATCTTGTGGATGGCTGCATGTAACCTCTGGAAAGAAAGAAAGACTTGATAATCTTCATCAAATTGGTCATCATCCTCATGGCTGATTGAACTACATGAAAGCAAAGAACAGTGAGCTTAGAATATGTGTCTAAAGCTTTTGTAGTTTTATACCTTGACATACTGGTCTGACAGTCCACTGTCCATCCTCTTTGCAAGTAGTCTCAACTGAGAGTGTGCGAGTTTCCACAATCCAGTATCTCTCCTCACATGTAACTCTTACCGTTTCACCAGGTGAAAACCTATTTCTATAAGCAGGTTCATATGTGGTTCCTGGGAGTGGTGGCTGTATCAGCTCACATTTTATTTCTGCATATGTTGGAAAATGAAGCATATTATCTGTTAGTGTTTTATAGAAGGAAGAACAGTATGTGGATACAACACGCAACTGAAAGATGTGATAGTACATGTTACTTGCAAACTGTAAAAGTAGTAAAATAGTACCTAATGACTAGTCATTCAATCTTTTGGTTAGCATATAAATATACAAAAAACGACAAGCAAATAAATAATAGTGCCTTTTTTCTCACTTATGAACAGTCAAACACACAAATCTCAGATATTTTAAATGTTGGTTGTCCCACTTTCTTACTATATGAACGATTTTTTTTTTGGCACCGTCTTTGAATCTTGTGTTTGGCCAGTATCAAAGATATCCAACAATTCAAGAAAGAGTTGTTTTTGTTTCTGCTTTCTCCAATAGGGAATAAAATAAAAGAAATCAAACTGAAATTAGAAGAAAAACCAGGCAAACTTCACAATATCTAGACAACACCTGGAATACCAAAATTGAGTTTGTAGATATATATGTGTGTTACTGTGTGTTACTGTTAGGATAGGAAATGTTGGTATAAGATGCACAAGACAATGCCTCTACAGTCAAATAAAATGCATGTTACTCTCATATATATTATTTATAAAAAAGTATTCACTGAGGTTGTTAGAGGAGCTGATGATATTTTTTAATAGACTCCTTTTGGTTGGTTACAACACAAGGACTGCTCCTCTGCTGGCTGTTTCAGAGAATTCATGTTTACTGAACTTTTCAGTCCTGGAAGCAATGTTCACCTTTTATATACAGTTTTTGTATTTGTTTTTTTTTGATCAGTTCTTTACAACATTTATGTTTGTCATGAAAAACAGTAGCACACGAATAAATTGATAAATGTATCCTTTTAAGTTTATTGCTTTTTCTTACCTGTACATACATTAGACCCATGCCAGCCATCTTCTCCACAGATTAGAGTGAAATTTCCTTTATAACCTCTCCTGCAGTTATACTGGACACGATCATTGTACCTGTATTCAGCCTGAATGTTTCCAATAATATCTGCATTATTAAAATGTTGCCTGCTGCATTTTATCTCTGAAAAGAACAAAAACACATTTATTAAGCTTCTGCATTTACTTTGATTCAGATAATTTTGTCATGTAAAACATTCAGATACTTTCATATATTCATTTAAATAAAAGCAGCAGCTCCCCAGTGTAAATGTGATTCCATTTAAAAGTTCTGTATTTCATATTTGAATATGTTCAGTCAAAGGACAAGAAAAATGTTCAGTTGTGGATTCAACATCCAGCTGAAAGTTGTTGTGGTGGTAGAAATGTTTCTTAAAAACTGTACAGATTGTGAGTACAAGAAAACAATTATTAGAATGTAATGTGTTAAATTTGTTTAGATCAGAGGAATAAGGAAGGATTCGTCTGTGTTTCAGTTTGGCTTAGCTGTAGGCTTGAGAGAATCTATTGACACTGGGGGTCTGCTGTCATAAAAGGAGACAGGAAACTACAGTTGGGGGTTGCTGATGCTGATGTTTGTTCCTTTAATAAAAACTCATAATTGTTATAAACTTAGAAGTAGGTTTGCAGGAGACTCTCCACATGCTTATCTGTAAATGTAAGACAACAAGAGGCCAATGGCCCAGTGGATGCAGAGTGGGGGTCTCAGTGTTTGTAATATGTTAACTCTGTTTTGTGTGTTGTCTAAAGGAATTTGGTGTAGCTTGGGTGAGGAGATTACTTTTATGACCGGCAGGAAGTCACATACACAGAGACACACATACAGTGCTTTGACTGTTACACTCACACACCTACATGCACACTCACTCACGTGCACTCACATAGACACACGGGTACGCGCACATACAGGCACTCACGTGCTCGCACATACACACACAAACACAGAGTTTGCAGCACACCATGGGGGTTTTATGATGGGGTCGCTTCTATAAAGTTGACTGTAACAAACAAAGGAGTAGAAGATTTGCAGAGGGACACCGGCCTCGCACGTCTTCCCTTCTAGAAGATGCATGCTTAACTGAAGATGAATGAAGATGAATAAAGGTTTTGTGTAATGACTACTGGGTCCGGTGCCATCTCTGGATGCCCGAGGAATAAAAAAGAACCGGGGTGAAACTGATTTCGCAACAAGATGGAAATAGTATCCAATGAGTATTTGTACACTACTTTGGTTAGTGGTTGGTTAGTATACAAATACATAAGAAATGCAAATGAATGTCATTGCCATTTTCTCTCACTATGAACTATCACACAGAGTCTCTAATTTTTATATAGCTGGCTCCCACTTTCTTACTGTATGAATGAAGGATTTTATTGGGAGGAGCCTTTGAAGCTTCTGTTTGACCAAAGATATCTTTCAATTCAAGAAAGATTATTTTCTGTCCTGTTTTCTCAAATATGGAAATTAAAGAGATCATGTCTGAAGTAGAAGAAAAGTGAACTAAACTTCACCATACCTTGACAAAGTGGATTCGGTTCCCATCCATCTCTGGTGCATGTGGCCCGAGTGACGCCATCTTTCCTCTTGTATCCTGATCTACATGTGTACCTGACAGTATCACCCAATGTCTTTGACTCCCAACGCCAAGAGACCTCCCAGTAGGACAAAAGTCTATCATGTGGATGGCTGCATGTAACCTCTGGAAAGAAAGAAAGACTTGATAATCTTCATAAAATTGGTCATCATCCTCATGGCAGTTATACCAAGACAGCACAATACCTTGACATCCAGACATCAAGCACATAATATACTTTATTTATATAAGTACGAATGATTTAACATTTATCTTGTTCTTCAGTGTTGATGAAACTCAAACTAGAAAAAAAATTAACAGGTGTAAAGTAAACATTTTCTTTTTGAGAAATTAAGAATGAAAGGTCCCAGGTCTCTAAGGAAATTATGTAAAGCTCCCATTATTCGAGTTCCCCAGAAGCCCAACTATCAACATCACAACACCATGTAATAATTGAAATGGAAACATAAAGGACCACAGAAATCATTTGAAGTACTTACCTTGGCTTTTCACAGAGGTCAGTGCACATATGCACAAAAACAGGATGCTGCTTTTGGTTATTGCATGCATGTTGTCTTTGTGAGCCTGATCCATCAAAGAAAACTAAATACTCGAGACTGAGAAAAAAAAAATGTTGTTCAATGATTTACACAAGTCTGTCTCTGCCTCCAAAAACAATCTCAGGCTCACTGGAAACAGATATAAATACTGTGATCACATGCTGCCACTTTAATGAGACAGTGAGACCCTAACAAACTCTTATAAACACCATAATGCTTCCCTAATATTGGTACACATAAAAAAGCCACACAATGCAAAAAAACAAAAACAAAAAACAAAACTAGATAAATAGATAACTTGGTAGACAAATAGTAGATTTTTGAGGCTGTTATTGAAATTATTATTATGAACTTACATCATGCCATTAAAAAGACTATTCACCAGTTGGTGAAAACACAAATATCGTAAATGTTGTTTTGATTAATGTCTTTTTAAATGTTTTTTTTTATTCCCTGTTAATCATCTGCAGCAATCAATAAAGCAAGTCTGAACTACACTGAGGAACAAACTGGGAAAAAATGGGATAATTTTGTAAGAAAGGAGAGAACTGCAGTCGAAGTCAACAGTGATGAACTCTGACCTCTTGCAAACTACTAAAACAAAATGTTGCTGTTGAGCAATGCAGGATTTGCCTTTGTTTCTTAATATGGCCTCACGCTGTTTATTCTACTTCTTGTCAGCATACTTTACAGAAAAAGTAAACAGAAAGTTCAAAAACGTGTCCCTGCCAGCACCACTTTGTTCCAAGAAACGTAAGACAGAAAGTAGGCCAGTGCTCAATGTTTTCACTCTTTAACACATGTATTTTCCTGTGTTTTGTGTTTGCTACAGAAAACATTGGTTTGATTTTATGGATATGTAGGAAAGTATAAAAAAGTTGTTTGTCTATTAATTAATATATTAATTTATAGCATTTAAAGCAGGGAGACAGAGAGGACAAAGTAGAGTAATGTTGAAATGATGTAGGCTTTTGAAAAATTAAAGAAAACTCAAGTAACTCTCATGAATGAAATGTCCAGGAAGTTTTGTCCTTTCCTTAACCGATTACCCGGCACATCTTCAGTCATTTTGATTTGAATTGTAATGTAAATCTAACCTTTTCCAGCTTTTATACTTAACAAGTTCCTTCTAAAGAAGAGATTAATGTCACATTTGGTTGGTCTAAAACATTTGTGATGGTAAATTGTGAATCATTTTCTAATTTTGATGTTTTGCCATTGGACACGACTTGGTTCTAACTCAAATGTACATGTTCAGTTCAACCTAAACTCATAGAAGATAAGAGGCCAGGCTTGGAAACAACTGCACGTCACTAATGTTGTGTTGTGTCACGAGGCAGTCAGTATATATGAGATTTGTTTTGTGTGTGTAGTGACAGGAACAGCTACAAACTCAATAAAGAGACAAATGTTTTCTGTCTTTTAATGGAAATGAAATCAGAAGTAAAGGAGTGAATACAGATTGTCAGCAAACATTTGTCTCTAGTGATCCACTCCATATTTGCAATTATGTTCAACCTAAAAACAGCAAAAATGGTCAAACTCACATCTCTTTCCATTACCATTTCCATTTACCTTTCAATTCATCTGATGTAAGAATTGTTGTATAGATTTGGTAATATCATGTCCCAGATTAGGAGAGCTTATTATGGCTTCAGTATTATACTGTAACAAGTTTTGCCAAAAACAGTTGTGAGATCAGAAATGAAAGGTTTGGATGGATTTTCCCTTAATAAAAAAAATGATAATTTAACAACTGTGTTTTGCATTAACTCTTGTTATATTTGTCTAATATTAACATTTGTTTGATTGTCTGAAACATGTAAGCGTGACAAATATGCAAAAAATCAGGAAGGGATAAAAACTTTTTCACAGCACTATATAGTTGAGAAAGGAACAAGGGGTGTCCAAATTCAGGGGCTGCATCTTCCTGCGGACCTGGCCTTCGCGGTCTACGTGGGCCGGGTCTACATACACCAGAAGTGAGCGGCTGTGAAATTGGAGGGTGGAGCCTTCAGATTTGCGTCACCAGCTCTCTCGGTGGAGTTCAGCTGTCTGCTCCTTACTTTTTGAAACATAACAGGACACTGGTGCAAATTCTCGATCATGTCACACTTCTGTTTAATCAGTATTCCGTATGACGTTTATTCAGCTGTAATCTCAGCCAAACCGATTTACTCACTAACAAATAAAACACTGAAAAAAAATAACATTTTTAAGTTATCTAAGTGACCTATATATCATGTTTAACCTGAGTAGCGACAACCTGTTCTCACGTACTCTAGTGAACCGCCTAGCTATTGAGCTGGTGCAGTGGTTCCCAAACTTCTTTTGCTAGGCCCCCCTTGTTTTACAAGAAAAATGTTCGCGCCCCCCCACCCCCGCGTGTGCACACGCACATGCATATCCTTCAACCACACACCCATATTTTGCTCCATTCAGATTTATTTCACACCTCAAACATTTATTAAACAATTAAGCAAATACAAGTAATCTGCAATAAATTACAGGTAGTAAGAAAATAAACGACTCACTCTTTTACGCTACGTCCGCACCTACACGGGTATTTTTGAAAACGCAGCTGTTTCGTCCACACGTAAACGGCGTTTCGAATCACCGAAAACTGAGATTTTTCTTAAAACTCCTTTTTTGCGTTTACGTGTGGACGAGAAATACAGAGTTCGTCATGCAACGTCAAAGGTATGTGCCTTTTTTCACGTCACGTTATTGTTTACATGAGATGAATTGCAGAATGGCAGATAGAGACGAAATACTGTTACTGTTAATCTGACTATCTGCAGGTTTTACACGCTTACATTTACACAAGCAGTTACTGTCCCTCCATTTAGAAAGGCAGAGGCGTCACGGTGTAATTATTTTACGTGTAGTTGTTTTTTTCCTATGTAATAATATTCAACATTGCTATCAATACATTTTTCAAAAAATGCCTCTCTGTGCAAAATGGGTTTAAAAACATAAACAGCTGTGGGATCCTGTTTGTCCGTGATTTGAACCGAGGGAACAAATCGTGGCAGGATCAGCCTGATATTATTTGTATCCCACTGTAACTTTACTGTATAAAGAGCTAACATCTCCAAAATGTCAGGAGTAGTTAGTCATTACAACAAGTGTTTGTGAACTAAAAATCAAGAATGTGGGATCCTGTTTGTCCGTGATTTGAACCGGGGGAACAAATCGTGGCAGGATCAGCCTGATATTATTTGTATCCCACTGTAACTTTACTGTATAAAGAGCTAACATCTCCAAAATGTCAGGAGTAGTTAGTCATTACAACAAGTGTTTGTGAACTAAAAATCAAGAATGTGGGATCCTGTTTGTCCGTGATTTGAAGAGCCCAGTGCGTGCTCCCGATGCAGGGAAAAGCAATTATGCAGGGGAGACCTACCTTGGCACTTGTGCAGGTGAAGCCAAAGGGAAGATATGCTTCACCATATTTTCTAGTCTTTGGCTTAGAATGAAGTTGGTTTGGAAACATGTTTAGCCATGCTTCATCTCCTGCTTTGCGTTTCTGTGGGCGCCCCGTGCTAGCAGTGTCCAAGCGTTTTTGTTTTTTTTTTCCCTTTTCATCCCGCGCCCCCCCTGCCATGGCTCTGCGCCCCCCCTAGGGGGCGGGCCCCACACTTTGGGAAGGTCTGAGCTGGTGGGTAACAGACTTCTCCAAAAACGTCAGAGCTCTTTGCAAATATGTGATGTCTTAATAAACTGAGCAGATATTTGAAGTTTACACAGCTACATTCTTGCTGAAAAATATCTTAAAAGTTTATTTTGTGACCCAGAAAGAGTAATAAGAGTACTATTAAAACTAAGTAGCGGCCGCCATTGTTGGAAACTGGAGTAGGCTGGGCTGCGCAATGAATTCTGGGATATGGTGTAGTGACGTGTCGGTCGCAAACAAAACGGAATTTTCGCGGGACCCACAATCGCGCATCATCGCGCTTCTCCATTGACTTTACATGTAAACCTGACGCTCTGGTCGCGTCTATCGCGTTCGGTATGAGCACACCGTTAGAGCTGGCTCTTTCTAGTGAACGATGCGAGCCCGCTCCTTATTGGGAGCCGTGGGGTTTTTTTTCTCTCACCCTCTCTTTCTCGCACTTTTTTTCACTTCACTCCGCACGTGAGCCTTGCGCTTGCGCTGAGCAGGGGGGGCGGGAGTTACACTTGCAGTGGCACAGGAACAGAGTGGGAGGGAAAGAGAGAGAAAGAGAGCCAGGGACAACAACAAGAGACAACATCATCACATTAGAAAGTTATAGTAATCATCATGTGACACCTGATTGTTAAAATGGAAATAATTAGTTGACTCCTTTGAATCTCTATGTTAATAGTTTGGCTCTGTGACCTCAACTTACCTGTTTGTTCTTCTCTGCTCAGAAAATCTGGACCCACCGACAGAAAGAGAATTTCAGTCCAGTCCACATGAGCGGCACCTCAATCACACCTCGCCGGCTTAAAGTCTGTACTGGGTCCTGCTGTAGCTGTTGTTGATGTGTGTGGCTGGCAGCTATTGTAAGAACAGTAACCAAGAAATAAAGTGTGTTTGGGTGTAACAATGTGGTTAGGTTTGCCATGCTTCTGTGACACTGACATGTTTAGCAACACCTCTCTATAAATTATAAAATATTTAAGTAAGTTTGAACTAGAAAATAATTTGCAGGCTTTAGATTCTGTTCGGCGTTTATTGGTAAGTTTTTGATGTGGAGTTAGTGGTATTCCAGTACTTACTGCCAGATTTTTTTGGAACTGAATATGATAACTGTTTATTCTTAATTTAATTTAATACAAATGTTATGTTTAATCAAACATAAATTAACCCCATAAATAAATGCAGGCTGGAGGCTAAAAACAAAAATTGAGGCCCATCTTTAAAAGTTTATTTTTTCTGTTTCTGCTCAGGGCTTTTAGTTCTGTGCTGTTAATAAAAAGTTGGTCATAAAATGACACACTATCTCATCTCAGTGTAGTCTTTAGGGACTATTGACATGAAATACAAATGCTCTTAAAGTGAAGTACTATTTATCGGTCATTGCATAATATCTTGTTGTGTTGGGTCTGCCACGTGTACAACAAGAACAACAACAACAAACTGTATTTATATAGCACATTTAAAACCAGTGGTGTACCAAAGTGCTTAACATACAAGAGGGTAAGATGAAGTAACAGGGAGGATGAAGGCTATGGCAAAGTACCACCATGCTAGCATGTTATATGGCATTAAAAACAGAGAAGCAAAAGATATGCATATAAAAGCATAAAAGAACAATATGTGTAAAGAATAACACAGTCAAAAACTAAAAATATGGTTAAACGTAGTTAAGAATAGACTGAAGATAGAAATAAGCATTAAACTAGGCGAGGCTAAATAAGTGGGTTTTTAACCGTGATTTGAAGGATTGAATGGAATCAGACTCGCGGATAGTGATGGGGAGGTTATTCCATAGACCGGGTGCAGCCAAGGCAAACGCTCGGTCACCTCTAGTCTTCAGCCGGGATCTCGGCTATACCAAAAGTGACTGGGAAGATAATCTTAGTGCTCTAGTAGGTGTGTATAATCTAAGGAGCTCAATGAGGTAGCTTGGAGCTATATTGTTAATAATTCGGAAGGTGAGCAGCAGGATTTTGAATTGAATGCAATACTTAACGGGAAGCCAATGCAGGTCGGCGAGGACAAGGGTGATAGAGACACGCCGCCCACTACCAGTAAGGAGACGAGCGGTGGCATTCTGGACAATTTGCAGTCTATGGAGAAGAGTAAAGTTAAGACCAAAGTAAAGGGAGTTGGAATAATCCGGGTCTCTATGCGGGACATAATGTCTGGCTTTGCTAATAAGATGCAAAGATTTGACAACAACAGACACTTGTTTGTTGAATTTAAAAGAGCTATCCAAAAATACACCCAGGTCACTAACAGTGTCGGTGAGGAAACTATAAAAGGAACCGAAGGCATCACGGAGTTGCCCACGGGGGATACTACTGTCAAACACAATGATTTCAGCTTTCCTGTCGTTTAGGATAAGAGTTACCTGCAAGCCAATTTTTAACCTCTCGCATGCACTCATGAAAACCGTACAAAGACATAGCAGAATCATCAGTTAATTCGAAGTAGATCTGTATGTCGTCAGCATAACAATGATGTGCAGTGATGTACTTCTCAAAGATTGCGCCTAAGGGGAGCATATACAGTGAGAAGAGCAGGGGACCAAGGACAGATCCTTGAGGCACGCCGCAGGAGACAGGTGCAGCAGAGGAGAAATAAGGGCTGAAATTGATCGAGAAAGACCTATTAGAAAGATATGACTTAAACCAATCTGTAGGTGTGCTGTTTTTGCAAATGCTCATATGGGTTGTATTTGAGTGTAGGAACAAATCCTCAGTTGGACTGGATGAATTGTTAAATTCAAAATTCCTGAAATGAGTTTTTCTTCTACAGCACCAAAGAATAACAAACAAAAGATTGCATTATTGAGGGAAGTACATGTCAGGTTTTATTGTCTGAATGATTATACATGCAATGAAAAAGAAAAGTCTTAGCAACTACAGAAAAAACAACAGGTTTTATGATTAAACAAACATCAGTCAAGTACAACTTTTATGCGGAGCATTTGATAACTTTTTCAGCCAGAAGAGGCTGCTGATAGGTTTGTAGCTTAACCCGATTCGCTGGAACATTGAAGACAATGTAATTACACAGCAAAGCAAGACACGAGTAGGCAAAGTTCTTCATGCTTCACGTGCACGGGAGAGAACCGGACAAGTGCCGTTCCTTCGCTTGACCCCAGTTGCTCTCGTCCGCTCTCCCGTAACACTGCTCTTTTATTGTGGTTACATGAATATGCATAGGTTCATTAACATATGACATCTTACATAGGTATACATGTGAACAAAGAATACCTTGTGTGTGTGTGTGTGTGTGTATCTGTGTGTGTGTGGGGTCAAGATGTGACCCCATGAAGACTCCCCAAAGCCGTCCATCTAAACAAAAGGCACTTAGACTAAAACACGTTTATCCTACCATAAAACAATAAGACAAGGTACGACCTCTCCCATGCTCCCAGAGTGCTCTGGAATGCACACAAAGTTTGCAGACTATTAAGGATCAAACCTCTACCAATCTACAACTAATTATAAAACTCTAAGCATATATAAGTAGATATTTCTAAGCATAAATGACAATCAACAATACAAAAACCTAACATTCCCCCCTTTGACAGTTATGCTAGAAAAGTCCCCAGTTATGAATACCTCATGTCTGACAGTGTCAATGCAAACATTTTTACACTTAGCATATGTCAACGTACACAGTTTGACAAATATATTAGCAGTTATCCAAGTTCTCATCCAATGGTAAACTGCATCCTACGAGCAAACAAATGAATTGTTAATGGTCAAAAGAGAAATTAACATTTTCAAAAACACTCCAGCTTGGTGGTGCTCCTCCTCTGGGCGTGCAAATCACATGTCTCTCTGCAGAGTGGTTTAAGTTCTGCAGGGCGTCATAAATGTCTCTTCCAGTTGTTTCCATCACTGTCCATAGGACCAGAGTCCAAATGTATGTAGAATGTATGTAGAATAGAAATTCAAACATACCAGTTGATTTTGTTGCTTGTCAACATGGGTCTCAGCTATCTTGAAAGCTGCAGACCTCTTCAGCACTCTAGTTTTATGGCCTCTACCAACCTCCATCACCTCACTTCAGGCCTCCTTGTCCTGTGGGGGATACATATCCTGCGTTGTCCATCCTCTGCAGGAAAACCCTCTGTGGAAAGGGTGCTGGATCCAGTTATCTTACTGTTGTTATGATCCCAGCAGTCTTCAGTGTGTCATCGTATACACAGTATAGTAACACAGCATTAGGTGATGTTCATAGGAAACTGCTGTCATCACCACCATAGCTTCTGGTTCCTGTGCTTTTCACAGGATCATTATGTCATCCTTGGACTCCCCCTGCTCTGTCGATGTAGCTTGGCATGCTCCCCTCATCCTTCAGGTGCCCGTCTGTTGCCCACAATCTCCTCTGTTGGCCTCTGGAAAGCCCCCTTGGCACAGCTCTCATTCCAACGCAGCTTCGTGGTCCTTGCTGTGGCTCTGAAATCTGATCTCATGATGGGCCCCAACAGCTTGACCATTGACCTCAACCACTGCCTGGGGTGTCAGCTATGCCTGCAATGGGTTCTCGCTTCTCACTGGGCCTCTGAAGATTTCTCAGGAGATTCCTTTCAGCAATACTCTGACTGCTGCACCTGTATTTCCTTGCTAGGAGGAAAAAACTTCTATCTGGAAAGCATGTCAATCATCATCAAACCACATTCTTTAGTTCAGTGAGCTTCATTTATGGACCATCAAAGCCTCATCTAAACATGGATGCACCACTTGCATAGGTTTAATACCCGTAAATGAACTGTTAATCACACAAATCACACAAAAATCATAAAAAACATAGTTTAGAAAACATAGAGAACATAGTTTCATGTAATTCTGGACCCCTCCTCTTGACGCATGGACACTCCCATGAGTCAACTCATCAAAACCAGATTCCTGTCTAAAAGAAAAAGGTTAGCTAGATCATGTCCCAGGCAACCTCAGAGCATAAGCACACTTATAAACAATTGTATCATAAGAGTAATAAAGCACTCAGCATCAACAGGACAAGTATCATGTGCAGGTTTTCTCAAATTAGAAAAATACAATTATTGCCATAATTTGCCTCAGACACGGATCATCCCATGTACTCAGTTAACATTAATGTAATCGGTGACTTCCCTTAAGCAAAGTCACTCCATGTATTTAACACTAGGAGCTCAGTAGTGGCCAGCTAATGAGCCCCATATTAAACTATTCCATAAACACTGCATCTCTTATTTGCTTTCTCGTGTCACTTGTCTGTTTTTGCTGAATCCTCTACATGCACTCTTAGAAAAAACAAACATTAGCAACACACATGGACAATCCTGGAGGTCAGGCACAAATTGACAGGGTCCAGAGGTGCTATAAAAAGACCATAAAGTTAGCCATCCATAGCTGTGGAAAGAAGTGACACTAGTTTCAACACAGGGAATGTTTTACATGTTATTCACATCGTCCAAGTAACCTTCACATTTCCCCAACAACACAGTGTAACAGCATCACCAACTCATAACCTGTAAACACAGTTTTCTTCACACATAACGTTGGGTTACTTAACGTAATCCCTGGTTCTTTGATAACAGAGTGAGGTGTTTCACTATGGGAATCGCCTCGGCGTGACCAACTACGGAAGCTCCAATGACACCACGTCTGTCTATGACAGACCTGTCGAGCCGTGCTCAGGGCTCCGCCCCCTCCTTCTAACACGGCCGACCAGCTCCTCCTAACTCATTCCAAGCAGATTTCTTTCCGTGCCTAAGCAAGGAGGGAAGTGTTGGTGAAACACCTCACTCTGTTATCAAAGAACCAGGGATTACGTTAAGTAACCCAACGTTCTTTTTCTAACTTCGCTCGGTGTTTCACTATGGGCGATATGGCCCACTCCCGGATTGCGCCAGCTCCCGAAGCTACTCTCCAGTACTACTCCAGGATCTCAGGTCGAACCTGAGGCACCAGAATCCAGCACTGCCTGAGCCAGGGATGACTGTGCAACATCCAGTCGATAAAATCGGACAAACATGTGCGGCGTAGCCCAGCTTGCTGCCGCACAAATATCCTGGACTGATACACCCCTGAACAAAGCCTAGGATGTGGCCACACCCCTAGTGGAGTGAGCTCGGAGTCCCGGGGGGGCCTGCGAGCCCTTACAGCTGTAAGCCAGAGCTATGGCCTCTACAATCCAATGAGCTAGCCTCTGGCGTGATACGGGCCTGCCCTTGTGAGGGGAGGCCCAGGAAACAAACAGCTGATCCGACTTCCTGAATCCAGCTGTTCTGTCAACATAAGTCCCCAAGGCCCGCACAGGGCACAAAGTGTTCAGCCTCTGCTCCGTCTCTGAAGAGAATGGAGGGGGGTGAAAAGCCAGGAGCTCTACTGTAGAGCACCTGTATGACGTTTCCAACACTTTAGGGACAAAGGCTGGGTTAGGCCTCAGGCGTGCTTTAGTGAGTCCCGGGGCCAGCTGTAGACAAGAGGGGTGAATAGACAGAGCCTGTAATTCACTAACTCGCTTGGCTGTGGTTAGAGCCAACAGCAGAGTGGTTTTAAGCGAGAGAAACTTCAACCCCACTGCCCCAATAGGCTCAAAGGGGTGGTGGGAGAGGGCGTCTAAAACGACTGACAGATCCCATAAAGGGACCAGTGGTCTAGAAACTGGGAGCGTTCGACGCGCCCCTCTCATGAAGCGACATACAAGGGGGTGCTGACCGGCAGGTTTATCACCAAACCCCACGTGGCAGGCTGAAATAGCTGCTAAATAGACCTTTATGGTGGAAAAAGCTCTCCTTTTGTCCAGCAAATCTTGAAGAAAACATAACAGCTCCACCACTGAACACTGAAAAGGGATAATTTGCTTTTCATGGCACCACTCTTCAAAAACACGCTATTTACTGCTGTAAATGGAATGAGTGGAGGAGGCTCTGGCATTCTGAATGGTTTCAATAACCTTCGGAGGCATGCCTGCTGCCTTCAAATTCCACCTTTCACGGGCCAGGCCCAGAGAGCAACCTGGTCCGGATGGGGATGGTATATCTCCCCACGCGCCTCAGACAGAAGGTCTCTGCGGACGGGGAGTGGCCATGGCTCGTCCACCAGAAGCTGGATGATTTCTGCTATCCAGTGTTTGGATGGCCACCGTGGAGCTATTAAAATCAGTGACAGCCCCTGATCCCTCACTCTGATCAGTGTAGGGGAGATCAGGCTGAGGAGAGGGAAAGCATACAGCAGAGTTTTTGGCCATGGATGGGCCAGCGCATCCACGCCCAGTGGCGCATCTGCGTCTGACAGGGAGAAAAACAGAGGGCACTGTGTGTTTTCTCGCGAGGCGAAGAGATCTACGGCAGCCCGGCCGTATCTCTGCCAAATCTGCCCCACCACCTGTGGGTGAAGCCTCCATTCTCCGAACAGTGGATTTCCTCTGGACAGGAGGTCCGCCCCCCTGTTCAGAATTCCTGGCATGTGAGTTGCCCGAAGGGAGAGGAGCCGAGTGCTGCTCCACACAATTATTTCCCTGGCTAACCTGTGTAGCTGCCGGGAACGGGTGCCGCCCTGGCGGTTGATATAAGCAACTACAGTGGAGTTGTCTGTTTTCACTAAAACATGTTGTCCCCGGAGATACGGCAGAAAATGCCGTAAGGCTAGGAGCACCGCGCGGAGCTCCAGCACATTTATGTGATTCAAAGCGAGTCTCTGTGACCAAACGCCATTCACTGCTCTGCCCATCATAGTTGCACCCCAGCCTGACAGGGATGCATCTGTGGTCAGCGTCACCCTGGATGATACTGCCCCGAGAGGTACCCCCGCAGCGAGAGCTGTCGGGCTCCTCCAAGGCCGGAGAGCCGCGATACACGGCTGCGTTATTTTTACACCACGACTGAGATGTCGGCAGGGTCACAGCTGCAGAGAAGCGACCCACCGCTGAAAATCTCTCATCATAAGCAGCCCCAAATGTACTACCGATATCACCGAGGCCATGAGGCCGAGGAGGCGGAGACAGAGTCGGAAGCGCACAACTTTCCCCAGCTGAAAACGGGAAAGACAGTGAGTGAAGGATGCGATCCTCCGCTCTGAAAGTGCGATACGATAAGAGATGGAGTCTATTCTGAGCCCCAGATACTCTGTAAACTGTGCGGGTTCCAAGTGGCTCTTTTCCAGGTTGATTGTGAACCCAAGCTCCGTGAGGTGATTCACTACCACCTCGGAGTCTTTGATCGCCTCCTCGCGCGATCGTGAGCATATTAGATAATCGTCTATGTAAGAGAATATTCTGATGCCGCTGTTGCTTAACGGAGACAGCGCTGCCTCCACACATTTGCTGAACACCCTTGGGGCTAAGGATAGCCCGAATGGGATAGTTTGAAACTCGTACGCTACGCTCTGATAAGGGAACCTGAGATATTTCCTGTGTGGAGGATAAATGGCGATGTGAAAATATGCGTCTGATAGGTCGATTGTAACAATCGATTGTGTGAATTGAGCGACAAACCGTCTTGTGTGTGAACATTCTGAACGTGTACTTTCTCAAATGCTTGTTTAACACACGCAGATCCAGAATAGGACGGAGCGACGTTCCGTCCTTTTTCAGGATGAGGAAATAGCGGGAGTAAAAGCCCTGCTGAGCTTCTTCGCTCGGAACCGCTCTGATCGCCTGTTTGTGTAACAGGGAGGATATTTCCTCCTCCAGCACATTCGCTGAATCGCCACTGGCCACCGAAGCTAACACTCCGCCGAATCTCGGTGGTTTTACCGCAAACTGTAGTCTGTAACCATGGGAAATGGTTGACAAGACCCAGGGATGAACTGCGCATGCGCGCCACCGCTCCAGCCGTGCTGCGAGCGGGCCTCTGAAGACGCGGTAGCGTGATGTCACCCCTGTCTCCCAGAAGGAGTTGGGGCTCTCCCCCTCGGGAAGAGCGTGAGCTCCCCCTGCTGGGCAAAAAGACAAATGGCAGTGATTTTCTTTTGTTTTTATTTTGAAACTGGGGGGACATTCTGCCCTTGGCAAACTACCTGGCTGCAGAAATGCACGTTTCATTTCTTTTGTTACCCCCAAACCACAGTGAAGTGTCTGGTGACTCTGGGCAGTGCTTGGTGACACAGACAGAGTGCTTAGGAGTGCTTGGTGACACTGCGCCATTTGTCCACCAGTCTGTCCTCCCTGAACTGGAGGAGGAGACTGAGAGGGTGCTCCTGATGAACTGGAAACGTCCGGAGACCCTGAACCTTGGAGTGATTTGGTTACCCCTTCTAACACCTTCCTTCTCTTTGGGGGAGAAGAGAGGGGTTGACACAGAATGTTGCAGGTGTGCTAGGCTGACCGCTTCTTTTTCCCCTCTCCGGGGTGTGACGGCTTGTTCTTTGCAGCGGCTGCTGCAAAGGAATGCTTGCCCCAAGGTCTTTGGTTTTCTACCTTAGCCTGGTGGGCACCTGCTCCTCTCTGCATTCTGACCCCACTCTGTCTCCCTCTCACAGCTGCTGCTGTAGCGGCAAAGCCAGCTCTTGGCACCTGCTGGGGCTGAGAGTTAGGTTTTCTGGGTAAGCAGAGGTTGAATGCTTCTCCCTCCTGCTTTCTGCGGGTGCTTGTTTCTCTCATTCTCTCCAGGGCTGGGCCAAAGAGACCCTTGGTTGGGTCATAGGCTGAGCATCACCTAGGCCTGACAGGTTTAGCCACAAGGCTCTCTCACCCGAGACTGCAAGGCCCATAACACGGCCACACCCTTGGACTGCTCCCCTGGAGTAGCGAAGAATGAGATCATTAACCACGCAGATTTCATCCCAGAGGGCTGGGTTTGGGGAACCCAAGTCAAGCTGACGTCCCATGTCTTCCAGAATTTCTGCCTGATATGCTGATAGCAGTGTGACTGCATTAAGCGAGCATACCGACTGTGCAGCATATTTGTAAATCCTTTGATAAATAGATGCCGTGAGGCGATCTATCTTGTTGGGCAAAGAAATGCTAGAAGCTGAGATTGCCCTGCGGTTAGGGTGAAGGTGATACGCCACTGAAGGCTCCACTGCTGGGGGTTCGGTCAGCCCCAGTTCACCCATCCCCTGGATCTCAAGCTTAGAGCAGCCCTTGGTCGGAAGCTTGCTTTTAAAAGGGCTTGACCAATAGCGACTCATTTCTTTCATGCAGGCCGGGACTGCTGGCAGAAGCTGCTTCGATGGCGGCAAGGCTGGCGGGAGCCTCTTGCCGTCATACAGGTCGCGTTCTGCCCCTTCGGCATCCTGGGCGGCTGGCCATGGGATGCCTAGCTTGGCAGCAGCCCGTTTGCAGACCTCGTACAAATTGCTGTCCACCGGGGGTGCAACTTCAGCCCCACTCGGTGGCCTGGACTGCTGGGGAGGAAAGGTAGAGTCATCCTCCTGTTCCTCATCCATGTCCTCCAGGTCGAGGAGGTCGAAGTTGGCATCGCCCTCCGTGTCCTCGCCACCCGGCTCGCCCACGTTTTGATCGAGGAGGTCCTGGAACGATGGGGGCATGAGCGGGGACTCTTCTTCCATCATGTCCGCCCAGCTTGTGGAGGCTCGTGGATGACGGATATCGCTCGTAGCAGTAGCGGCCGACAGGCAGGGGTCCTGACTGTTCATTACTGCTACTCTCAGCTTCCTTTCCAGGACTTTCTCTGGCATCAAAGCACAGTGTGGCCATCCCTGAGGGTCCGCCAGTGAAGCCTGAGCATGCTTGGCACCCATACAGACGATGCACATTGGATGAGGGTCCCTGCCCGAGATGGTGGCACCGCATGATGCGGGGCACGGGCGGGATGCAGCCTCTTTGGCCTTCGGCTCCCACCTTTTGGCGGGAGTAGGAGCCATAGACATGGTTAGCGGAAAGGGGTGAGACTAGGCTACACCAGGCTCGTCTCGACACATTAGCCCGTAAGTAGCTAGGACTAGCAGCGGGTGTTAAATCCGAGCTAGTCGCCGTGGGAGTCAGCTCGTCGTGACACGTTAGCTGCACTCCGCTAGCCAATATCGTTAGCAATTTAATGCTAACCGAACCCTAGGTCGACTAACAAGCTAATGCTAGTGAGACGCTAATGTGGTTCGTGGCCTGCTAACAAGTTAATGCTAGCCAGACACTGAACGAACAGCTCGCCGTAACGCGTTAGCCCGAGTTACACAACGTCGGCTACCTCGCTAACTAAAACCAGGAACCGCTGGGACAGCTCGCCTGACGCGGTTGCTGTTCCACAGTGCAACTCTAAGTACACTTCTTTCGAAGGACTTACTCAGCACGATCCAAACTGGAACCGGAAAAACTGCGTTCGGCGACGTACTCCTACAAGGGACACCTGAGAACTGTTAAGCAGCTAATCAAGTTAGCCTGGATGCGCTGAGGGAGCTCAGAGTAGTTTCTCACGGGAAGAAAGCGAGAATGAGTTAGGAGGTGTTGGGTCTGTTCCCACAAACCCCGCTAGTTCTAGAGACTTATTCATCATGAAAGAAAACAAGGCAACAGCGTTCGATCGATTACTTGCGCAAGGGAGGCCTCATCTGTGTCCAGCACGAAAATGACCCCCATGATGGCCTCCTCTCGCTGGCTTTTATTGAGAGACAGTTCACACAAAACACAGCAAAGCAACGCCCCCCGCATTGTATGTATATGTGTGAACTTCTATATGTAAGTAGGAATGTGTGTGTGTGTGTGTGTGTGTGTGTGTGTGTGTGTGCTGCTGATCAAAGGGTCATAAACTCAGGAAGCTTAGATCAAAAGAAGTAGATCCTCCAGATAGGATGTATCTGCAATAAAACCTTACAGCCCCCTACCCAGAACCCCGAGAATCTGGGGGGAAGGACAGTGGAATCCCTTTCATCAAAGTTGGCAAGCATAAAAATGACAAACATTTAACAATCCACTCTAACATTCCCTCCTGTTTTGTGATTTTTATGCTCCAAATTATTCCTGTGTAGTATATTCTTATCCATGCACCTCTTGCTTGACAATTTCAGCGCAGGCGTCATTTATACACAAGCTTCTGTCATATCATTCATGTCAGTCAATTCATACTGTTGTAAAAGGACATAATTAACAAATGTATCAGAAATCATCTTAGTTCGCATTGATCTTATACACGGTAAAATTCATCCTATACATAAACAAATCAAATGTCAACAGTCCAAAAACAGGAATTAATATTTTCAAAAGAAAATGCCACCAAGGACCAGACATTAACCAAGCTCTCCAGCCTCGTGGTGCATCTACTCCTGTCGTGCGATTCATTATGTATTCCTGCAAGTAAACAACTGAATGTAACAGTCAAACAAGAAGAATCAACATACTCAAAAATCATATGTCACTACAATACAACTGTATACAGACATAGACATTCAAACACATCAGTTGACTTTATTGTTTGTCCATGTGGCTCTCAGCTAACTTCAAAGCTGTAGCCTGGTCAACACCCTTCTTTATGACTCCTATCAACCCCCCAAATCATCTCACTTTAGGCATCCTGTGGGGGTTTGAGTCAACTGGTGAATTATCTGCATTTACAACTCTTCTCCTGTCCTGTTGTCACCACAGAAAAAGCTTTGTAAAGGAAATTGGATCAAGCTGTTTTGATCTTCTTGGCTCAAAGCCTTAACCAGCTTAGCGAAGTGTTCATGATGTAAATGTAGACAAAAGGCTTCTCTGTTTGCATCCTTCTTGCAGAGGACACAAAGAATAGGTGATGTTGTACAAATTCCATGGTACTTGGACTAATCCATTGCCCTTCATACACATAGGCAACTGGCCTGTTTCCAGTTCATTTAGCTTTTCAATGTCCTGCTGCGAGTCAGACACTTTGAGTCAGACTAGCAGGTCTGTCTTACCAGAGCAGTTCACCCTCCCAGCTACTGGTGAATCAACCGTCCATTCAGGTTCAGAAGTTGAAAAGTTGGCAGTGTTCCACGTTTACTCTTGGATGTGTTGCTAAGGCAACCAAACAAACTGTCTCACTCTTAGTGATGCTATATGGCCACAGTCCAGAAGAATGTGTAGCCAGTGGCATCACAAGCATAACCATTGGTCTCGTTCTTTATGTGAGCGGTTGTGTTCCCAAACTGCCACCAGTAGTTGTTGAAGACCCAATGCGGGTACTGGGTGTGATTTGCTCTGTCCCAGTGCTCTTCCTGTCATCCCACTCTGGGTCCACAGGCACAAGAAGGCGAACAGCACATTCCCAGCCATTCTAAGTTGGGTTCAGATCTCAAGCTTAGAGCAGCCCTTGGTCGGAAGCTTGCTTTTAAAAGGGCTTGACCAATAGCGACTCATTTCTTTCATGCAGGCCGGGACTGCTGGCAGAAGCTGCTTCGATGGCGGCAAGGCTGGCAGGAGCCTCTTGCCGTCATACAGGTCGCGTTCTGCCCCTTCGGCATCCTGGGCGGCTGGCCATGGGATGCCTAGCTTGGCAGCAGCCCGTTTGCAGACCTCGTACAAATTGCTGTCCACCGGGGGTGCAACTTCAGCCCCACTCGGTGGCCTGGACTGCTGGGGAGGAAAGGTAGAGTCATCCTCCTGTTCCTCATCCATGTCCTCCAGGTCGAGGAGGTCGAAGTTGGCATCGCCCTCCGCAAAACACAGCAAAGCAACGCCCCCCGCATTGTATGTATATGTGTGAACTTCTATATGTAAGTAGGAGTGTGTGTGTGTGTGTGTGTGTGTGTGTGTGTGTGTGTGCTGCTGATCAAAGGGTCATAAACTCAGGAAGCTTAGATCAAAAGAAGTAGATCCTCCAGATAGGATGTATCTGCAATAAAACCTTACAGCCCCCTACCCAGAACCCCGAGAATCTGGGGGGAAGGACAGTGGAATCCCTTTCATCAAAGTTGGCAAGCATAAAAATGACAAACATTTAACAATCCACTCTAACAGGAGGAGCTGGTCGGCCGTGTTAGAAGGAGGGGGAGGAGCCCTGAGCACGGCTCGACAGGTCTGTCATAGACAGACGTGGTGTCATTGGAGCTTCCGTAGTTGGTCACGCCGAGGCGATTCCCATAGTGAAACACCGAGCGAAGTTAGAAAAAGAACCCCAGAAATCCTGTCGTAGAAAAACATCAACCAGCTATCCTGGTATAAATCACATGATCAACTCACATGAAGAACTGTAATTCTGTAGAAAAGAAAATGCAAATGTTAGCGCTGCGCAGGTGTATACACACTTTCTCACAGTGATCTCTGTGAGCAACACAAGCCTATGAATAACATCCCTGGTAGATGCACAGACACAGAAAGTGGCATTTAAAAGGTTAAATCGTCATGCAACCTCGAATGTTGCTGTCATCTTTCTGCTCCTGTAAAAAGAAACACACATAGATTCATCTTTGTCAGTTGGGGGTTAACTTCGCACAGTGATATCAGTCAGTCTGTCAGCTTCTGTCCGCTTTTACCAGTCAGTCAGTTTTTTTTTCTCTCTTCCACTCATTCATTCATGCATCCATTCTTTCTTTGCTGATAGTGGAACCTATCGTCGCATTTAGTTTCCACTCTCAGCAAAATGACGTCATTTCAAAAAGAAAAGAAGAAGTTTAGATCGGATTACCTCGCTGAATCCTTTTTTTGGGCAGGGACCTATTTTCTAATTGTCCCAAAAAGTGACTTCCTCCAGAGCCCATTTTAATGGAGAAGCTCACTTGTAACAATTTTCTCGACGACGTGTCGTATAGCGCTTCTGTTTTAATCATGCAGATCTGCTCCAAACAGAGATTATCAAACAAAACTTTCAGTGCACTGTGAAAGTAACAAAATAAAAAGGCCTCGTTAAGTCATGACACACGCTCCTCATCTCAGGAGGGTAAATCATACCATTAGCATGATTTATCATACCATCATACTAATTGGTAGGCTCAACTTCACAACAAAAGAAAAATCATTAGCTAGATAAACTCCAAACCAACCATCAGCCACACAACACACAACATAACCCTAATATGTTATTAGATATGAGTTTAATCCCCAGGACTGTACTTTTCACTCATTTAGGCCACAGACCCATTTTATCCAGTTTTCCTCTTTCCCCGTCATCATAAAACATGTGACATGTTGTCATGCATTTCACAAAAGAAGTTTGTTCTTATGTATTCAGAGTTGTGTATCTGGGTGCAGGATTCACTTGGACATCAAAACAGGAAACTCAGTGTTTTAGAGTCTCCACTCTAACAAACTCCAACACATCCCATTCACTCGTGCTAGAATTCAGTCATCTGTCATTAATCTAAGAACGATCAACTAATTTGCATATCAGCTATTAACCCACTAAGTTGGTAGGACAACAGAAATGAAAGTTCAAAAGGCTATCACGAAAGTAAAATTTCCCTCATACAGTAAATTACTTGTGCTGCACCAATCGAGCAGAAAACATCTCCCAATTTACTATATTAACAACTAAATTTATTGTCTGATCACTGGTTGTTCAAACCAGAATCTTTTTTTCCCACAAAAGTTAAACTGTTGTCCTGCAACCTAGAGAGTTAATTGTCAGCATTGGATAAATTCAGCATTTGATAACAAGTGTCTGTTAAATTGACACTATTTTAACACGGATGAGAGATAACAAGCTGATCTTCATTGGATGTGTGTTTGTTATTAGGCAGGTTTAATCAATGTCTGTGGAGCTGCATCTCCAGCAGGGCATGTTCTTAAAGCTGCCTTTCCTACACACTTCTCTGCTATTAATTGATCATTTTTCAACTAATGTGCTATGAGTCCACTGGTCTTTGCATCACACGAGGTGACTTGGACAAGATGATAAACAGACTCACATACTCAAGATGCTGCCTAATCTTCATGAGCTCTCTTGTGTTTGTGTTAGTAGGGTTAATGCATGTTCTGCTTGTGTGTGTGATTTTGTATATGTTTCTTTTGGCAGTGTTTCAGACTCTTTCACAATTTTCCCACTTAAGCAGTCAGTTTTTTTTTCCCCCCAGGTTTGCTAACCCAAATTTTGATTTCCCACATTAAACAACAGCATTCCTCTGTGTTCTTACCTCCCCTCACTCTGTTGTCCTCTCCCACTTCAACAGTCCAATAGCCGGCAGTTCTCCTTCAGCTTTGTCCTGTGTTCCACTGTCTCTTCTTGCCATTTTCTCCAAAGGTGGCAAATGTTTCCAGCAGTCTCCTCAGTTCTTCTCAAACGTTCTTTTCACATGCACAGTGACGTTGCAGCTCGCTGGAAACACAGTGTCATTCATCCAGTCAGTCAGAATGACGGGTCTGCTCTTCTTCTCCGATGCTGTTTGTCCCCACTGCTGCTGCTTGCTGGGTCTCTTTGCTCAGGACTTTGCTGCTGTCTCTTTATCTGCCATGTTATTGCTCTTTGGAACTGCATTCCTTGTCTTCAGGGAGGAGTGAGAGCTCGCTTGTGAGGTTGAGGGACACATGGTGCTGTAAATAAGTTAGCCAAAAACTTGGCCTGAACGTTTCCAATGATGTTAAACTATAACTTTCTTCCGACCGCTGCATGTGGAAAATTGATCCAGGTCTGCTTTTCATCTGAAAGTGACAAAACTAAGACATTTTCATTATTATCATCACTGCTTAACCAACACACATCTCTCTCTCTCTGTTTTTTGAACTCTCCTTTCTTAAAAGCAGAAAATGAGATTGTAGTTGTTCTTGGCTGATAAACACAAAACCTTTTCCCTATGATTATTGGTCATCTACAATGTAGATTTTGTCTCTTTTTTACTCTTTTTTTTCTTATAACTGGTGACCTGCAGAATCACCGCTCTCACAATTAGAGGCAATTACTTTTACACAGCGCACACACACACTGCGACATCAGGCACATTCACACTCACTTTTTCCATCTGCGTAAATAAATCATATGGCTGATGATATGTGCCATGGTGATCCATAAGTATGATCACAAGTTTATTTAATTATTTTTCAACCCAACAAAACAAATAAACAAAAACATGATGCTAATGCTACAAACACTCTACACACATGAATCAAGATACAGGAAAACTGCTGCGCATCTGAAAGCCGAAGCTGAACTCACGGATACGCTACATACTCGAGTTATCATAGTTCTGTTTCCCTCTCTTTGATGAGTTCTCAGCCAGCTCCCGATCTGATAATGTGTAGCTTGCTCATCAGCTCAGAAGAGACCGCAACGCAACCTCACACAGTGGTTGCGTGCTTTGCCCACAGTGGCAAAGACTTGCACTTTCATATTCAATTCAGCTTCTCCATCATGTAGTTTTCAGCTGTTTCATACAGGGTTCAGCATATTAGTTGTTTTCATAGGTGTGCTCTATATCTCAACAATGGCTCATAATAAGACGACAGTCTTTCAAACAGGTCAAGTGCCTCTATGCACGTCATTAGTTTAAATATTTACCTATTTTACTTCATCTCATATGTGATTGTACTGACTTTGAGCAACCCTAAGCTTAATGCAGATTACTGTTAGCAACTGGTTAAATTAATGGTCTGGAGCACAGGCTGTTGTTGATCAGGGCAATCTAAAGAATCATCTAAACATTTTGTGTCAGCAAGGGGTGGGGGAAAGCCATTCACCAGAGCATATCTTAACTGCTGCTGATGAGGCTGGCCTTCTCCAAGCGCTCTTCAAGGCTGCCGTGTTTTCTGAAAACTTCTAACATTTGAATCCAAACATTGTACAGCAACCAATTTACCCTCAAGATCACAGTTTTGTATGAGAATATAAATATCTGCCGGGAGTGAGTTCTTGCATGCATGTGTCATCTCCCTGTGAGGCAGTCTTACTTGCTCGGGAACCCATGATAACAACAACAACTGCATCACAGACCACGTGTTCTACTCCGCAGTCATTAACACAAACACACTCAAACACGACAACAACACAAAATAGGCCTGTTCTCCAGCACAGCCTGGACTCCTCGGAACTTCTCAACGCCCACTGAGCGGCGGAGAATTTACTATAGGACCCCACAAAGCGGTCCGTATTTCGCCCCACTAAGACGGCGAACCAAAAAAAGTTCGAACTGCGCAACTCTGCGACTTAATGCTTCTGTACAACAACTTGTACATCGCCCCACTAAGACGGCGAATTTTAGCCCCACTAAGCGGCGAATTTTAGCCCCACTAAGCGGCCACGAACATCGCCCCACACAGCCGGCGAAGACGTACAGTTATAGAGATGTACTCTAAACTTACTCGGTGTTGCTTAGCGTGTAATATCAGCCTCGGATCTGTTTTCTTTTTTCTTTCTCAACAGGTGATCCAGGTGATCGATATATGTATTTTTTGTCTGCTTATTTTGTTGGTTTTTGGGGTTTTTTGCCCATTTTCCCCCTCCCTCTTCTCAGTTGTTTTTCTTTCCCTCTTTCTTTCTCCCCTTTCTTTCCCCCAATCAAGTCTGTCCCGGATTCAGCAAATGAAAATAAAATAAATAATAAAAGGTGAATCAAATGGACCATTACGGCAAGGCTGGGATGGTCAATTTGGTAAAGTAAATGCGTTGGGCATCTTTCTTCGCCTTTAGACAACAATTCTGATGGCAAAAGTACCAGACGGGACAGGCAAAAAAAAAAAAAAAAGAATTCTCACGTCTCGCTGACGTCAGCGTTCTCTCCTCGGTGAATGCCGACTCCAGGGATCCGGCGTCGAAGGACCAATTAATGATAGGTTTGTAGCTTAACCCTATTCGCTGGAACGTTGAAGACAATGTAATTACACAGCAAAGCAAGACACAAGTAGGCAAAGTTCTTCATGCTTCACGTGCACGGGAGAGAACCGGACAAGCGCCGTTCCTTCGTTTGACCCCAGTTGCTCTCGTCCGCTCTCCCGTAACACTGCTCTTTTATTGTGGTTACATGAATATGCATAGGTTCATTAACATATGACATCTTACATAGGTATGCATGTGAACAAAGAATACCTTGTGTGTGTGTGTGTGTGTGTGTGGGGGGGGGGGGGGGGGGGGGTCAAGATGTGACCCCATGAAGACTCCCCAAAGCCGTCCATCTAAACAAAAGGCACTTAGACTAAAACACGTTTATCCTACCATAAAACAATAAGACAAGGTACGACCTCTCCCATGCTCCCAGAGTGCTCTGGAATGCACACAAAGTTTGCAGACTATTAAGGATCAAACCTCTACCAATCTACAACTAATTATAAAACTCTAAGCATATATAAGTAGATATTTCTAAGCATAAATGACAATCAACAATACAAAAACCTAACAGCTGCAGAAATATTTCTCAGTGTTATTGCAACTTCATCCACAGAGGAAAGATTTTCTTCGCTGAAATATGTGTGGGAAGCAGATTTGTTATCAAACACCATCACAATGTAGGAAACCTTTGGAAATGTATTCAAATTTGTCAAGTGCTCCCAGAAACTGTCTTACGCCTCTAGTGTCCTAGCTTAACTAGAAAAAAACAACCGCTGTGAAGCTAACAAGATCCTACCTGTCTTGGTGTCGTCAGTATTCAACATTCAGTTGCTCGGCAACCTTTATTAAATAATAAAGCCAAATTCTGTATATTTGTTCTGTATTTGTGGTAGAAGATTTATGCGAGATTGATTTCCCTGAGAAAACACATAGTAGCAGAAAACAGACTCAGTCAGCATTTATTATGTTTTATTGAAATCACCACAAACAGCACTGGTACTTTGCTGGTCTAATTCTTTATTCTGGTCTTCAATTATTGACACATTTGTGTACTCGTGTTTATAAAGTCTTGTACACAAAAGCATTACTGGCATGCTGGCAAATGTATCATACCATGTTCACACTTCTGACGCAATCCCAGTGGCCCAACAGGTCTGTGTCCTCTGGTACACCTAAACTCGATTACATCATTATGTTCTGAATACAGTTTATCATCACTTGAATATCTGAACTGAATATTATGTCTGCTCATGTCTTCTCTATTCACAGTGCAGGGCCCTGTAAGAGATAAAAGATAAATAGTATTTTAATGTTAGTAAAATACATGAATGTACAGAATATTGTGTTCTGTAAAGGACTCTGTGGCTATGATGCTACGTGCCATACAAATAACATTCTCCTGCCTAATTCTAAGCTGTGGTCAAACAGTAGAATGGTACACATATGATCTACTGTTGCTGTTGCTCTTGTGGGGAGATTACATTCCTATTCATTTTATGTAATATTTCTGTGACTATTTTACATGCTGAAGTCCTTTCCATCCCAGCCTGACTCTTCTCAGCCTCACTACAGTACTACACACTTTAATACCCACCCGCACAATGTACATTTTTCAGATGTTTCAATTTGAAATTTCCAGATTGTCTTATTTTATTTAATTCACTTTTATGGTTATATGCATATATGTTCTCTCTTTTTGCATGTACATAATCTTCTCTCTCTCTTTTTACACAGTCGAGGAGCATGTCAGGATACACTCCATGGCGTGTTGTACTCGTATAACTATGCATGTGACAAATAAGGAATCTTGAATCTTGGAAGTCACATTTCGATGTAAACCTACTCATTCATTTTACTCATCCTCCAAATAAGTAAACTAGTTTCTGTTATTTCTTTTAGATAAACATACAGAATTTCAGGAATCTGGATCACTTGTTGATTTTAAATTGTGATTTGATTTCATATCTTGCTGGTAGAATTAACTTTATTATTATTTATTTATTGTTATTTATTGCTGTCAGTTTGAATTGAGCTTTGTCCCAAAGGTTTTGAATTGTAGTTCATTGGTCGAATGTTATAGAATAATTTTCATCAGAAATGATCATTTGTTTTTCAGACCAAACATTAATTTAAATCAATATACTGTTATTATATCTCTAGACTGCACACTTTGTTAAATGAAGAATTATTAATTAATCAGAATTCCTGCTCGCACCTTTCACTCTAATACTTAACACAGTTCTGAGGTTTGAACCACACACAGTATCGTAAATATTTCAGTCATGCTCTTTGAACTTTGAAAAACTACCTAGAAAATCTCCATATATACAGCTTCACCAAATGTAACAACTACATGTTTTTTACTAGATTATTACTAGAATCCTCAGCTGGGATTTTAACAGGTTTTTGAAGGAGACAGCTTTTTACATTAGAACTGATTTGAAAACTTTCTTATTTACTAACTATATCCATAATTTGAGTCTCAGAAACATTTCAGACCCACTGACCTTACTGGCCTAAAAACCCAGATAAAAAGAAATTACAGCAGGGCCCTGTACTACAATTCAACTTCATCATGACTATTGTTTAAAATTACCTGAAGTCAACAGAAAAAACAATTAAAGAATTTCTTACTTGATGCTCATCTCATCAAACATAAAATATGTTTTTCAGTAAACCTCAGACCCTACTATCCACACACTGTGAGAAATGATTTTGTACCTGTTGATTTCTTATGTCAAACACAACATGGTCCAAAGCGTTTTATTCCCCCAATGCCTAGCGTATCATATTTGATAGATACAGCCTTTGGGAGTTTTTGATCTATGACATTAAGTTCTCAAAAATCCAGTCTTACTTTTTTTTGACAAAGTTCCAACAGTCAGCTTAACAGTGTTCTGGACTTTTTGTCACAAATGAATGTTTTTGTCTGTATTTTAAATATTTGCTGTGTACACCACCACAGTGGATTTTAAACTGAATAGTCAAGATGTTTATTGAAGGGCTTCAACAAAGTAATGCAGTCGCTGTTTGTGAGTAACATATTTAATTTCATATTTTATACATAGTTTCTCATCTTGAGAGGCTCACAAGCAGTTGTGTATATTTTTGTTAAAATCAATCACACCTCTGGAATTAAACAAAATTAAAAAACAGAAACCAAAAGGACTTTTTATGTTTCTCTTCACAGAATGAAATGAAATGAAAACTTTTACTTACGGAGGCATCTAATCTCTCCAGTCCATTCACCGTCATTACAAGTTTTGAATGGTCCACCCTCCATGATGTAGTAACGCTGACAGATATACTCAACCTTGCCATTATGTTGGTACTGGTATTTGGTACTTGTTTTAGTGTCTCCATCTGAAAGAGGTGGTGGCCTCCCACAACCTTGGGCAGCTGCAAAAGTGTGAGCAATAGAGAAAAAAAGTTTAGGCAACATTTAGTCACCATAATTTTATTTAGTCACATTTTTATTTCCATATATCATCACACATCGTTTTACATTTCAGATGAAGTATTCATCATGTAATCTGAGTCTTGCAGATAAGCCCTGTTATCATATATATGTCCTTTTGTTATGCTTAGAAAGCAGTTAGCACTCACTGTATCTAATGATAAACTGTGTTGTACATGTGACACCCACAAGTGTATGGTCACAATAATAATTTTTTTTGTGAATTGTTTTGATGTAAAAGACCTGATTTTATGGTGGTATTGCACTTGTCATTTAGAGTTATGGACAATGTAATTGCGTGGCATTGCCACAAGGGGGAGATAGCGCTGAGTGCGATAGGCTATTGCAACGCTTCTGTGCCTCAGACGAGGAAGAGCCTGCAGACCGAACGCAACTCATGTCTCCTGTCTCTGCTTTCCTGTTAAAAAACACAGGTTAGTACTTTAAGTTTGCTCACTGCAATGCACATATAAAGGCAAGAAACCTTTTTCTGTCTTTGGTTAAAGACCGCAAACGTTGTGAGAGAGTGTGTTTTCACTGATGGAGAAAAAGCTAACTATACCGCCATTTGTAATGGAAGCCGCCATTTCACTCGTAGTCTAAAGAGGCAGCTGGTCTTATTATCTGTTTTATTTTGTGACAAATGCAGCTCTTGGACACTTCTTTTATCCTGAAGTTATTTGAAGTTATAGTTGATTAGAACCTACCCAGTTCTTCTGTGTCAAATGTAAATAGTCTGATGTATACTGTTTGTGGACGACTGTAAACTGTTTGTGAGCAATGCTAGAATATTTTTGTTTATTGGTTACTAATGTAATATATTGTTTGAATCTGTTAAAGTATAAAGAATGCATAATGGTATATAAGCAGGTTAATTGCAGTGTTAATGGTGCTGCACAGAAATGTTTTTGATGCTGAACAGCAGTAGAATTGGTTACAGATTTACTGTAAATAAGGACACTTATATATTATGATTATTTTGTAAGTTTATTCTTGCGAGAGTGCAAGGTAACCAAGAGGGTTTGACCTATTGACTTAATTGAATGTGTTTGTGTTGTTAAAACAGAAATGTGTATGTCTGAATGAAAAAACTGTTTAATTCTGTTAATAAATCAGACGAGGAAGAGCCTGCAGACCGAACGCAACTCATGTCTCCTGTCTCTGCTTTCCTGTTAAAAAAAACAGTTTCAAAACAGGCCCATCGAAGGCCTGTAACATAATTTTGGTGGCCCGTACGGGGATCAGCATGCTACGAGGGCGACTGCTGATCCTTTAATCAACGAACCAGAGACAGCCATCACCGGGCAGACGGGTTGGAACAGCAGACGTGCAACTGAGGCAGCAGCGGGACCTGTGTCGAGGAGGGGAACCCCTGCTGGAGAGGTGACGGGCTGCGTGTTTGACCTGTCTGCACTGTGAAGAGTTGCTAGCCAAAGAACACACAATGGAGGACAGTGAAAGAAAAGAACTGGCTTGGCAGATCAGAAAGAGTCTTTATGCACTGACAGCAGAGGAACTCTTCCAGATTGCTACAAACATCACACCGGTACCTGATGTGGACCCTGGAAGTGTGAGACGTGGTGATGAGGAAAGTTGTTTTGATTATATATGTGCTTATCTGCGCTGTAAGACATTGCTTGACTTGGAGGATCAGGGGTTTTCACACCTACTGTTGTTGAAAGATGCTATAATTCATCTCATTGATAGTCGTATCGCTGTAGTATCCCACCCTGTAGTCTCAGAGGAAAATGTTGTTACTCTCACAACACTTAAGCACCCTGAACAGAGTGATGTACTTACTTCAGCTATATTGCCTCTTGAGTCTGTTAACCCACAAGTAACAGAGTATGAAATGCTAAAGGCTAACTACGAGGCACTTGGTAAAAAGTTAGCAGATTTACAAGTGACATCCGCAATACAAGACACGCCCACCCCCACTATTACACAGCCGCTTCAGCCTCGAGCTGAGAGCGTGACAAACAGCCACTCCACCACAGACACGCGACACTCCAGGCCTGATCACATGGTTTCCCTAAGAGACCTGCCATTTTTGCAACGCAGAGAGTTTAAAGTACATGGGGGTCAGGTTGGGGACATTGCATCTGACATTAGCTACCATGGACTGTGTAAGCAGATTGAGGAGGGGCTCAAGGTGAAGCACACAGAGGGAGAGATCATTCAAGGTGTGCTCCGTATTATCAAGCCTGGACAGTTTAAGGACATGTTGATCAGTAAAGATGACTTGACCCTCATTGAACTCAAAAGCTTGCTACGTTCACACCTGAGTGAGAAGAGTGGGAGTGAGTTATTTCAGGAATTGTTGAGCACTAAGCAACATGACCATGAAACTCCCCAACAGTTCCTTTACAGGATGATTGGACTGAAGCAGAAAGTCATGTTTGCATCCAGGCAGGATAACATGGACGTTGCGTATGAGACACGCACGATCCAAAATGTGTTTTTACGCACCATTCATCAAGGTCTTCTGCCAAAATATAGTGACATTCGTAATGAACTCAAGCCACTACTTTCAGACTACAGTGTGTCAGATGAAGCCTTGATAAGGCAAGTGAACAAAGTGTCAAGTGAAGAGAGTGAGCGACAGCGAAGACTGGGATATTCCACTCGACAAAAGGTAACACATGCTCATACTGCTCAACTTGAACCTGCTAAAGACACTGAAATGACTGACTGTAAATCTAAGAGTAAGAATAAAGTCATAGAAGAGCTGGCTGCAAAGGTGGAAACCCTGACCAAAGTGGTGGAGTCTCTTACAGCCAGTCAGGCTCGTGAACCCACTTGTCAGTGTGCACACCCAAAGCAGAAGCCCAGACAAAATGCAAAACAGTACGGCTGTCCCAGGTGTATTGAAAGTGGGGCTACTTCATGCACTCATTGTTTTATCTGTGGGGAGACAGGTCACAGGGCAGTGGGATGTCTCAAACGATGCCAACCCAGAAGCTCTAGTTGGCCCCCTGCTGATATACACACCCCCAGAACCAGTGGACAGCCAGACCCAAAATCACCAGGTATGTGCTCAAAAGAGTTTACTCATGTCAGGAGTAGTTGGGCGACCCCTCCAACGAAAAATGCAGACACAGGGGCAAGTGAGAGAGTGGCACAGCTTGTTGGAAAAAAATGTAAAATCAAGTGTTACATTCATAGCTTTGCAGTGGACTGTTTATTGGACACAGGTGCACAAGTGAGTCTCATTGATCGCCAGTGGGCAAAAGCCTACCTCTCTGACCACAAACTCCGGCCACTGACAGAACTTATTGGAGATAAGGCTCTTAGTGTGCTTGGTGTTAATGGCCAGCCATTACCCTACGACGGCTGGGTTGGTGTGATGGTGAGTCTCCCAGAGAATAGTGACCCAAACTTGACTGTACAAGTCCCCTTTTTAGTAAGCAGTGTGCCCATGGACTGCCCCCTGATTGGTTTCAATGTAATTGAACAGCTGGTATTGGGGCCAAATGCTAGTACAAACCTCATACCCACCATTGTGAGCCTCCTGCGCAGCGCAATGAACCTCCAGGATGACACAGCGACGGCACTGGTCAACTTCATCCAGACCAAGCTTACCAGTGATAACGGGGTCAGCCAAAGTGTCCTAAAAGTGGGCCTGCATGATGTAGTAATCCCAGCTGGTCAAGTTAAGTATGTCAAATGTAAAGTCTCCTCTACAGTTGACATGCCCAACCCCCTCGTGCTCTTTGAACCAACTGAGAGCAACCCACAACTGCAACAGCTTGATGTTGGCAACAGCCTCCTCACAGTTTGTGATGCCAGAGTCCCATATGTCAAAGTACCTATTGGCAACCACACTAAGCACGATGTGATCCTCACCGGCAGAGCAGCCCTTGGAACTATTGAACCAATAGCAGGAGTCGTACAAACTGACTTACCAAACCTCGGTGAGCCCAAAGTGACTCAAGATGTCGACTCTGATGTATCTCAAATACCCCAGCAGTGCAGTGAAGACCAAGCAACACAAGAATGGAATCCACCTGTTGATGTTAGCCACCTGACTGAAGACCAACAAACTGTTGCCAAGAAAATGTTAAGGGAAGAGTCAGGGGCTTTTGCACGTGATGAGAACGACATGGGGTGCATTCCAAGCTTGGAAATGACAATAACACTCAAAGACACAACCCCAATTCAGAAATCGTACACCTCAATTCCAAAACCCCTCTATAAGGAGGTTAAAGAGTATATTGAGGACCTCCTAGCAAGAGGATGGATTGTAAAGTCTAGATCTCCTTACTCTGCGCCAATAGTTTGTGTGCGGAAAAAGGATGGCTCCCTAAGGCTCTGTATAGACTACCGTCTCCTGAACCAGTGCACAGTACCTGATCGCCACCCATTACCAAGAATCCAGGACCTCATTGACACCTTGGGAGGTTACAACTGGTTCTCCATTTTGGACCAGGGAAAAGCCTATCACCAGGGCTTTATAGCAGAAGGATCACGTCATCTGACTGCATTCATCACCCCCTGGGGCCTTTATGAATGGGTGCGAATTCCCTTCGGCCTTACCAATGCACCTGCTGCATTCCAACGCAGTATGGAAGAAATGCTGGCTCCCCTTCGGGATGAGTGCTGCATCCCATACTTGGATGACATCTTGTGCTACGCCAAGACTTTTGAGGAACATGTGGAAGGGCTGAGGAAAGTCTTGAGAGCCCTGCAGAACTACGGAGTCAAACTCCGGCCAACAAAATGTGACCTATTTAAAAGAGAAGTGAGATATGTTGGGCGCTTAGTGTCAGCTGAAGGAGTACGCATTGATCCAAAAGATCTCGAGGCGGTGTATGCCCTGAAAAAGGAGACGCCTGCGACAGTGGGAGATGTGAGGAGGATCGCTGGGTTCCTGAGTTACTATCGCTCATATATCCAGGATTTCTCGAGAATAGCAAAACCCATCTATGAGCTTTTGCAACCCAAGAAAACCAAAGAGGAGCATCTTCTGGGGAAGGTTACAGGACAGAAGGGGAAAGGTGCACAGTTACCATCCAAAACACCAGTTGAGTGGACCGAGAAGCACCAGGGTGCCCTGTGTAAGTTGATTGATATGTTGGTAAACCCCCCTGTACTTGCCTACCCAGATTTTGAGCTTCCCTTCGTCCTTCATACAGACGCATCTGATAAAGGACTTGGAGCCGTTCTCTACCAACATCAGAATGGGAAGCTCAGAGTGATTGGATACGGCTCCCGAACACTGACACCAGCTGAAAAGAATTACAGACTCCACTCGGGCAAGCTTGAGTTTCTCGCCCTCAAGTGGGCTGTCTGCGAGAAGTTCAGGGATTACTTGTTCTATGCCCCGTATTTTACCATCTACACAGACAACAATCCCTTAACTTATGTCATGAGTACCGCCAAGTTGAATGCGGTTGGGTTCAGATGGGTGGGAGAGCTATCAGATTTCAGGTTTGACATAAGGTACAGACCTGGCAAAGTAAATGTTGACGCAGACACCCTGTCGAGGAGTCCCCTTGACATTGACAGATACGTCATTGAATGTACAAAAGAGCTCTCCAAAGAAGCTGTTGCCGCTACTTGGGAGGGATGTGGAGCAGGCAAGCATGGAGATGTTGCGTGGATCGCTGCTCTGGCTCTAGCACAAGGTGACCAGCTTGAACCAGTAATCCGAGAAATGGTCACGCCCATCAATTTGGATGAACTACAAAGGGCTCAAAGAGCAGACCCTGCGATAGGTGAGATCATGAAAATGAAAGACTCCGATCAAAAGCTGACAGATGACATGAGACGGAATGTGAGAGGTCCTGCGAGGAAAATGATGCATGAGTGGACAAAGCTGAGCTTAGAAGATGGAGTTCTGTATCGTAAGACTGCAGAAAAACGCCAACTAGTCTTACCAGCCAGCTTCAAATCCCTGGTCCTGAAACATCTGCATGATGACATGGGGCATGTTGGGGTAGAAAGAGTTCTCAGCCTGGCGAGGCAACGGTTCTATTGGCCATACATGAGGCGAGACATCGAAGCCTATGTCACCCGACAGTGCCCGTGTATCAAACAGAAGAAACCGGTGACACATGTCCGAGCTCCCATGTCCAGCATTACCACAAGCTCACCAATGGAATTGGTTTCAGTCGATTACCTCCACTTAGAGCCAAGCAGGGGCGGATATCAGTACATCCTAGTTGTGGTAGACCACTTTACTAGGTATGCCCAGGCCTATCCAACCCGCAACAAGAGTGGCAAAACTGCAGCTGAAAGGATTTTCAGTGATTATATCCCCAGATTTGGCTACCCTTTAAGGCTGCACCATGATCAAGGACGGGAATTCGAGAACGAGCTCTTCCGGACTCTGCAACAGTTGAGCAATGTGGGGCACTCTCGAACAACCCCGTACCACCCTCAGGGCAACCCAGCTGAACGCTTTAATCGTACCATCTTGCAGATGCTGAGGACCCTGGGTGAAGAAAAAAAAGAAAGATGGAGAGAATATCTCCCACAGATGGTTCATGCGTACAATTGCACGCGCCATGAAGCAACGGGTTACTCACCATTCTTTCTGCTTTTTGGTCGACATCCACGAATGCCAGTAGACCTCCTGTTCAAGTTGGTTACTGATGGAGAACCACAAACTGCAAGAGGTTATGCTGAGAAATGGAAAGAACGAATGACTGAAGCTTACAGGATTGCATCTGAAAACAGCCAAAAGTCAAGTGATCGTGGGAAGAAACACTATGACCGGCACTTGAAAGGAGTGATACTCCAACCTGGTGACAGAGTACTAGTGCGGAACCTGACTGAGAGGGGTGGTCCTGGCAAGTTAAGGTCCTACTGGGAGAACACCATTTATGTGGTAAAGGAACAGATCAATGACAGCCCAGTCTACAGAGTGGCCTCAGAGGCAAATGGGAAAAGAGTGCGTGTTCTGCATCGCAATCTACTGCATCTTGTCAATGAGCTTCCTGCGGACTTGCCTGCTGTAAATAAAGGGGACGGGCCATCCGCCGTCAAGAAAAAGAAACCAAAACCAGCTCAAAGAGAGACAGCATTTCAACCCCACTCTGACACAAGCTCCGATGATGATGAGAGTTCAATGTATTATGAGTTGAGGTATGATTTGAGGAGTGGAACCAAAGAGGATGCTCTACATACCTATAACCATACTGATGGACCCTCAAGGGGAACAGCTGAGTTCAGCAGAGTGGTTAACTGTAGAGCACCTCAGCCGACAGAAGCAACAGTATTGGGGGAACGAACAGCAACAGATGAATTGAGGGAAACAGGAATAGAACAAGATGGTGGACACCAAAGCACTGAACTTGACAATGACATGGGAGAGGAGGAGCATGAGATTGTACGGGAATCAGGAGTCACTGAAGTGCCTTTCACAGTCGACGGAGGAGAAGTTGGACTGCTGCTTTCAGAAAGGGCACGGTATACACCCAATGTGACCCCGCCGACAAATGAATCAGTTCTAAGAAGGTCTACTAGAGAACGACGACCTGCTACACATTTCACATATGACACCCTTGGCCAGCCCTCTCTCCGGGTGCACCCATCAGTCAGTTGTGCTGAAGTGCACGAGTCACCAAACACGACACACTACACCATGCCACCATATCCCCTGTTACCTTACTTCCCCCTAGTGCCATATCGCATTCCAACATCTCACTGTGCACACCCAGGCACCTTCCCTGTATATTATAACTGCCCAATCTATACATGTTAGTACACAAGGAATGTGGGTATGTGGGAAGGGAATGTGATTTGAATTGTTTGAATAATGAGTATAAGGAGTTTTAAAGGGTAAAAGGTTAAATGTCAGGAGCCATTTTCTTTTTGTTGGGGAGTGTGTGACACCCACAAGTGTATGGTCACAATAATAATTTTTTTTGTGAATTGTTTTGATGTAAAAGACCTGATTTTATGGTGGTATTGCACTTGTCATTTAGAGTTATGGACAATGTAATTGCGTGGCATTGCCACAAGGGGGAGATAGCGCTGAGTGCGATAGGCTGTTGCAACGCTTCTGTGCCTCAGACGAGGAAGAGCCTGCAGACCGAATGCAACTCATGTCTCCTGTCTCTGCTTTCCTGTTAAAAAAAACAGGTTAGTACTTTAAGTTTGCTCACTGCAATGCACATATAAAGGCAAGAAACGTTGTGAGAGAGTGTGTTTTCACTGATGGAGAAAAAGCTAACTATACCACCATTTGTAATGGAAGCCGCCATTTCACTCGTAGTCTAAAGAGGCAGCTGGTCTTATTATCTGTTTTATTTTGTATCAAATGCAGCTCTTGGACACTTCTTTTATCCTGAAGTTATTTGAAGTTATAGTTGATTAGAACCTACCCAGTTCTTCTGTGTCAAATGTAAATAGTCTGATGTATACTGTTTGTGGACGACTGTAAACTGTTTGTGAGCAATGCTAGAATATTTTTGTTTATTGGTTACTAATGTAATATATTGTTTGAATCTGTTAAAGTATAAAGAATGCATAATGGTATATAAGCAGGTTAATTGCAGTGTTAATGGTGCTGCACAGAAATGTTTTTGATGCTGAACAGCAGTAGAATTGGTTACAGATTTACTGTAAATAAGGACACTTATATACTATGATTATTTTGTAAGTTTATTCTTGCGAGAGTGCAAGGTAACCAAGAGGGTTTGACCTATTGACTTGAATGTGTTTGTGTTGTTAAAACAGAAATGTGTATGTCTGAATGAAAAAACTGTTTAATTCTGTTAATAAATCAGACGAGGAAGAGCCTGCAGACCGAACGCAACTCATGTCTCCTGTCTCTGCTTTCCTGTTAAAAAAAACAGTTTCAAAACAGGCCCATCGAAGGCCTGTAACATACAGATATCAAACTCATGTTTGAGATTTCTTATTAATTTCCTTCTCACAGTCTTGCTAAGTGTTGTAAAGGAAATGTTGCTGCTGAAATGATGTGATTCATTCATTTATTCATCTACTGCCCTCTCCCACATCTTACAAATCCTGTCCTTGTAATTCTTTTAATTATTTTATTATGAACTATATATATATTAGGGGTGCAACGATACACAAAATTCACGGTTCGGTTCGGTTCGGTTCGATACTTTGGTGTCACGGTTCGATATTTTTTTGATACAAAAAAATGTTCATGCCTTTTTAATTTGTCATTTATTAAAATTATAAATATATATTTTAACTCAAAAGTACAGTTTTTAAATTTAATGTTGCTGAAACAACAAAGTAATAAATCTATCTGATCGAGAAATCCCTCATCTTTGGAAAAAGAGAGTTTATTACAGAGAAATGGCTCTTTCCAAAATAAAAGCTATACTATAGCTTCTTCTGGGCTATATTCTCAGCAGCATATTAAACATATCAGGTCCCCATAAGGAGAATCATGTGCTAACGGTGGTCTAAATGACTCGGGTAAAGTTTGTAGCATGCGTGCTTGTTGTTTTTGTCTGCTTCCACTTGTCTTCGCACTAGGATGATGTCGGCGTAAATGTGCAGTCATATTCGTTGTGTTCCCACTAGTGCTGTCAGCGTTAATCTCGTTGAAATGACGTTAACGCCACAACACGGCAAATCTCCGTTAACGAGCTACCGCGGATCGTCCCGTGCGTGGGGCTGGACGGCGTCAACACGTTAACAAGCTAACTGCGCTAACTACTAGTTCCCACCAATGTAATTGAGCATTGCGTGGCACATCCGACATACTGTTTTACTTTTGTCCATGACGCGCTTACCTTCAGGGTCATACTTCACATGCAGACCAAAATAGTTCCAAACGCCAGATCTGAATTAGGGTGGGGGAGGTTCAATTTGCCATGTTGCAACGAGCAACTTCTGTCTCGCTAGCTTGCGCTGCGCTCAGTGGATCTGCGCTCGACAGTGCAGCCTAGGCGGATAAGTCGAACGCAGATCCACTGAGCTCTCAACACAGACAGCATCGTCAGAAGAAAAGTTGATAAAATAAATTAAAAATTTTGTATTGTTCGATACATATGCGTACCGAACCGAAAGCACTGTATCGAACGGTTCAATATCGATACGAGTATTGTTGCACCCCTAATATATATATATATATATACATATATATATATATATATATAACACCCATCTCGCCCCTGCGGGCGGTTTATCCTTCAAGCTCGGGTCCTCTACCAGAGGCCTGGGAGCTTGAGGGTCCTGCGCAGTATCTTAGCTGTTCCCAGGACTGCGCTCTTCTGGACAGAGATCTCCGATGTTGTTCCCGGGATCTGCTGGAGCCACTCGCCTATTTTGGGAGTCACCGCACCTAGTGCTTCAATTACCACGGGGACCACCGTTACCTTCACCCTCCACATCCTCTCGAGCTCTTCTCTGAGCCCTTGGTATTTCTCCAGCTTCTCGTGTTCCTTCTTTCTGATGTTGCTGTCATTCGGAACCGCTACATCGATCACTACGGCCGTCTTCTTCTGTTTGTCTACCACCACTATGTCCGGTTGGTTAGCCACCACCATTTTGTCCGTCTGTATCTGGAAGTCCCACAGGATCTTAGCCCGGTCATTCTCCACCACCCTTGGGGGCGTCTCCCATTTTGACCTCGGAACTTCAAGGCCATACTCGGCACAGATGTTTCTGTATACTATGCCGGCCACTTGGTTATGGCGCTCCATGTATGTCTTGCCTGCTAGCATCTTGCACCCTGCTGTTATGTGGTGGATTGTCTCAGGGGCATCTTTACACAGCCTGCACCTGGGGTCTTGCCTGGTGTGATAGACCCCAGCCTCTATGGATCTTGTACTCAGAGCTTGTTCTTGTGCTGCCATGATTAGTGCCTCCGTGCTGTCTTTCAGTCCAGCTTTGTCCAGCCACTGGTAGGATTTCTGGATATCAGCCACCTCCTCTATCTGCCGGTGGTACATACCGTGCAGGTGCCTGTCCTTCCATGATGGTTCCTCGTCTCCCTCCTCTTTCTTGGGTTTCTGCTGCCTGAGGTATTCACTGAGCACGCTGTCAGTTGGGGCCATCTTCGTGATGTATTCTTGGATGTTCCTTGTCTCATCCTGGACTGTGGTGCTGACACTCACCAGTCCCCGGCCCCCTTCCTTCCGCTTAGCGTACAGCCTCAGGGTGCTGGACTTGGGGTGAAACCCTCCATGCATGGCAAGGAGCTTTCTTGTCTTTATGTCAGTGGCTTCTATCTCCTCCTTTGGCCAGCCTATTACCCCAGCAGGTACCTGATCACGGGCAGGGCGTAGGTGTTGATGGCCCGGATCTCGTTCTTACCGTTCAGCTGACTCCTCAGGACTTGCCTGACCCTCTGCAGGTACTTGGTGGTTGCAGCTTTCCTAGCGGCCTCTTCATGGTTCCCATTCGCCTGCGGGATCCCCAGGTACTTGTAACTGTCCTCTATGTCTGCAATGTTGCCTTCTGGTAACTCGATCCCCTCAGTTCTGACTACCTTCCCTCTCTTTGTTATCATCCGATTACACTTCTCCAGCCCGAATGACATCCCGATGTCATTGCTGTATATCCTGGTAGTGTGGGTCTCGTTCACTCTTGGCATACAGCTTGATGTCATCCATGTACAGAAGGTGGCTGACAACTGCTCCGTTCCGTAGTCGGTATCCGTAGCCAGTCTTGTTAATGATCTCACTGAGGGGGTTAAGGCCTATGAAGAACAGCAGTGGGGACAGAGCATCTCCTTGGTAGATCCCGCACTTGATGGTGACTTGTGCTATGGGCTTGGAGTTGGCCTCTAGTGTTGTATGCCACATCCCCATTGAGTTCCTGATGAAGGCTCTTAGGGTCCTGTTGATCTTGTACAATTCTAGGCATTCCAGTATCCAGGTGTGGGGCATTGAGTCATAGGCCTTCTTGTAATCAATCCAGGCAGTGCACAAGTTGGTCAGTCTGGTCTTGCAGTTTCGGCTGACTGTTCTGTCTACCAGTAGCTGGTGTTTTGCGCCTCTGGTATTCTTGCCAATCCCTTTCTGTGCCCCACTCATGTATTGACCCATGTGCCTGTTCATCTTAGCCGATATGATGCCTGACAGGAGCTTCCATGTAGTACTGAGGCAGGTTATTGGTCGGTAGTTGGATGGGACCGGTCCCTTCTTGGGGTCCTTGGGGATCAGGACCGACGGACCTTCGGTTAGCCATTCTGGGTGTCTCTCGTTGACTAGCAGCTGGTTCATTTGTGCTGCCAGACGCTTCGGAGTGCAGTCAGCTTCTTCAGCCAGTAGGCGTGAACCATGTCGGTGCCTGGTGCTGTCCAACTCTTCATACTGGAGACCCTTTCTAGAGATTGACGAGGTACAACATATATATATAAATATATATATATATATATATATATGTATATGTATATATATGTGTATATATATATATATATATATATGTATATGTATATATATGTATATATATATATATATATATATATATATATATATATATATGTATACATATATATATATTCTTTAAGGTTCAAACTCTTCTGTGGTTCGTGTGTGCTTATCAGGTTCTCACATTTCCTCTGACATGTACATAGCGTGTTGTATTCCCCTGTTCCTCTTTGTAACCCATGTTAACTGGTGATGAAATGTGTGATGTCTGTGGCAATGATAGAGGGCCACTTAAAAACACTGAAATCATGGAAAAGCAAACCTGACAATAAAGTTCGCAGTGTGACTACTTAAAAACTGAAGCCATTGTGTTGTTCTCAGTATGTCATGGTGAGCTGCAGCACAGTTTGAGGATGGTGGGTTATTACAGAGGTTTCTATAAAAACTAATTATTTGTGTGCAACAAAAGGGAAATTTAACTCACGGCGGCATCTCATCTCTCCAACCCAATCACCATCGACACATGTTTTGAACGGCCCACCCTCCATGCCGTAGTCTCTGTCACACACATATTTGACCTTGTCATTGTGTCTGTATGTGTTTCTAGTCCTTGTTTTGGTCCGTCCATGTGAAAGACGTGGTGGCGTCCTACAATCTTTGGCAGCTACAAAAATGTGGGCAATAACAGAGGAAAAAAACAACATTAGATACTATTTTGTCAAAATAATCACATTTTCACTCTGATCTGCTGTCATGCATCATTTTTCATTTGAAGTGAAAAATTTGTCATACACCCTGTGCATCACTCTACTTTACCTTAACACTGTTTGGTGATCTGTGACAAAGAATTAACTAGAAACAGTGTTCACACAAACTAATTAGCACGAGAGCAGATCAGGCAGAGGACATTTTATTGATAACCTGAAATGTGTTTTTGCCTCAAAACTAAGGTTTGAAACCCTCTTGTTAATTTTGGGTTTAAATTGGTTGTAACTTACACTCATTCACACGACACCCCAAGAAATACCAAAAACAGCAATAGCAATCTTTTTCCATCCTTTGTACTGATAAATAGTAAGATCACAAGAGGACAAGTGTTGTACCTTCACATGTGGGAAGAGGATTGCTCCAGAGTCCATTTTCCAAACATTCAAGCGTTGCATTCCCTTTGATGATGTGATTACTGTCTTCACAAGCAAATGTTAGATATTGTCCTTTTCTTATTTGATCGTCTGTTACATCTGTGGTAATTGTTAGACCTGCTGGTGTTTCAGGGACTCTACATTTCTCTGTTTTAAAGAGACTCTGTTTTACTTTGAGGTTTACATCAGCGGTCTCCAACCTTTTTTACGCCACGGACCGGTTTATGCCTGACAATATTTTCACGGACCGGCCTTTTAGGTGTCGCGGATAAATACGACAAAATAAAACCAGTACCGGTACCGAAAAAAAGAAGATTTATTCATAACACACGTGGAAAGACCCAGGAAAACCGAGTTAACGATAAAAACGATAACAAAATAACGCTAAAAACCGATAAAAAAAACCCTGAAAACCATACATTTCACACCCGAGCCTCAACTCTCGCGGCCCGGTACCAAACGACTAGCGGTGGGGGTTGGGGACCGCTGGTTTACATTATAAATATGAAACCAAATCAGATTCAAAGTAATAAGGTATTTTCTCACTACATTTTCAAACTAAGCAAACTTTTTCTTTAAATATTTATTATTAATAGGCATTCAGTTTCTCATTGCTGTAATGAAAATGTAATTAATGTCCAGTCTTTTAATGCTCAGTCAGAAAAGAATGTCAATTCTTTTAAAAGTGATTCCAGCGAAGCATAATTGTCTAAACCTACAAACTGCCCTACATGGGGATGTTTGCATGAAAATTTCATTTTTTTTATTTCTCCTTACCATCACATTCTATTGTTTTAGCCCACTTGCCATGTTGGCACGTTGCAGTGCCAATAATTCCTGCTCTATTCTTACACTGATATTCGATGATCTCTCCAGTCATGTATTTCTCTTTCTCTGCTGTGAAGTCCATTGTCTGTGACTCATCCATAAGCTTTTCACAGTACACTGAAAATACATAATAGTATTGTCAATATTATATACATGAAACTTTGTAGCTTTGATTTGAAAGTAAAGATAAGGGCAGATGAGCAAACTGAGGTACATGTGCAGAATGACAAAAACAAAACAGTATATTTAAGGACAGTTTGTCCTTAAATATACTGTTTTGGTACAGTGTAGACTTCATAGCAGGCCTACATTCGTTCTCTACCTTTAACCAAGCCTAGAGAAAGAAAGATGAATAAAGATGAAATATGTCAGCAGGCAGAATGACAGCCAGTAGTGTTTTTAACTTTTAAGACTCCAGTTTTAAATCTTATTCACAGCAATAGTTTATTTTGATATACGTACATATACACTGAATGTTGAGCTCCTTCCATTCCTCAGCTGTGCATTTAATTGTGACTTTCCCCTCTATTGTGTACTTATCACGACACTGATAAGTTACTTCAGAGCCAGATGGGTATTGCTTCTGATAAAGAGTAGTAATAACAGCATTTTCAACTTTGGGTGGAGGGCTGCAGTTACCCTGATTAGCTGCAAGACATGAACTTGTCAAACATGTACACTATTAATGTACACAATTACATAATGTAATTACTTTATGAATATGTGTGAATATAATGCTTAAGTTGACTCACGTTCACAGATTGCATCAATTGATCCATTTAAATCCCATCGTCCCTCACGACAAGTTATTTCCCAAATCTTAGCAGAGTATCCTTCATTGCAACTAATCCATATCATTTCTTGGGATTGTCCTTGTCCTTCAGTACTCCCTAGTATTCCTTCCCCATTAGGAATCACAGGAACTTCTCCACACTTTTCTTCCTCTAAAGTGGATATGATTACAAACAATCAGGCAAAAAATTACAGATGGATGAAATCCATTTCTCCATTTGAAAACGTGATCAGAATAAGCAGTGGAAGAAACTCTGTATCAATGCACTTATTGTAAGATATTACAGAAAACATATTCACACTGATTTTCCAATTTTCTTAAACATGACTGCAGATAAAACTTACATGTTAAAAAAATGTTTAAAACAGATTCCAAAATATATTTTAAAATAAAATATGTTTTACGTAAACATCTTATACTCCCCATCTTGACATTGGTATTGAACAATTCACTGTGTTTGCTTCATGCTAATAGCAGAAGATAGTTTAATTAGAAACTTTAATTACCGACACAGCTTTCAACTCCAGACCAAACACCGTCCACACATGTGGCTTCACCCCACCAGCCTTTGCTGAGAGGTTTGTAACCATCCTCACACGTGAAGTAAAGTTTGTCACCGTGTGGCCAAACTTTAAGTCTGCGGTCAAAGCTTGTTGTTGGACATCCTGTTATAGCTATCAGAAAGACAGATATTACATTTAGATATTATCAAAGAGCAGTCAGAATACATTTTTGTCTTACTAGTAAGTGTGATTCATAGATAACATTATTCAACTATCGTTGGACTAGGCTTAAATATCCTTAATACTACTGAATAGACTGTGTAATGTCTGTTATTAAGTGACTAGCAGGGAATCCTGCTGACTTTGGCAATCCTCCATTTCGTGTGGTTTTTGATTGTCTTTATATGAGATGTTTGAATGAAATTTGGCTCATGTTCATCCGTTTGATTCATGACTGTCACTACTATTAGACTTCAGACTGTAGCTTTAGATTCTTACCAAAACAGCAAAAACCTCAGCCACAAGTGAGACTGAACTTTCCAACAAACTAGTGAACTCAGTAGGCATTAACAAACATACTTCTCTTTTGTATTTACCACCCCAATATCAAAAATGTTGAGATGCAGTACAAAAGGTAAATGAAAACATACCTAAGTGATTTGCAAATGTCATAAACTGGAAAAATGTACCGTTTTACGAAAAAAAATAAGGTCATTTTAAATTTGATGATAGTGATGCATCTGAAAGAAGTTGACAAGGAAAGAGCCATCCTTTCTACTGTGCAGCACCCCTTCTTATATGATAGAATTGAAGAAATCAGGTGCTGGACTTTTGGACAGCCACCCTGTGGAATAGGCTTTTAGTTGCGCAAAGCCTTCCCATGATGTGTCAGATGTTAGTGAGCGAGGACACAAAATGCAGACTCAGGGAAGCAGACGGAGCTAAGCAAAACATGAGCTGTTGATTTCAACTGATAGAAAGTCCATACGGCAAAACACAAGTCAAATAATATAATTTTTGATATTTGCAGTTCTATTTCTTACACGAGGATGTATAACAGAAAACAATACCTCATCTCTCATTATTATTATTTTTGTTGTGTATGGTAAAGATCAATATATACTATCCAGTCACTTAAATACTGCAATCCAAAGTGTAATTAAAAAAATATTATATAAATAAATATATAAATAATACATAAATATCTTATTTGAATGGTTACTGTCATGAGTGAAAGTTAGAAAGACAGAGACTGGTGTTTGAGCTCCATTCACTCATATCAGCATGGACAGAATGGCACACTGTACTGTAAATTCATTAAAATAAAACTGCCTCTGCTTTTAACGAGAAAAATAAAACAGGCTTTTTCAGCTATGACTCCATCTGTTCTGTGTTTTTTCTACTTTTCATAGAAAATGTTATTTGCTGCATTAACTGACTTCATGGTTAGTATATCACGTTACTCATATACTGCACTGACATAAAGAATATATTTATACCTTAAAAATAAATGCTAGAAAATCACATTCATTAATTACAGGTGACCTACTTCTTAACAATTTTTCATGAGTTTTTTTTTTTTTTTTTTAAATTCTCACTGACGCTTCTGGTGTGTATATCTCATAAAGAACAGCAGGAGGTTCACTATAATAAAAGCTCAAAACTAAAAAATCATGCCCATTATCAAGATATGACAATAGCCAAACTGGCAGATGTCACTTTGGAGGTGCATTTCAGATTGAGGAAAAAAGATGAATGAAGCAAAACCAGAAGCAAAACATAAGGAACACAAACTCTCAAAATAAAACAGGAAGTGAGCTATCACAGAAAACACGGAAGACATATGAATTAACTAAATAAAAGGAAGATGACACAAAGCATGGAAGACTAAAGGAGGAATTAAACTAATAGAACTGGGAATTAGGAATAGAAGTAAATGTGAACACTAAACAAACCAGGATTCAAACAGATACTTTAAATAAACCAAACTTCAAAGTCCAATAATTCAATTCACTGGGTAGATTGATTTCATGTCTTCTGTTTTCTACTGTGACTAAAATATGAGATTTGTAAATCATTGACTCGTCTTTGTATTGACATTTTATGCAGTGTTCCAACTTTCCATATTTAGGTTTGTAGATACGTATGTGTGTGTTAAGCCTGGGTTATACTCTGATGCAGACATGGACAACTGGAGACCCAAAGGCCTAGTTGTTATTCCTGTTATACTTCTTTGATGTCTGCTTGACGTCTGCCACCTGGTGCAATACCATAGAAATTCTTTTTGGATAAGTTAGCGCTGTCAAAAAAATTAATTAAAAAAAATCAGTACCTTGGCACGAAACCTTGCTCTAACCATCTGATGACAAAATTCATGGCAGTGGGATCCAAGTGAACCCCAAGCAGATTTGTATGTGTGGAAAGTATAACCCTTACTTTATTTTCAGGACAAGAAATCCCAGAAGAGGATGGACAAGGTGATAACATCATTGTCAAGGAAAATACTTGTTACTCTTTGATATATATGAGCTCCACAAAAGAAAAATGTTTATGAGCTCATCAAGGGATCTAAAGATATTTTTCAATAGACTTCTGTAGAACCAGATGTTTTTCTGTAAGTTGCCCGATTTGAGAGAATTCATGTTGACTGAACTTTCATATCGGATTCACTTTTAAGTCCTGAAAGCAATGTTCACCTTTTATATACAGTTTATACATTTGTCTTTTGTCATCAGTTCTTTACAATATTTATGTTTGTCATGAAAAACAAGAGCCCACAAATAAATTAATATATTTATCCTTTTAAGTTTATTGCATTTTCTTACCTGTACATTCATTAGACCCATGCCAGCCATCTTCTCTACAGATTAGAGTGAAACTTCCTTCATAACCTCTCCTGCAGTTATACTGGACACGATCATTGTACCTGTATTCAGCCTGAATTTTTCCAGTAATATCTGCATTAGGAAACTGTTGCCTCCTGCATTTTATCTCTGAAAAGAACAAAAACACATTTATTAAGCTTCTGCATTTACTTTGATTCAGATAATTTTGTCATGTAAAACATTCAGATACTTTCATATATTTATTTAAATAAAAGCAGCAGCTCCCCAGTGTAAATGTGATTCCATTTAACAGTTCTGTATTTCATATTTGAATATGTTCAGTCAAAGGAAAAGAAAAATGTTCAGTTGTGGATTCAACATCCAGCTGAAAGTTGTTGTGGTGGTAGAAATGCTTTTTGAAAACTGTACAGAAAATATTATCTAATGAGTATTTGTACACTCTTTTTAGAGTGTGCTTGGTGAGTACACAAATACATAAATCCAAATCCAATTTATTAATATAGGATATTTAAAAACAGAAAGTTTGCCCAAAGTGCTGTACAGAAACAAAAGGGTAAAACACAAGATAAAACCACTGACACTCAAATAAACACATAATAATACACATAATAAACATATCAACTCACACCAGTCTGAATGCTATCGAAAAAAGGTGTGTTTTCAAAAGCGACTTAAAAACAGGAAACAAAGATGCCTGTCTAATATTTAAAGGCAGCATATTCCAAAGTTTGTGGGCCATAATTGAAAAGGCTCATTCTCCTCTACGTTTACTTCGTCTACTCAAGAAATGCAAATGAATGTTATTGCCATTTTCTCTATCTACAAACTATCACACAGTCTCTAATATTTATATTGCTGGCTCGCATGATTTTACTCTATGATTGAATGATCATTTGAGGCTTCTGTTTGACGAAAGATATTCTGCAATTCTCTCCTGTTTTCTCAAATATGGACTAATATTAAAGAAATTAAAAAGATCATGTTGTGGAGGTAAGCATCAACGACACAGAGCTCTCAGTTCTCACTCCTTTTTTATTCGTCTCCAACATCAACTGAACATATCGCGCCACAAAACAGAGGAACACACTTCCTCAACACTGGGTGTGAGTGGAGCCCTCTAGTGGTCCACCACACATGCCCCCCCCCGAACACCCAGCAGAACTAGTCTAGGACCCGGGGCTTAAGCAAACGGCCGGAACGGCTGAACCGGGGGGGTGGGGAACTGACAGAGGGCAACCCAGCCCGGAAGCGAGGCTGGCACTGGCGGTCAGAAAAAGCTGCAGGCGACTCGGACTCCGTAGATTGTGCGTCGCTCCTGGGGGAAAAAACAGAATCCATCAGCCCGGTGGCAGGTGGGCGGCCGCGGCGAGGGGCCTGGGCCGGGACCACCTGATCCTCTTGCATAACATGTGCAGGCTTAAGTTTGTCAACAGAGACAACCTCCTGCCGACCGCCAAAGTCCAAAATGAAATGTTTGCTGCCTGGTTTAAGAACCCTGTATGGCCCGTCATATGGTGGACACAGCGGAGTCCTATGGGCATCGTGCCTGACGAAAACGAAACGAGCAGAGTCCAACGAACTCGGAACAAAAGTGTCAGGCAGGCAGTGGTGCACAGGACCGGGAACAGGAAATGAGTCTCTCGGGGGGCGAAAAGGCAACAAAGAGGCATCAAAACATGGGGGAGGGCTCTCAGGCAAGAATTCCCCGGGGACCCGGAGGGGCTGGCCGAGGACCAGTTCAGCCGGGGAAACCCCAAGGTCTTCTTTAACCGTGCTACGCAATCCCAGCAAAACCCACGGAAGACGGTCGACCCAGTCGCCACCTGTTAAGGAAGCCCGGAGCGCGGCCTTAAGAGACCGGTGAAACCGTTCGCACATCCCGTTAGCTTGCGGGTGGTATGCTGTGGTGCGGTGGACCTTGACTCCCAGACCGTCAGCCATAGCAGACCAAAGCTCAGAAACAAACTGGGGGCCCCTGTCCGAGGTAATGTCAGCAGGGGGACCGAAACGGGAAACCCACGTCGACAAAAATGCTCTGGCCACCGTCGCCGCTGTCGTGGACGCCAGGGGTACCGCCTCTGGCCACCTGGTCGTGCGGTCCACCACAGTCAAAAGGTGCGTGAAACCCTGTGACTGCGGCAAGGGACCAACCAGGTCCACATGAACGTGATCGAAACGCCTACCGGGGATACGGAAAGGTTCAAGGGGTGCCTGCGTGTGCCGGTGGATTTTTGAGCGTTGGCATGGGATACAAACCGCCGCCCATTCTTTCACCATCTTGCGAAGGCCCGGCCAAACGAACCTAGCGCTGACCAGCTTGACCGAGGCCCGGACGCCGGGATGAGAGAGGGCATGCACCAAGTCAAAAACACGACGACGCCACGAAAGGGGAACCACCGGGCGGGGGCGGCCGGTGGAAACGTCGCAAAGAAGGTGCGGACCGCCGTCCCACACCGGGGTGTCCTCCAGCACGAGGCCCGTTTTCGTTGACTGAAGGGCCAGGATGTCCGGGTCAGCACGTTGCTCGGCGGCCATAGCAGCGTAGTCGACACCGACATACACCGAAGAAACGAACACACGTGACAGACAGTCAGCGACGTGATTGGACTTACCAGCCACGTGCTGAATGTCTGTGGTAAACTCCGAAATGGCCACCAACTGGCGCTGCTGGCGTGCGCTCCATGGGTCAGAGACCTTGGACATCGCAAACGTTAAAGGTTTGTGGTCAACGTATGCAGTAAAGTTGCGACCCTCGAGGAAAAAACGAAAATGTCGTGTCGCGAGGTGCAGGGCCAGCAACTCCCTGTCAAAAACACTGTACTTGCGTTCGGCATCCCGTAGCGTACGACTGAAAAAGGCGAGCGGTTGCCAGAGACCTGAAACCCGCTGTTCCAACACCCCACCCACTGCCACGTCGGACGCGTCGGTGGTCAACGCGATCTCCGCCGACAGAAGCGGGTGTGCCAGCAGGGCGGCGTCAGCCAGCGCAGACTTGGCTGCGGAAAACGCATGGACGCGTTCTGGCAGCCAGTCAACCGGATCTTTGGCTGTCTTACCTTTTAAGGCAGCATAGAGTGGCTGTAGCAGGTGGGCAGCTCTGGGGAGAAAGCGGTTGTAAAAATTTATCATCCCCAAGAACTCCTGCAACGCTTTAACCGACGTGGGGCGCGGAAAAGCTGAAACGGCCTGGACTCTGTCGGGCAACGGAACCACACCTTCAGCGGAAATGCGGTGCCCGAGGAAATCCAGAACAGGCAACCCAAACTGGCACTTGGAAGGGTTGATGATCAGGCCGTGCGCTGCCAAACGCTGGAAAACCTGGCGCAGATGGGACTCGTGCTGGCTCGCTGAGCAGCTGGCCACCAATATATCGTCCAGATAAACAAAAACGAACGGCAGCCCACGCAAAACTGAGTCCATCAGCCCCTGAAAGGTCTGGGCGGCACCTTTCAGGCCAAACGGCATGCGCAAAAACTCGAACAAGCCGAACGGGGTAATGACAGCGGTCTTAGGAACGTCTTCGGCGCGCACGGGAACTTGGTGATACCCCCGCACCAAGTAACGGTCATTCTCCGTGGCATTATTTAAACAGCGGAAATCTCCGCACGGCCGCCACCGACCGTCCGATTTGGGCACCATGTGAAGCGGAGAGGCCCATGCACTGTTCGAACGCTGTACAATGCCAAGGCGCTCCATGGCAGCAAACTCTTCCCGAGCGACGGACAGTTTCGCGGGGTCGAGGCGACGCGCGCGCGCGAACACCGGGGGCCCGACCGTGGGAATATAATGCTCAACCCCATGCTTCGTTACCGTGCCAGAGAAATCAGGGACAGACAGTGATGGAAACTCTGAAAGCAAACGCTGAAAAGCATCCCCGGAGGTCACTACATTAGCCCGAATTACGGGTTCGGCGGCCCGAGTAAAACACGGTAGGGAAGAAAACGAGAGAGCATCAATTAAACATCTGTTAGCAACATCGACAAGCAGTCCATGAGCGCACAGAAAATCAGCACCTAAAATAGGTACAGAGCTAGCGGCAACAACAAAGTTCCACTGGAAATCCCGGCCATGAAAACAAACAGTCACCAACCTTTCCCCAAACGTTTTGATGGGAGAGCCATTAGCTGCCATGAGCTGTGGCCCACAGTTCGCTGCTAGTCCGTCGGCAGCGGTAGGGGGAAGGAGGCTCTTCTGGGAGCCGGAGTCCACGAGAAAACGTCTCCCGGGGCGCGAGTCCTCTATGAAGAGCAGCCTTTCTGTGTCGCCAGCGGTCGCGGCTGCTATGGCGCGCTGGCGGGTCCGTTTCCCTGGGCCGTGAAAGCGCAAGGCGGCAAGCAGCGACGCGCTCTGTCGCCAAAACGCTGATGGTAGAAACAGATGTTCTTTCCGCGGTGCCGGCGTGTAGCAATCCCTGCCGTCAGCAAGGGGGCGGATGCTCCGGGGGAGGCAGGTGGAGCAGTGGAAGGCGCCGCCGGCGAGTCCGTAGCCAGGGCGTGAACGTTGAAAGTGCGGCTAGCCAGGAGAATGCGATCCGCTTCTTCAGCCAGGGAGCGATAATCTTTCGCAGGCAGAAGCGGGGAGTTTGCGAGGACAGCTCTCACGGCGGCCGGTAGCTGGCGGAGGAAGAGGTGGGCGAAGAGGAATCCCCCGTCATCCGGCCCGAGCAACGATAGCATGTTCTCCATGAGCTCGAGCGCGGTACCGCCACCCAAGCCTGACAAGTTGAGGAGCTTTTTGGCTCGTTCAGCGTCGGAGAGGGCATAGCGCCGAAGAAGCAGCTCTTTAAGGGCGGCGTATTTCCCTTGGGCGGGTGGGTCCCGGAGGAGCGTCATCGCGCGACGGGTGGCCAGCGGGTCGAGCGAGGCCACCACATGGTGATACTTCGTGTCGTCAGCCGAGATGCCGCGAAGGGCGAACTGAGCCTCCACGTGTACGAACCACGATGGGGGGTCATGGAGCCAAAAGTCCGGCAGTTTCAGCGCCACAGCGAATGTAGCTGCAACAGGAGGCGGAGGTCCGGCGGCCGCTGATGCCTCCATAGCGGAGTCTGCGTTATCTGCGGCCCGTTGCATGCTCGAGTCAGGGGTCACCAATGTGGAGGTAAGCATCAACGACACAGAGCTCTCAGTTCTCACTCCTTCTTTATTCGTCTCCAACATCAACTGAACATATCGCGCCACAAAACAGAGGAACACACTTCCTCAACACTGGGTGTGAGTGGAGCCCTCTAGTGGTCCACCACAATGTCAGAATTAGAAGAATAGCGAGCTAAACTTCACCATACCTTGACAAAGTGGATTCGGTTCCCATCCATCTCTGGTGCATGTGGCCTGAGTGACGCCATCTTTCCTCTTGTATCCTGATCTACATGTGTACCTGACAGTATCGCCCAATTTCTTTGCCTCCCAACGCCAAGAGACCTCCCAGTAGGACAAAAGTCTATCTTGTGGATGGCTGCATGTAACCTCTGGAAAGAAAGAAAGACTTGATAATCTTCATAAAGTTGGTCATCATCCTCATGGCTGATTGAACTACATGAAAGCAAAGAACAGTGAGCTTAGAATATGTGTCTAAAGCTTTTGTAGTTTTAAACCTTGACATACTGGTCTGACAGTCCACTGTCCACTGTCATTACAAGTAGTCTCAACTGAGGGTGTGCGAGTTCCCCCAATCCAGTATCTCTCCTCACATGTAACTCTTACCGTTTCACCAGGTGAAAACCTATTTCTATAAGCAGGTTCATATGTGGTTCCTCGGAGTGGTGGCAGTATCAGCTCACATTTTATTTCTGCAGATGTTGGAAAATGCAGCACATGAGTTAGTGTGTTGTACCAAGACAGACAAATACCATGACATTCAGACATCCAGCTCCAGATCTCACTAGTCAGTGGCATTTAATCTATAAACTGTATGTAATTTATGCTTACCTTCACATTCAGGTGTGGGGATCCACTCTGCTCTGTCTCCTACTTTTGTGCACCTTGAAGGTATTTCTTGAGCGCGTTTATATTGAGGATTGCACATATAGTTTATGATTTCACGATCATTGTACTCTTTGATATCTCCATGTACAAAACCATTTTCAATCACCGGTGCTTCACATGTTGAAACTGCTGAAGAGGAAAGTCAAAGTAATGAATACAACTGCAACAATTGGTCATGAAAAGGTACATAAAAGGTAACTGCTGATTAACCTGTTGTGAAAGGAAGATTTCTGATAAAGTGAAAGCGATCGTGTTACTGGCAAAATCAGCAAAGCAGCTTCAATGTTTTCTTATTAATTACAATTTTAGAGGTTCAATTTCAAAGTTGCTGCTCTATTCTCTTTCAGGTTGTTGGTGATTGTTTGGCTGTTACTATTTAACTGCTGAAAGAAGGCGCTTCTAAAAACAATCTTTGCTTTACTGTCAAATTTTGGATTGCCGTACTCCAAAGCTTTCCTATCCCCATTTTCATCACAATAAATTTCTCATGCCCCTGTCAGAATGTGATTCCCCCTGTCAGCTAAATTGAACTACATTGCCGTAGGTCGCTTCTTCCGCATCTCATATCACGTTCACATTATTGGGAACATTAATTGATGGACACCGCTGAGCTGGTGTGAAAAACCATTAGAAACCCCTCATAATCATGACAAAGACATAAATACAGGTTAGTTTTTATTTCTCAGATCAATACCAGGACATCCAGACATCAAGCAACTAATATACTTTATTTAAATAAGTAAGAATGACTTAATTTAATTGATGAAACTCAAACTCAACTTGCTAAATAAAGAATATGCAAGATTTATTTATTTTTTGATAAATCAGGAGTGAAAGGTCCCAGGTCTAAGTGTCATGGTTCTGGGTGCTTTTGACCCAGCATTTTATGTTTCTTATGTGTTGAGGTGTTGTGTGTTTTTTAGGTACATTTGGTAATCCTGAGTTTATTCTATATTACCTTTTTGTACACCTAGGCTCCAATTGTGTCTTTGTCCTCTGTGTCGCCCTCCAGTTCCAGTACTTTTTGTCAACATAATGTTTTGGAGTTCTGAGTGCTGTCTCCGTAAGTCTGCATTTAAGTCCTACCCTGCCTGCATTATACAGCCAGTTCATGACACTAACTCCTGGATAAGCTCCCATTATTCACATTACCATCAAAACCATCAAAACATCATGTAATAAGTGAAAGCACTTGAAGTACTTACCTTGGCTCTTCACTGACATCAGTGAACATATGCACAAAAACAGGATCCTGCTTTTGGTTATTGCATGCATGTTGTCTTTGTGCGTCTGATCCATCAAAGAAAACTAAACACTGCAGACTGTGAAAAAAAATGTTGTTCAATGATTTACACAAGTCTGTCTCTGCCTCCAAAAACAATCTCAGGCTCACTGGAAACAGATATAAATACTATGATCACATGCTGCCACTTTAAAGACACAGTGAGACCCTAACAAACTCTTATAAACACCATAATGCTTCCCTAATATTGGTACACATAAAAAAGTCACACACTGCAAAAACTAGATAATTAGATAACTCAGTTGTTCAGGCTGTTATATAAATTATTATTATGAAGTTATGTCATGCCATTAAAAATACAACTCACCAGTTGGTGAAAACACAAATATTTATAAATGGCTAAATGTTGATTTGATTTTTTGTTCCTGTTAATCATCTGCAGGAATCAATAGAGCAAAGAAAAGTTTTGACTTCACCAAGGTTTGAGTTGGATTCTTTTTTTTAAAGTAAAGCAGTCTGAATATAAATGAACAGTCTGAACTACACTTAGGTACAAACTGGGAAAAACTTGGATAATCTTGTAAGAAAGGAGAGAACTGCAGTCGAAGTCAACAGTGATGAACTCTGACCTCTTGCAAACTACTAAAACAAAATGTAGCTGTTGAGCAATGCAGGATTTGCCTTTGTTTCTTAATATGGCCTCACGCTATTTATTCTACTTCTTGTCAGCATACTTTACAGAAAAAGTAAACAGAAAGTTCAAAAACGTGTCCCTGCCAGCACCACTTTGTTCCAAGAAACGTAAGACAGAAAGTAGGCCAGTGCTCAATGTTTTCACTCTTTAACACATGTATTTTCCTGTGTTTTGTGTTTGCTACAGAAAACATTGGTTTGATTTTATGGATATGTAGGAAAGTATAAAAAAGTTGTTTGTCTATTAATTAATATATTAATTTATAGCATTCAAAGCAGGAAGAGACAGAGAGGACAAAGTAATGTTGAAATGATGTAGGCTTTTGAAAAAGTAAAGAAAACTCAAGTAACTCTCGTGAATGAAATGTCCAGGCAGTTTTGTCCTTTCCTTAACCGATTACCCGGCACATCTTCAGTCATTTTGATTTGAATTGTAATGTAAATCTAACCTTTTCCAGCTTTTGTACTTAACAAGTTCCTTCTAAAGAAGAGATTAATGTCACATTTGGTTGGTCTAAAACATTTGTGATGGTAAATTGTGAATCATGTGTTTTGCCATTGGACACGACTTGGTTCTAACTCAAATGTACATGTTCAGTTCAACCTAAACTCATAGAAGATAAGAGGCCAGGCTTGGAAACAACTGCACATCACTAATGTTGTGTTGTGTCACGAGGCAGTCAGTATATATGAGATTTGTTTTGTGTGTGTAGTGACAGGAACAGCTACAAACTCAATAAAGAGACAAATGTTTTCTGTCTTTTAATGGAAATGAAATCAGAAGTAAAGAAGGAGTGAATACAGAATGTCAGCAAACATTTGTCTCTAGTGATCCACTCCATATTTGCAATTATGTTCAACCTAAAAACAGCAAAAATGGTCAAACTCACATCTCTTTCCATTACCATTTCCATTTACCTTTCAATTCATCTGATGTAAGAATTGTTGTACACTGTAAAATCTAATTAGTTCCCAGAACTCAAAAAATTGAGGAAACTCGTTGCCTCAAAAAAATTGAGTAAAGCTTAGCTAAAAATGACTAAGTTAGGACAACTTATTTATTTTGAGTACTCTGTACAAGCTCATTTGTTCTCAGAACTCAAAAAAATTGGATCAAGTTTATGTAAGATGACCAAGTTAGGGCAACTTACTCATTTTGAGTACACTGTACAGTCTTGTTAGTTCCCAGAACTCAAAAAAATTGAGGAAACTCGTTGCCTCAAAAAAACTAAGTAAAGCTTACTTAGGATGACTGTTAGGACAACTTATACATTGCAAGTCTGCAGCATTAAGAATAACTTGATATTTCTGACTGTACAATACTAATTGTTTACCTACTGACAAACATTTCAAGTTCAACTAAATGAAAAAACAATTTGTGGTAACCTGATTATGACTAAAAATAATTAACAACACTTTTGGTAATGATGTTAAAATCAGCCCAACTTTTATTTTCAAACACAATAAAGTATAACAGCCCACATACTGGACACTGTTCTGCTGAACAACAAACAATTATATTGCCATCACTGTTATAATCTTACAATGAAACAAAGTCTCAGATGTAATTATTCTGAAAATAAGTTTAGGCCTACCACAAGTTTGTTTTGTACTTACATTACTTATATAATCAAAATAAAATATTTGTTGTTCTGTCACAAGTGCAGTCTCTAATTTAAACAACACATTTGTTTTGCATTCCAACACAGGAGCTGGAATGTTGTAATATTTTAAGGATGGTTTGTTTCCAGTCCATGCATTACTGCCTGAATGACTGTCATGGATCGAGGTGATCCAAATGTAGGTGCAGAAGAAAGTCTTTAACTTCCCTTAAGTACAGTGGCAGTGGATGTGGGTTGGAGATGCAATGAGCTTGAACCTGCAGGCGACCATCTTCACTGACCACACCATCTGTGACGGAGGACTCATCTCTCCTGTTGTCCTGCAAGCAAACAATCATATTTTTTGGAACATGAACTTAATTGCTTTCTTAAAACATTTTTTTCTGCATTTGGTATAAAACAGCTCTGTTACCCACCAGCACGATAGCTGACCGGGAGGTCAAGGCTTGATAGAGTCCGGGAGCACAGCTAACTCCTGGCGTATTCTTTTCAACCCCCCTGCACTCTTTTGCTACTCAGGTTAAACATGATATATATAGTTAGTCAGTTAGTTAGTTAGTTAGTTAGTTATGGCTATGGATTGAAAATATCCCCCACACCCCACCCCACCCCACCCCTAACGGCTGCACCTCCCGAAGAATTTTGTCTGGGCTCTTATCTCACTTTTTTATTTCAAACAATCAACAGAAAATTTCACAGACATAGTTTTATGTAAGGTTTTTAAAGCTGTGGTGTTATTTTTTAAGTAACATGAGCCCAGCGGCAGCAGCAACGCTAGGCTAACACTAACTAGCTAGCAAGATTAGAAACCTGGTGCTAAACTAAGAGAAGCCACAAAATCAGTTTGAATAAGAGTAAACATTTACTCACCAAGTCAGTAAAGATCCACAGCAATGACAACAATAATATCTCCAGGTTTGCTCAATATATTCCATAACAAATGCTGGCGCCATGAACATGCAGACTGATCCGGGAGGGAGGAGGATGGTAGTCACGTGGCATTTTCAAAACACATCTTTCATCCTTCCGCACTGAGAACCAAAACTTCCAGCTTACTTAGTTTTTCTAAGTTAAGACAACTCAAATAAATTGAGTTTATCAGCGTTTTTGCATAAAAAGTACTGGTAACGTATTTAAATCGAGTTCTGATAACAAATTGATAAAAATTGAGTTCAGCCTATTTAATATTTTTAATTAAACACAATATTACATTTTACAGTGTATAGATTTGGTAATATCATGTCCCAGATTAGGAGCGCTTATTATGACTTCAGTATTATACTGTAATAAATTTTGCCAAAAATAGTTGTGAGATCAGAAATCATAATTAGAATTTGTAGTTTGTCTCATTTATTTTTCTAATGAATTTGAATGCAATGAATTTTTCACACAGGGCCGGGTAGGTTTGAATGGATTTCCCTTAATAAAAAAATGATAATTTAACAACTGTGTTTTGCATTTACTCCTGTTATATTTGTCTAATATTAAAATTTGTTTGATTGTCTGAAGCATGTAAGTGTGACAAATCTGCAAAAAATCAGGAAGGGACCAATACCTTTTCACAGCACTATATAGTTGAGAAAGAAAGAAGAGGTGTCCAAATTCAGGGGCTGCACCTTCCTGCGGACCTGGCCTTCGCGGTCTGCGTGGGCTGGGTCCTCTGAAGGCCGGGTAAACTGGAAGTGAGCGACTGTGAAATTGGAGGGTCTAGCCTTCAGATTTGCGTCACCAGCTGTCTCGGTGGAGTTCAGCTGTCTGCTCCTTACTTTTTAAAATATAACAGGACACTGGTGCAAATTCTCGATCACGTCACACTTCTGTTTAATCAGTTTTCTGTTTGACGTTTATTTAGCTGTAATCTCAGCCAAACCGATTTACTCAGTTATCTAAGTGACCTGTATATCATGTTTAACCTGAATAGCGACAACCACGGGGGTTTGAAAACGATGTACCAGGAGTTCGCTGTTCTCGCCGGCTCTAGTGAACCGGCTAGCTATCGAGCTGGTGGGTAACAGACGTCTCTGAAAATGTCAGAGCTCTTTGCAAATATGTGATGTCTTGATAAACCGATATTTGAAGTTTACACAGCTACATTCTTGCCTGAAAATATCTTAAAAGTTTATTGTGTGACCCAGAAAGAATAATAAGATTAATATTAAAACTAAGTAGCGGCCGCCATTGTTGGAAACTGGAATTGGCTGGGCTGCGCAATAAATTCTGGGATATGGTGGATCACGAAGGACATACCAGAGTTATCCTTCAAATCTGGGGAAAAGGAGAATGCATTTGTCGGCCACATTTGTCGGAGTCTATGAAATTGAACAGCCTTCGTCGTGTCGCTGTGACGTAATCAGCCTACAAATGCGGCCTCAGGAGGATGCAGCCTATGAATTTGGACACCCCCACAGTTTGTTCTGAACCACCTTTAGCAATTTTATTCATAACATGTTGTTTTTCTTTCAGGCAGCTCACGTCACTTCCAGATATCTAAAGCTTTTACTGGCAAAACAGCAGCATCATCACCCTGAGCACTGACACAGTCTCACTGTACTCACTGACCTTCACTGTTGGGTGAAAGATAAGAACAGCACCGTATATTCCTAAAAAATGTCCTAGCTATTTTATAGTGTCACTTAGAATTGTGAGCCATTTTCAGTGCTAATTTTTGTAGGGATTCCCCTGCTGGGACTGCACTTTCTCAATAGTGCTATCGCTGGACTGTCTTGTTTCGATATTGGGAAGGCCTCCACCCACTTCGAGAACATGTCAGTCAAAGCACGACAGGTTTTTTGGAATGTATTTTTTGGAGTGAGCGCTATGAAATGTTCATGACAAGTTCAAATGGTATATCAGGCTATGGATGATACATACACACACACACACACACACACACACACACAGAAACTCAGCACCTCAGCAACTGCAGGGTGTAAAAGACTTGAAGACTGCACAAATGTCAGCCATGGGCGTTTGCAAAGAAATAAATGAAGATGCCATTCTTGAACAAAGATAGTCAGAGGCCCACAATGTGGCATTTTTTTTTAAAGCACAGATTATTTGCTAAGACTTTGAGTGAGTTGCTGAAGAGGCTAGAGGTTGGAGGCTTTTTTGTGTCTCATGTGACCTGAAAGAACTTTAGTATCACACTGGACTATAAAGACCACTCAGAGTTGGGAGAGAACTTGTACAAGAATGTAGGAATTTCCTTGAGTTGCTATAGAAAACCATGACTCCAAGAAATGTATCCAAATTTGCGAGGTGTTCTCAAAAACTGTGTCAGTCTTTCAGTATCTCAGCTGATGCAGAGATTTTCAAAGCTAAACAGATCCTACCTGAGGTCCAGCATGCCAGAGAATATCTCTCTGTCACTTGTTTTTATCATCCAGTTACTGGGAAGATTTGTGCAACTGTTTTTTGTATTTAAATGTATTTTAATCATTCATTTTTATGTAGCCTCTCTAATAGGAAACTGCACAGGCTGAGCCAAGTAAGGGCAGATTTTGTTCTGTATTTGTGGCACAGGATTTATGCACAGAAAACATGTGGAGGCAGAAAACAGACTTAGCTTATATGTTTTTATTAAAATGATCACAACAGCACTATTAATTCACTCTGGTTAATTATTTACACATTGGTGTACTCATGTTTAACTAACGTATTACATCAAAACCTCCTTACTGGCAAGTTGGCAAATTTATCACACCGTGTTCACACCTCTGACGCATTCCCAGTGTCCCAACATGTCTGTGTCCTCTGGTACAAACGAACTCGATTACATCATCATGTTCTGTATAGAGTTTATCATCTCTAGAATATCTGAACCAAATATTATGTCTGTTCAGGTCTTCTCTATTCACAACGCAGGGTTCTGTAAGAGAAAAGATAAACAGACTTTTAATGTTAGTTAAATATGGGAATGTACAGAATATTGGGGTGAATCAAAAACCATTGTGTTCTTTAAAGGACTTGATTGGCCATGATTTGAAACACGCTATATAAATAATTAATTAAATAATTAAATATAGTTAATAATTAATAATAATTAACATACTTAGTATTTAATAATTATATTTAATAATTATTAAATAATTATTAAATAATGATTATTATCATTAGTGAATTTCTCTGTGATTAGTTTTTCCAGGGTTTGCTGTGTGGCAGGCAGGAGCAGGACGTAAAAAAACAAACAAAATAAATATATATATATATATATCTATATATAGATATATAGATATATATATAGATATATTTTTTTTAAAGGTCATAGTTTTACCACAAAGTCCATTAGTGAATAACATGCACCAAAGTGGTTTTCGTATACAGGGCAACTTGCCCTATATAAATTATCATCACAATATGGTTACGTTTCCTTTTCAGTGTCTAATGACTCTGATATGTAGCAGCATTGTACAATTTTGTTAACGTTAATTAAACTTCTGCAGTACGCAAAAATACTAAAACTATAAATCAAAATGACTTAATAACTATCTTGACAGAATGCAGAAATTGAAAAGACACTGCAACTTACGGAGGCATCTAATCTCTCCAATCCATTCACCATCCACACAGGTTTTGAACAGTCCACCATCCATGGCGTAGTAACGCTGACAAATATATTCAACCCTTTCATTATGTTGGTACTGCTGTTTAGTACTTGTTTTGGTGTCTCCATCTGAAAGAGGTGGTGGCCTCCCACAACCCTGGTCACCTATAAAAATGTGAGCAACAGAGAAAAAAAAATCAGGTTCAGGCATCATTTTGTCACAATAACTTTATTTAGTCGCAGTTTCTATCATGTAACCTGATTCTTGCACATTATTGCCGTTCTTAAAGGCAGTTTTGCCATCTACAGCACAGAATCCAAACAACTTTCACTCACATAGCTGGTGAGCTCAAATAGCTGTAATGTGGACAATAGTTGCCCATTATTTCCTTTAAGCAGGGCAGACTGATCAACACTGAATGGGATGATATCTAGGCAGAGAAAATTCCCTATTGTTGACAGATATTGATAACCACAACTATTCAGTCATTGGATATCATTTGAAACTGATAGTTTTAAACAAAAACCCGATATTCTAATTTCATTCCAGTTTCAGTGTGCTGAAATGCATTTTTGCCTCAGACAACTAAGCTTTCAAATCCCCTTGTTAACTTTAGATTAAAATGGTATCTAAGTTTCAGTCATTTATATTAAACCTCAACAAATCTCCTGTAGCTACAGCATAACAGAGAGAACAAAACTAGCAAAGATATATTTTACACTGCGTTCAAAATTATTATGCAAATTGTGTTTAATTGTCATAAAGATTAAATAAGTTGTTTTTCAATTAAACCCATGGATGGACTTGTGTCTTAGGACTCTTTGTATCACTGAAATCAATCTCGGACACCTATGATCATTAGTTTGCCAGGTGAGCCCAATTAAAGGAAAAACTACTAAAGAAGGATGTTCCACATTATTAAGCAGACCACCATTTTCAAGCAATTTAGGAAGGAAAAAATCATCTCTCTACTGCTGAAAAGCGTGAAATAGTTGAATGCCTTGGACACGTAATGAAAACCTTAGATATTTCACAAAAAGTTAAGCATGATCACCAAAATGTTAAGAGATTTTTGGCTGAGTCAGAGCACACATGGGTTCTTGTAGATAAAGGCACAATGAGGAATGTTTCTGCCAGACAAATACATCAGATTAAGAGAGCAGCTGCTAAAAGGCCATTACAAAGCAGCAAACACATATTTGAAGCTGCTGGTGCCTCTGGAGCCCTGCGAACATTGAGGTGTAGGATCCTCCAGAGACTTGCAGTTGTGCATAAATCTTCTATTCGGCCACCCCTAACCAATGCTCACAAGCAGAAACGGCTACAGTGGGCCCAGAACTACATGAAGACTAATTTTCAAACAGTCTTGTTCACTGATGAGTGCAGTGCAACCCTGGATGGTCCAGATGGATACAGTGGTGGATGGTTGGTGGATGGCCACCATGTCCCAACAAGGCTGCGTCTTCAGCAAGGAGGTGGTGGAGTCATGTTTTGAGCCGGAATCACGGGGAGAGAGCTGGTCGGACCCTTTAGGGTCCCTGGAGGTGTGAAAATGACCTCTGCAAAGTATGTGGAGTTTCTGACTGACCACTTTCTTTCATGGTAAAAAGAGAAGAACTGTGCCTTCTGCAACACAACCATCTTCATGCAAGACAATGCACCATCTCATGCTACAAGGAATACCTCTGCATCATTGGCTGCTATTGGCATAAAAGGAGAGAAATTAATGGTGTGGCCCCTATTCCTCCCTGACTTCAATCCTATTGAGAACCTTTGGAGCATCCTCAAGCAAAAAATATGAGGGTCAGAGTCAGTTCACATCCAAACAGCAGCTCTGGGAGGCTATTCTGACATCCTGTTAAGACATTCAAGTAGAAACTTTCCAAAAACTTACAAGTTCCATGGATACAAGAATTGTAAAACTGCTATCAAATAAGGGGTCCTATGTTAATTTGTAACTTGACCTGTTAACATGTTTTGGATTAAAATAGCTTTTGATTTCAGTAAAATTGATCTATTAATGGTGCAAATTCAACAAATGACCATTTTCAATTCTCTACAGCCTATAAAATCTTTTGAAATTCTGTGTGCGTAATAATTTGGAACAGTGCATTTCAAGTCTTTTATTTTTGAAAAACATACTGTTTTCATTGGGAGTTTTGTTCAGTAACATTTGAATTATAGTCTATTCATCTGAATCGACTATTTAAGAAAAACAGAGAAAAATATCATTTGCATAATAATTTGGAACGCGGTGTAAACTGCTGGGTACTTAAGGGAATGAACATTTCTGTGTTTTGAAGAACAGAATCTGTTGTACTGTGAGGTTTACAGTATGAACAAGAAACCAAATGTGATGCAAGTGTCTGCATAAATCAGCATTACTTTTCGTCTACTTTGGTAAATAATTTTATAATCTATTTTCAATATATAAAAAAAACCTTGAAAGTAAAAGATTTCAATATAAAAAAAATAAGTCCATGAAGAGACATTTTCCAACTAGACAGGTGTCTCTTTCTTAGGAAAGATTGGAAAAATGAAAACCGGAAAACAGCTGGAGAATGAATCTAGTTCACAAGAGCCGTTATCTCAAGAACCTACAATATTAGACATAAACAGCAGATCAGCCTAAAAAATAGAGTATTGGGAGTAGAATACTTCCCATGATGACTTTGACCTTACAGGTTCATCAGAATCATTAAATAAATGATTTATGTGATACAAGGGCAACAACACAACTGCTACAGAATGCTGATGTTTCCCTGCAATACAAAATTGCTCCCAACAGCAACTTAAAAACAGAAACCCTTATCACAGTAACAGCTCATTTCTGTTACCTCACATTATTGCAGTAATACTGTAAAAGTGCACATACCAGAGCAAGTAGGAAAGGGGGAATTCCACTGTCCATTTTCTAAACACTCAATTTCTGTAGACCCAATTAGTACATGTGTATTGCTGCAAAGAAAACGCAACTTATGTCCAGTCGCCATTATTTCATTTGATGGTGGTAATCCAGCTACGTAGAGATGAGGATGCATAACACCGACTTTACAAGATCTATCTGAAAAGAGCAAAACATGTAGAAATATACGTGAGTTTATGTAACAAAACTGCATAGCACTAAGAATGAGAGCTAAAGCAAGAGAGTAGTTGGTCTTAGTGAACACCAGAAGAGAGAAAAAATCTTATTGGATATTTAAATTATGCTTCAAAATACACACAGGTCAAACCTGAACTATTGCCATATTGTTTAAACAGGTAGTGCATTTTGTCAGTAAAGGGATTTAAACATGTTCTTTACCTACGCAAGTCGGGAATGGATTATTCCATTGTCCATCTTGTCCACATATCAGCACAGAAACGCCATTCAGATACTTCCCAGGACCATCACAGCTGAATGTAAGGATGTGATCGGGACGTATGGGAATAGAATTTTCTGGTAAACCTTTCACTGTTAACCCTTGAAGTGTAGGAGGAGGGTCACATGTGGAAGATGAAACTAAAGGAGAAAAGAAAAGACTTCAGAAGGCAAGAAATCACTGGCCAGAATCTTTATATTTGCTGCAGTTTTTATATTTGCCAGATCATGTCAGAATCCATTTTGCCAGGCTTCAACCTGTGTGTCTGCATTTGTGCTTGAGACACGAAGGTTCAAACCAATGGAGATAAACCACTGTGAAAACTACAGCTGTAGTCAAAAGTTTTACAATCATCATGAACATGGATATTATGGATATATATTTTACAATCATCATGAACATGGATATCATTGTAATTTGGGGCTTTGAATGATAACCTTGAAATGCTATTTTTAAGTGTGAAATGACTGATTTAACATTGTGCACACAATTCTTTCTTTTTTAATAGATTTTAAAGATGTATGCCGTACAATCATTCCACCCTGGAATGGAAACAGTTCAAAGACGTGACACCCATACCCATGAGTTTGTTCATGGATCTAACTCACTAAACGTTTATCTAATTTCCAGGCAAATAGTTTCAAAATAGTTGCCCTTTGCAAACTGTTTACAAGGACAACCTGTGTAAGCAAACCATCTGCTGTGTCAGTTAAACACGCTAAGATTTAAGTCATTAACCCTATAGGTTCCCTTATGTAGTGTGGGTAACTTTAACTCTAGCCTATAGTTTGGTGAAACAAAAAATAGAATGTTTCTGGAAAATATGTGAATAGTTTTTTCAGTAAGCATGATTTTTCCCATTATTGCCAAGATTTGGGAGAACTATTTAATTAAAAAAAAAAAGATATTCTGATTATCTAGCGTTACAATTACGGTTAGTGTTTGTCACCAATGACAACTGACATTATTTTAAAATATGGAGTTTTCAAAATTTCTCTTGTAATACAGTTATATATGATCTTTCTGTCATTGAGATGCAGGGTCATATTTCATATTGACTTGAGAGGAACATTGTTGAATGAAATGATGACTGATGTGAATTCAAATATATTTGGAGTCTGATCTGACATGACAAAGTCTCTACGTAGGGGCGATCGTGGCTCAAGAGTTGGCAGTTTGTCTTGTAATTGGAAGGTTGCCGGTTTGAGCCCCGGCTTAGACTGTCTCGGTCGTTGTGTCCTTGGGCAAGACACTTCACCCGTTGCCTACTGGTGGTGGTCAGAGGGCCCGGTGGCGCCAGTGTCCGGCAGCCTTGCCTCTGTCAGTGTGCCCCAGGGCAGCTGTGGCTACAATGTAGCTCGCCATCACCAGTGTGTGAATGGGTGGATGACTAAATGTAGTGTAAAGCGCTTTAGGGTCCATAGGGACTAAGTAAAGCGCTACACAAATACAGGCCATCCACATCTTAAAAATCATTTAGAATTAAATTCTAATTTTGTCTGTGTGCAGGAAAAAATATATAGCAATAAAGACCGTCATAGCAGTGTCTTAATGAAGGTAGGACACATCTTAGTAAATGAGATTATGTCCAAGCAGATAATACCAAATGAAGTTCATGCGTAAGTTCAATAAAAACTCTCTATAGTCACCAGTGTTGGGCAAGTTACTTTGAAAAAGTAATTAATTATAGTTAGTAGTTACTTCTTCAAAAAAGCAACTGAGTTAGCAACTGAGTTACAAGATTCTAAAAGTAATTAATTACTTGAAAAGCAACTATTGTGTTACTTTAAAAAAATGTTTAACCCTCTGGGGTCTAGGGTACACTCAGAAAAATTATGGTTCTTAAATGGTTCTTCAGATGTCTTCATGGTTCTTTAAAGAACCATCATACGTCAAAGAACCTTTTTATTTTGTAGATGGTTCTTCAGCTATTACAAATGGTTCTTTAAAGAACAAAAGGTTCTTCATCCTTAGCTAAGTTTGATGGTGTAAAATGGCATAAATATTTATTCACTATAATGAGGTTGTGAATTATACTGTGTGTTTTGTTTGTGTGTTTTGTTTGTGTGCATGTGTGTGCGAAGGGGGAGGGCGGGTTACCCTTTAAGAGCAGATTATAGGAAACTGAATATTCAAATAAAAGTTAGAAATACTTGCTTAAAAATATACTGGCGGCAGGGATGGGGGCCAAAGCCTAAAGACCCTACCCCCAACACCCCTAACCCCGCAAACCCATTGATCACAAATAATGTGGTAATAGAATATGGAATTTATATGGACTATGGAATTTATGGATTTATATGGACTATGGAATTTATTATTAAGAAGTTTATGAATATGATGAGTAGTAGTAGTAGACACAATACACACATTCAAATACTGTACTTTAGTTTTAAATTTTAATAAAGTATTACTATTTTCTGCTTCAAGGCATTACTTTTGAGATTATTATATATATTAGAAAATATAGCATAATGATAATACTAGTTATTGTAAACTTTACAAACCACCCAGCAGTATGTAAAGTCAAATTATAAAATACAAGTAAATAACAATTGCACAACGAACACACTTACTTAGTTTTGACAAAGCACACTGCTTAGGTAAATGCTCTGAGTACTTGTTCATCACTGAGCAATTTGTTAATATGTGTTTCGAGCCAAATAAATGTGAGAGAGAGAGAGAGAGAGAGAGACGTTAGAACACGTCAAACTATGGCAACCTCCCGAAAGAGAGGGGAGGGGGGTCAATCGTTGGGATGCGCATGTGCAGACAGATCGCGCGAGCTGCGGGCCTTGAACTTTCTAAGGGAAAAAACACTTTCTCACCGACGGTGACAGCGAAACGGATAGCAGTCTTCAGTACCTGCTGATCTTTGAAGCTCTGGATTCTGGGACTGTTGGGAAAGGTAAAACATTTTCATTAAAACCTTTTTACTGTTTTGTTTTTGTTACTAGGTCATTGTAGCTTGCTGTTAATGTTGTGCTAACAATAACGGTTAGCTATGTTAGATACGTTAGCCGTTGACGTTAACGCAATTCAGTATCCGGTATACAGAACTGTTTTCCTAACAAAACCACTGTTATAATTAAGTGAAGGTGCTCCCAACTAATTTGAACCTTTGGCTTCTAAAATATGTGGTTCAATTGCGTGCTGCGTACAGAACGTAATGTCAGCTAGACCGATATTAAAATTTATAATATTGTTAAAGTCACTAATATGGCGCCTGAAGCCTGTTTTGACATGAGCTCTGTGTCTGCTCTAGAAACTCAGAAATTCAGTAGAGCTGAGCCTTACATTAAATACTCACATGAGCCTGTACTGAATTCTGTAAGAGCTGTATAAAATACAGCAATGCATAAGTGTTTTGAATGAATAGAAGTGTGACACATGAGAAGGTGTGACTGTTCCTGTATAACTTATTTTCGGACTAATCGACAAGTTATGCTCCGGTCATTGATGTTACCAAGATGGATGTCCTTTTGTAATATAGTAAAATTTTCTTTGTACAGTTCATTTATCCACCATCGTACATTAAGCCAAGAAGAGGCCATTATACTAACAAGAGGTATCAACACTGGGCCAAAGTTCAGCACGTGGTTAAAGTTTGTAATCCAGCCAGAGCTGAAGCAGGTAGCATCAACACATAAATCTACTCTACCCGGCTTAAATCACAAGAGCACCTCTGACCAAAAAGCTGATTTTTCTCGTTTGCACAAATTAATTCAGATTCACTAATTCTGTTCACAGCTCCAACAAAATGAGGAAGAGGAGGGAGAAACACAATTAGATTTAATTACAATTGGATGGAAGTCGAGGACAAGGAGAAGGAAGCTTCGGATGAGGAGGAAGGGAAGCAGCAGAATCTTTTTAGGGATCTCTATGATGTCATAGAGGGTTGTTTCATTAATATTGTCCTCTCACAAAGAAAGATGACTTGTTTTAGTTCACCTGTATTAAATAGTTATTTGCAAAACGTTGTGGAAAACCACAGAGCAGGCACGTATAGGGCATCTGCAGGTAAATGAACATCAAATCTCTCAGACTGAAAATCTGTATTATACTTTTAGTCTTAAAAACACATGTTGTATATTTATCACCCTTATGATAAAACCCATGTCAGTCATTGGTTTATGGACTTTGTATTTAGAAGCCTCAACATTTGCTTTATTGCTATTGCTATGGTTTTTTTTGTGAGCCTTTTGGGACCATATTAGGATGAGGGATCCGAATCGTGCACACTACTGTGTCATTTAGCTTGTATACATAAGATTTGTACAGCAGATCCAAGTTGTGCCTTGAAAACAGGAAAGTCATTAAAGGAGAACTTTAATAGCAGGCTTGTACAAAGTGAGGCTTTGTGCTCACATTTGCTGCAAACACTCGTTTTAATTCTGTTACCCTGTTTTGATGCAGAATTTACTTGAAATCACGTAAGAACGGGACTTTTTTTATAATGTATTCTTGTGAATTACTTGTGTATTGCATACATTTGATTTGACTTTCTGCGAGACAACAGTCGGAAAAAGGTTTTCCAAATACCTCCACGTGATCAAGCCTGGATTTAGAAAAGAACAGCAAAAAATCTGCACCTCCTGCTTCACATGCAATTTATGTTTGTGTGTTCAGAGGTAGCGGCGAGAGGCGGGACCTCAACTCATCCAGCTGGAGAGCCTGATCAGGAGGTGTCGAACATTAACTCTGCTCTTCCAGGGCACCCTGCAGACTCGGCTGCTGGCAACAGCGAGGGAGTGCGGCCATCGCTGGGATGACGTGAACGCCAAACAGGAGTCCATCACAGGTCGACTGCAGGTATGCGAGTCAGACCTTCTGAGGAGGGTTTCACTTTTCTCTCTTCTTTATAATTGACCTTTTTTTTCTCTCTCTCTCAGCTCCTTGTCTCAGAGTGGGAGGGATTTGAAGCACAAAGGGAGGAGCTTGTCATTTGGTTGGCTGATATGGATGTCCACCTGAGTGAGGTTGACCAGCTGACAGGAAACACCTGTGAAAAGCTGAAACAACTGCAGGTGTTGGGGTTTTTTTGATATGACATATATTTGATATGATACATACGTCAAGAGACATTATCCTAAACTGGACTAACAAAGAACCATGAGTCCAACATGAAACTTACCTTACATAACGCTGAAGTTCATTGATAATTTTAATCAAAAACTTGTTGTTGAAATATTTTTACTGAACATGCAAACATCTGCTGATGAAAATGTCTTGATTTATTGGTCTGTTATGAAGCTATTGCTATTTCTAATATGTTTTATCACTTTCTGATGTTTTATTAAGTAAATAATACATGTATTAATTGTTGTGTTATCTATAGATATAGTATTTACATATATTTATTTATAGTATAGTAAAAATGTTTAATTATTATTGTTTAAATGACTAATATGTGACATGTATTAGTAGTGATGTTGTGCTGAGGGTTAAAATGCCTTTTTGTCTTTTGGTATATTACGAAATGTCAATAAACCATTAATATATGTCTATGCTGTGCTCGTATTTATTCTACCCTACTCAAATTCAATTTATGATACATTTTATTTTGAAAGATTTATAATGGTTCTTTAAAGAACCATTTCAAAAAAGGTTCTTTAAAATGGTTTTTTAAAGAACCATTTGAAGGACCTTTTTAAAAATGGTTCTTTAAAGAACCATTTTTAAAAAGGTTCTTTGAAAAACCATTAAAGGTGCCCCAAAGAACCATTTCTTGATGGTTCTTTGGGGCACCTTTAAAGGTTCTTCAATGAACCACTGAAAGAAATGGTTCTTCAAAGAACCATTGTTTGAAAGGTTCTTTGTGGCACCAAAAAAGGTTCTTCTATGGCATCAGTCTAAAGAACCACTTTTGGTTCCAGTTGGCACCTTTATTTTTCTGAGTGTATAATTGGCCATTTTTAACTACTTTTGATGTTTCCTCTACATTTCACCTTTAAAAACTATTTACTTTGCCTTGTTTGGTATCATCCTTTTCAGCACAACCTCACGTGTCTGAATTTACAGTTTTGTTTTCATTTTAACATACTGTATTAACACAATTGATCTAAAACCAGACAAAAAAATATAAAATCTAAGTAGAAAAAGTTATTTTTACTATAACAACCACAAACATGTTTATTGAATCATATTTCATAACTTTAAATACAAACATAAATTGTTAATTTTAAAATCATATGCACAAGTTTTCCAAACAAAGTTATTTGCAGCCATTTACCTTTACTCTCTTTTTATAACTATTTCAAACTATTTACATAACAATCAGGTGTTCTGCATTTAATAAGATGCCACACAAATTATTTGTGCCACTCCAAAAAAAAAAAACTCTGTCCATTATAAAGGAGAACATCACAGCCTGATACCTGCAGGTCTGACAGCAGCAGGTGTATCACTGCTCCTGTTTTCATTCAGCAGTTGCCTCATTGTTCTGACACACAACACAAACTATCCACAACGCTACACACTAACTACAAAAGACAACACATTAACTACACACTCCAACACGCTAAACGTCACAAATCTCTCACATCTCAAAACTCGCTCTCTCTCTCTCTCTTTCTGCTGTCTTTCTCTCTCTCTCTCGCCGTCACTCCTAAAACTTCCCCCTCTTCCTAAGCAACCATATGTCATGTTGCCATACCATTTCTTGATTGTTCTACATGGTGCATTTTTCCGCCAACGCGAAAGGGCAGTGTTTTGGTTTTTAATTTTTTGGTCATAAGCAGAATGTGCTTGCTAGCGCTGTCCTTAGACAGTAAACATGACGAAACTATTCAGGAAAAAACTCTGGTTTTACATTGCCTATCAATAATTTAAAACTGGTATATATCACCTTGTTGCTTTGTCATCGTGAAGGGGTCATTGGCTTACCACGACTACTTTATTGTTCCTCAGTCAAACAGCAGCACTTATGCGATTGTTGTTTTGCCCCCTTAGCTCCAGGTGTTGTGCCAAAAAGTGATCGTATGCCAGAAAGTGTTTGCCGTCCGCCGGAGCGCGCGTAGCTGCTTAAAGCTGTAGCTCCCAGATTACTTACGTAGTCAGCTAGTTCCGTGCAACTGATATAAGATGTGGTAAGCTGAAGACAGCGTCAACCGTCTGTTTGTTGAAAAATAGTAACGCAACCGCGCCGCATTTTCTTGTTAGTAACGGTAACGGCGTTGTAACGATAGGAATAGTAATTAGATTACTCGTTACTGAAAAACGTGGTTGTAACGCCGTTATTCCCATCACTGATAGTCACACACTGATAGTCACACACTGATAATCACACATCTTTTGGCTTCCCAGGTGTTTGGTGGCTAATCTAAGCTTTAGATCTCTTCCACTTTCCCATGCTGTCAAGCTAATTGTGAAATCACTGGTCTAGCCCGATCAGATTTCTGCTGGCTGTCTTCAGGCCAGTCAGTCTCCACTCATGTACTTTAAATCTCACTGCCCATCGGTCATTCTCCCAGGCTTCCATCCAAGCCTCCATCTTCATTTCTGGAGTGTAATCACTAAAAACCTAAATTGAATTCTATATATCAATAATTCATGTTAAATCCCTTCTAATGATCTCTGCTTATTGAATTGTAGTCAATCACATGAGAGTGAGAGAAGAACAGAAAGCTTTTGAACTCACGGTAGCACGATCCCTTGTGGAGTGGCTGCCAGCCCTCAGTCGCACATACATATTTGATGGTGAGAGCTGATGTATAGCCAGGTTCGCAAGCGAAATGTATCATGTCTCCTGCTCGATACTGAGATTTTCTTGTCTCTTGTGTTACTTGGGCATTGGGAACATCTGGAAGCGTTAAACATGCTAATACACAAAACAATGTAAAATGGGAAAAGAAGAGAAAAATACACAAAGATTAAAAACATACTGAGTGACTAAGCCAAGATATATGTATGTATAAGGAAATGACTACCCATCATTACTACTAACAATAGTAATGCCAGTAATGTGCAGTTGTTTTAGGACAATGGCTGTCAAGGCTTGTTAAGGTTGGTAGTTTGCAATCTATGTGAATAACAGAAACTAAAAGTCCTAAGCTCTGCTGGCCATCGCCAAATTTCAGCAGAGGACCATGGGTAATCATGCTTTGGAACAATCTTTCTGATGCGATCAGCTCCTTTTTCATCATTTAATTTCCTCTTAAAGACACTTTTATAAGCAGGCCTATTGTGTGCCTCCAGAAAATGTACCTATTTAGCTATAAACCCAACGCCTTCCCTGACCTCTAATGGGTCGATCCTATGAAAATCCATATAATGTTGCTCTTGGTATGCTTTACAACTTTTTGTGTTTGACATTTTTAGGGGTACATGGCATGCAGTATGGTTGGAGTTAGAGTAAGAGTCAGGGTAATGCTGTCATTAAGGGTTAGAGTTATTACATCCACATTGCAGCAATAGCACAAGTTTAGTTAGTGATGATAAAAACATGAAGCCATGCAACTTACAGTAGCACTTTCCCTGACGGAGCACCAGCCAACCATCAGTTGTGCATACAAAGGTTGAGATCTGATCTGATATGTAACCAGATTCACAAGAAAAATGTATCACATCTCCTTCCTGGTACACAGCTTTGCTGGTTCCTTCTGACACGTGAGAGTGAGGAACATTTGGGAGCACTGAACACACTAAAAGAGAAAATTCGTCACATATAAAGATGTTAAAAAAGAATGACTGAAGCTCTACAAGGAAAACAGTTACAAAATCAAAGTATGTCTACAACCATTCTCCTAAACGGTTAAGACCACAAAACATGTATTTCAGTTGCATCTACATAATTTGTGGATATACTTCACCTAATAACACAGATAGCAGGATTTATGTATGACATACATCATTAAAGAATAATATAAGAAATTAACCATCAATTACCATTAATGGTAAAAGGAAAAAATAAGTATAAGTATAAAAGTACTAGAGCCCCCCACCCCTTCAAAGAAAACCCCAAACATAAAACAAAAACAAGCCAAAAAAACCCCAAAACATAGCAAGTAGTAAAATCAACTATAATTACTTTTTAGTCCTACATTATATTACTAGCACATATATGTATGTAAACACAAAAATATACATATTTTAGGGTTGTGTGAATGCATGCAAAGTCAAGTAGTTGTAATAGTGTAAAAATAAGACAATTACATTCATACCATGCTTTTCCCCTGCAGTAAGTAAATACCTGTAATGACCACATGCATTGTATACAGCACTCTTCTTTAACTGCTTTTCCACAAAGGTAAAACATGTGATTTTAGGTACACTGAAAAACAATTACAGATCACTTTACCATTTTGTGACAAAGAAACTTCCACACACCCCCACAGCTGAAGAAACAGAAGGATTAAAGACAACTTCATGTTCTTTTGGCGGATGTTTTCTGAGGAGAATTTCAGTAGCTTCAATGTTCAGTGACCTCCCCCAGCTCGAACTCCACCCAGAGAGATCAGGTCACAGCACAGACTGTCCAGTGGCTCTGTCCAAATGTTTCTATTTAAGTACAACCTTGGACTCCTATTGTACAAGTGCTACGGAGAAGGACTGGATTGGTGGTTAGGTGTACAAAGCACAGGACTTTCAAATGTACTTTACAAGGGTTTACAAAGAATTTTCAGAAAAAGAGAAGATATCCAGTGATGGGCAGTTTTCTTGCTGAAAAAGCCTCGCTGATGCCAGGGGTCAAGGGAGAATGGCCAAAATGCATCAAGCTGATGGGAAGGCAAAAGTAACTCAACTTAAATGATTAGTGAACTCAATTAATCAACATGTGGATGCTGGACTCCAGGCCTAAAAAGTCTGTGGAAAAGGGGTTATTTCATTGTTAGGCCATGGACCCCAAAGCCCCAAGACTTTCAGCAGAGTTAAACTTATGTAAGAATTAAAACAGACCCCGTGATGCTTTTATTAAAATAACATTACATGCAATTACTATTACATGCCTGTGTGCTCATCTGGGTTACCAAAACACTATAACGGCAGGTAAGATCTGGGAAAGGAAGGGTCTAATGACAGTTGAGTGTTTTTTGTTGTTTATTCTCCTTGCCAAAGGGAGGGAGTTTGTAATTTTATTTATTTTTTACTTCTTTTTGTTTAATCAGAAAATGTTCAGACTGGAAAGATAGGGCCACCATTTTGTGTATTTGTCCACAAAGGATTTATGAAAGACTTTGATTTTACACAAAAAAAGATGTACAGGAAGAACACAGACTGAGTATATAGGTTTTTATTAAAATGACCACACACATCAGTGCACTAATCCTTTATATATTTGTGTGCTCATGCTCATCGTATCCAATAGACAGAAATGTTACTGGCATGTGGGCAGATGCATTACACCGTCAATGCACTTCTGACGCATTCTCAAACTGCCAACAGGTCTTCCCCTGGTACAGCTGAACTCAATTACATCAGTATGTACTGAATACAGCTTATCATCCCTGACAAATCTGAATTGAATATTGTGTTTGTTCATGTCGTCTCTATTTACAGTGCAGGGTTCTGTAAGAGTTAAGAGAAAAGATTTTGTTAATGTCAGTACAGTACATCAATGCAGGAATGCACAACATATATCATATATAACTATTCAAGTCTTGATTACAAAGGCACAGTGCTTAAAACCAAGCAAGTCTGATCAAATGCAATTTGTATCTGTATCAAAACTCCAGATATAGCACAGAAATCACACAACATCAAATTGTGAAACATCCTAAAGTTAAATTGTCTTAAATTTCCCGTTTTTTTTTTATAACATAAAACAGAGCACATCTAAGAACATGAAGCCCCCAAATTCTGCATCCTTTCTCAAATAAATTATGTCAACAGCTTGAAAGGCTGATTCCTGTGTAAACTCAATTTTCTCTAAATGTAAGGGTAAAAAAAACTTGGGACCCCAAAATACTTTCACATATGCAGAATCTTAGAAGATACAACATAATATGGAACTATAACTTACTGAGGCATCTCATCTGTCCAGTCCATTTACCATTTTCACAGGTTTTATATGGTGTACCGTCCATTGTGTAGTAATTTTGACAGATATACTCAACCCTTTCTCCATGGCTGTATTGCCTTTTAGTACTGGTTTTGGTGTCTCCATCTGAGAGTAATGGTGGTTTCCCACAATCCACAGGATCTTAAATTAATATGGACAAAAACAAACAAAAAACTTGAAATTGTTAATATAATATTTTTTAATATCTATTCGCAGTACTATTAGTACTATTATGCAACATCTTACAGTCAATTTTTGTGTAAACCTTTTAGAGATTCAACTCTCCAAATTACTGTGGGTTTATTCTGACTTCTCTTTTTTATATTTACAGCTGTTATTAACATGAGCAGCTTATCTGGGCGCTTATTACTGACTGGGCTTCACATATGTACATGACATTTCCTACACAGTGATTGTAATTAGGATCAACCGTAAGACTTGTCCAAAAACATTTCCGATGGAATTTTTGCCTGAGGAACCGTAACCGTAACTTGTTTTGGGATAAAAAAAATGTGATTAAAGCCTCCTGAAATTGCAGTGCACTGTGACTGGATGATCTTTTCTTGTCACATATAATGGGTGAGTGGACAGTAGAAAAAAACTGGCTTACCTCCGCATGTTGGAAACGGATCGCTCCACTGTCCATTTGCCAAACATTCAACTGTTTTATTGCCTTGCATAAAGTGGTTACGCCTAAGGCAAGTAAAGGTTAGCTTTTGTCCTTTCTTTAGCCCATTGCCTTGTATGTGTGATGTGATTCTTACACTGTCTGATATTCTTGTGACTTTGCATTCATCTGTTTTAAAGAAGACAGTCTTTTAATCTTTCAGTTTAAAGTGTAATGCAGCAGTAGTCTAGACCCAAAGGAACCAAATAAAATGTAAATCTTAATCATTATATAATTTCAACAAATGAAATATAATGATTACATAATTGTTACTCAAATATATGGACATTTAAAAAACATGTCAAATCACTTTAATCACTTCAGCTTTTCTCAGTTAAAGTGAACATACCAGAGCAGGATGGAAAGGAAGCATTCCAGTACCCAGTTTCTAAACACTCGATTACTTTAGAACCTTCCAGTTTATACTGATCAGCACAACGAAAATGTAATGTGTCCCCAGTCCTTATCGCTTCATTCCCTTGTGGTAATCCAGTTACCTGCAGATTAGGGTCCATTACTCCAACTGCACAAGGGATTCCTGAAAACAATAAGTAAGAGTCATTATTGTGATTGTAGACATAATAAAGTTTTTTTTTATTATGCCCTGTGAATGCTACTATTAAACATGGAGAAGCTTATTTAAGGATTACCAAACATGCATTTTGAGAGTTAAACACAAGCAACAATACTTCCTTCATACTATTTTTATAGTTTTGCACATAGCGGCTGCAAAATGGCTCCATAGTGCTCCCCTCTGAATTGCAAGAAAGCAGAATGCAAAGAATGGACTATGCAGTCCATTCTCCATTTGAAAGATGTGGTGGTTTCTCACACCCAATGTTCCCTCTAAGCTGCGCACGTGCGCAATTGCGCACTGCTGGCACGGTCTCTGCGCACAGAAAATCTGCGTTGCGCACAAAAAAAAATCTAACCTGAATTGAAATTAAAATTAAAACTTCAACAATTCTGTTTTGCAGTGTTAGTCATAAGTGGCTGGCTGCTCCTGTGTGGGATTAGAACGATGCCACCTTATCCCATAGTCCAGCCAATAATGCGATTCACATTCGTATATATGCAGCTAATCAACGTCGTCAGCAGGCTATGACAGCGTCCTTATGTGCCCACACCGGTGTTTTAGCTAGCAAAGTGGCGTGGCTGATGTGGAGTGAAGCCACGTTAATGACAACGTGTACAACCATTGGAGATGTGAGCAGGACAGACGGAACAATTGACGGAAAAAGTGTGGACTTTATACCAGTTTTTAAATTGTGTTGATAGGCCACGTAAAACCAGAGTTATGATAAAATTATATGCAACGTTTGTTTTTCTTCCTGAATACTATCGTTGTTTATATTTACTGTGGGAAGAAACGGTAAAAATGGCGTTTTATAAGGAAAACGCTCGAAAGCACTCTCCGCCTGTGAGCAAAAACAAAACCAAACCCCCCCACCCTTTCCTATTGGTCGAAAAAAGTACCATATCGACCAATCAAAAAATGATATGGCATCTAGTTGTTAAGAAATGGGGGGAAGTTTTAGGAGTGACGGCGGTGTTTTGAGATGTGAGAGATTTGAGACGTTTAGCGCAAATCTTGTGTAGTTAGTGTGTAGTGTAGTCAATAGTTTTGCTGTGTGTGTCAGAACAATGAGGCGACTGCTGAATGTTACAGGTGTTACAGGAGTGATACATCTCCTGTTGTCAGGCCTGCAGGTATCAGGCTGTTGTTCTCCTTTATCTCAAAGTGGACAGAAATTACTTTTTGTGTGGCATCAAATTTAATGCAGAACACCTGATTGTTCAGTAAATAGTTTCAAATGTTTGTTTAAAAATGCATTGGCTGCATTTAAAAAAAAAAATAGCTGCAAAAAATTTGTTGTTTGCCAAACTAAGTAACTTTTTTGAAGAAGTAACTATATAATTAATTGCTCAACATTGGTGATTATTTACTGTATTTTGCAGACAGAGAGTTACAGGACTCTCTCCCAGAACACAGACTCATAATACAAATCAGAGCTTATATATATATATATATATATATATATATATATATATATATATATATATATATATATATAAAAGGTTGTGTTTTCAAAATTGGAGTTCAAGTTATTTTTATTTCCAATAGTGTTAACATACTGCACAGGTCAATGACTAGATTTTTTTACATTGTCATTGTAAGTGGGCTAAAGCAGTTAATTAAAAGTAGTCTAACATAAATGTAAATGCTGTAATTTGATTATTTTAATAAACCATGTAACTTGAATGGATTAGATGCTGGCTTGACCACAGTGCACACGTCTGATGTCGCTCACAGTGGTCCAAGGGATCGCTCAGAGAGTTTGTGTGTTCGCTCAGACACATGAAAAATTAGAGGGAACATTGCTCACGGCGGCATCTCATCGCTCCAACCCAATCACCATCCACACAGGTTATGAACGGCCCACCCTCCATGCCGTAGTCTCTGTCACACACATATTCGACCTTTTCATTGTGTCTGTACGTGTATCTAGTCCATGTTTTGGTCCGTCCATGTGAAAGACGTGGTGGCCTCCTACAATCTTTGGCAGCTAAAAATTGTGGGCAATAACAGAGTAAAACCAACATTAGATACTATTTTGTCACAATAATCACATTTTCACTCTGACCTGCTGTCATGCATCATTTTTCATTTCAAGTGAAATATTTGTCATACACCCTGTGCATCACTCTACTTTACCTTAACACTGTGTGGCCATCTGTGACAAAGAATTAACTAGAAACAATGTTCACACAAACTAATTAGCACAAGAGCAGATCAGGCAGAGGACATTTTACTGATAACCTGAAATGTGTTTTTGCCTCAAAACCAACTATTAATTTCTGGTTTAAAGTGTGTGTAACTTACACTCATTCACACGACACCCCATGAAATACCAAAAACAGCAATAGCAATCTTTTCCCATCCTTTGGTACAATGTTGCATTATATTATTTCCATTGTTTTGTCCCTCAAAGCAGGACTATATTCTTTCTCTACCCTTAACCAAGGGTGGGGAAAGAGAGATGAATAAAGATGAAATATGTCAGCAGGCAGAATAATAGCCAGCAGTGTTTTTAACTTTTAAGACTCCAATTTTAAAGCTTATTCACAGCAATATTTTATTTTCATGTACATACGTATACACTGAATGTTGAGCTTCTTCCATTTCTCAGCTGTGCATTTAATCGTGGCTTCTCCTTCTAGTTAAGCACTGATAAGTTACTTTAGAGTCAGATTCAGTATTCCCTATAATAAGGAGTTAGTAGTAACTCAATGGTCATAAACGTATTTGTCCCTTGTATTCATGATCCAAGCTCTAGTGCTGTGTAAAAGTAAATATAAACAGAATGCAATGATTTAAAAATTTTATAAACCCAGATTTTTTCACAATAAAACATAACACATTTGTCTTAGATATCCTATATAACCTTCCTTTAAGACAGCTTTGTCAAACAAACTGCCAATTCTGATTCAAACAGCCCACTGAACGACTGATATTACTTATGATCTCTCCTATTGATATATATCCTTCTGTTATGCTCAGAAAGTGGTTAGCACTGATTGTAACTAATGATAAACTGTGTTGGACAGGTATCAAATTTATGTTTGAGATTTCTAATGAATTCCCTCCTCACAGTCCTGCCAAACGTTGTAAAGGAAACGTTGCTGCTGCAATTATCTGCTTTATTTGTTTATTCATCTACTGCCATCTCCCACATCTAACTCATTCAAATCCCATTCTTCTAATTCTTCTTACTTTTATTATGAATAATTATTCCTAATGATGTTTTTTTTTTTGTTCAAGGTCAGCTAAGTAAAAGCTGCGGTGCCCTTGTGCTCGAACACCGAATAAATAGTCCCTACCTTGCAACAGTTAGCTTTATCAAGAAAAGCAGTAGATCACAAATGAATGTGAACAATCACATTTATCCTGAACATTCTTACCTCTACCTCACTAGAGCCATGCAGGCCATCTTCCCTAAAGATTGGAGTGAAACTTCCGTCAGAACCTCTCTTGCATTTATACTGGACAATATTATCTTTCTTTTATCCCGACTAAATTTTTACAATAATATTGTGAGTGGACTGGTTCTAATATGGTGCATTTCTTCTCTATGTGAGCACTCAGTATACTTAATACAACATGCATCATTCATTTATTGACAGACAAGTTTTGAAAAGATGTGCAGCTATTCACAAAATTTTTTACATCATATTTTTGCAAATACATGAAATGAAAGAAATAAAACCAGAATTTGAAGAAAAACAAGCTAAACCTCATAATACCTTGACAAAGTGGATTTGGTTCCCATCCATCTCTGGTGCATGTGGCCCAGGGAGCTCCATCTGTACTCCTGTAGTCTGATCCACATGTGTAACTAACAGTGTCGCCCAGTCTTTGTTGTTGCCCAGAATCACCCCAGTGATCCAAATACAGAGCTTGTGGATGGCTACATGTAACCTCTAGAAAGAGATATAGACTAACCAATAGGGGCAGATCATCTTCATGTATAAATGAACCGCTGCAAAGCAAGAAACCTTAACCTTAAAATATGTGTATAAAGCAGATGCAGTTTTATACCTTCACACACTGGTCTGATAGTCCAGTCTCCGTTGTTATTGCAAGTAGTCTCAGCAGAGGTGGTCTGAGTGCTCAGAATCCAGTAAGCCTCCCCACATGTAACTCTTATCTTCTCACCGGGAGAAAACAAACTTCTATAAGCAGGTTCATATCTGGTTCCTCTGAGTGGTGGAAGTGTCAGTTGACATTTTATTTCTGAAATTGTTGAAAGATGAGGCATTTTGACCATTAGTATGTTATAATAAAAGATACATTTTGTTAAATGAGATTTGAAAGGCAATTGTGAGTGTGACAGGAACAAACACACACACACACAGACACACACACACACACGCACACTATAAACAAATTCCCCTCTTGCCCCCACGGTCATCTACTAAAGGCCTGGGTACTTGAGGGTCCTGCGCAGTATCTTAGCTGTTCCTAGGACTGCACTCTTATGGACAGAGATCTTGGATGTTGTTCCTTGGATATGCTTGAGCCACTCGCCCAGCTATGGGGTCACTGCAGTGAGTGCTCCAATTACCACTGGAACCACTGTTACCTTCACCCTCCACATGTTCTTGAGCTCTTCTCTGAGACCTCAGTACTTCTCCATCTACTTGTGTTCTTTCTTCTTGATGTTGCGGTCATTCAGTATAGCTACATTTATTACTACAGCCGTCTTCCTCTGATTGTCCACTGCTACTATATCTGGTTGGTTAGCCATCACTAGTTTGTCTGTTTGTATCTGGAGGTCCCAGAAGCAGCTGGTTCATTTGTGCTGCCAGATGCTCATGGAGCGCTGTCAGCTTCTTCAGCAAGTAGGCATGAATCATGTTGGGGCCTGGTGATGTCCAACTCTTCATTCTGGAGACCCTCTCATGGATGTCTGCCTCTGTAATGGTTAGTGGACCCTGTTCAAGGAGGTTGCTGTGGTCTTTATCTTAGATCCACTGAGCATTGCTGTTATGGGTTGCGTCCTTCTCCCATATGCTCTTCCCATACTGCTTTCTATCTCTCGGTTATGATTCTTCAAGCGGCTGGCCAACACTGTGAACTTGGCAGTTCCCAAGGTCTCCTGTCTGCCACAAGAAAGATGATCACATCACATGCCTGAGACCTCCAGGGTGTGTCGCTCCTCCTGTTGCCCACCTGGAGACAGTGTTTACACTGCAATCTACCTTTCATGGCTTTTTGGCCGACATCTGTGAGATTCAGTAGTCACCTCATTGTTTTGACACACAAAATAAAACAAAGCAAAACAAAATGCAGCAACCACACTACACACTCTAAACACATTAAATATCCAAAAAACTGAAAAAATTGCTGTTCTCTCATTCACTGTTCTTTCTTTTGGTGTCCATCCCACAATGTTACTCTTTTCCTTAGCAACCAAATGTGATGTGTTTTTGTTAACAGGTGATATAGTGGATTTTTTCACTAATAGGAAAGTGGGAATCATGTTTTTTTCTTACTGTCATTAGAAAACCCTTCCTGCAGCAAACTCATCAACAATATTCATGAAATGCTTCAAAAGCGTCAACATTAGCTCTTCTCTGACAGCATGGTGGGAGTTTCTGAAGTTGACAGAGTCTTCATTAATCCCATGCAAACGTACACCTATCTGGAACAACCCTGACATATTACAAAACAATAATATGATAAACTTTTCAGATTGGAGTGGTAAAGGAATCAAATATTTAGAACATATACTAGAAGGAACAGAATTTATTTCATTTGACAGACTAGTTACACAATATGGGATCAACAAGAAAGGCCAAAGAGTCTCATTATTCAAATCAGGGATGCTGTGTTCAGGAAATACTGCCTAAGAAGTGATTCACCTCCACACTTACACAGACTGAACTCTTTTACCACATGCTGTGAAACTCAGGGACATTGGCATTTAACCCTTTCACCTCACTCACACACACACACACACACACACACACACACACACACACACACACACACACACACACACACACACAGTGTATTGTTAAAATCAATTATTCAGATTTATTTGCATTTGCAATTGTTGGGTATAAATATAAGTATACTAAAATATTTAATATTTATATCGCTAAGTATTAAACAAAGATATAGCACACTGTTGGCACACACAGAGTTATTCTGCAATTTTTATGTGATTTGTTTACCATTGTCCTTGTCATTCATCTACATGTTTGTTCAGGCAGCTCATGTCACTTCCAGTTAAGAAAAATCTTTAGTGGTCAAGGTCATTACATCAATAAATTACCAAAAGAAAAGAGAAAAAAACACATCCAAATGTTTATAAAACATTCTGTGCTCTTATTCACAAATGAACTTAAATTCATGATCAGTATATCATAATTATCAAAGTATAAAACAATGGACCAAGGTGTTGGTACACTGAGATAAAAAATGGTTTTAATGAAAGTGAATTAAGTATTTTATACAAATGCAATCAAATCCATTGTGTTGCTGATCTTTGACATATCCAAGACTCTAATCACCACCAATGCTCCATCCCCCTACTATTTATTATATGGAAATTAATAATAATAATTTTTCAAAATAGATAATTGACAATTCAAATAATGAAACTGGCATTTAAACGGTTAAAATCCTGAAATCCTGACTGAAAGTTTAATAATTTGATAAGGGCTCAACTTTATTAGGTGAAGTAGAAAAAATATTGATCTATGAGGATTTTATGGCAGATATTGTATAGATCTGTGTGAGGACAGAGCTAGAGAGTTGAATGTGTCTTTCAACAGATTTGACACTGCAGTGAATGCTCACCCCTTCTGACTTACCTGTAGCCAGCCTACAATCCACAGCCACACTACTCTCTCCCTCTCTCCACCTTGCACCATAGCCTACTGTGAAAGTCCTGAGACCCCTCCCCCACCTATCACTCAAGGCCTGTGCACCCCAGCTTTGTGGAGTCTTTCATAAACTTTTCATGATGCCAACAGACTCTACTTTGCTGCTACCTTTTACGGTTGAGATAAGAGTTTTACGGCATGTTTTGCAAATTACCACATTTTGTTGGACATCCTCTTTGTGAAATCCAAATGACACTGAGTCTGAAAAATATGCCATATTTGTCACTGTCTGGCAGTATACAAACATGCATGCTCAGTGCAGTGTGCCGGTTAGAAAAGTTTCCAGGTGGGAGGGGGGATTAATGATCCATTTGCAGTAGTGATGGGATTTCCGGCTCTTTTTAGAGAACCGGCTCTTTCGGCTCGACTCAATAAAAAGAGCCGGCTTGTTCGGCTCCGAACTGGCTCTTTAGGTTGTTTTGTTGCTTTAGTTAATTTATTATTAACAACAATAATAAATTATGCACAAAAGGAATTACTAATGTAAAAAAAAAAAAGTGGTTTTATTGATATATGTTTATATATAAATATATGCGGCGGCCCCTAGAGACAAAGCAGGTACAAACTCCAAAACACATTTCTAGCGTTAACTGAACTTCCAAAACAGAGCTACCTAGATCACTTAAATTACACATAGAAAGCATATGTGTATTGTTTGTATATTTATACACAAGCACTCATATATATTCAAACAATTCAAAACAACATAAGTTAACAGAAAACACTAAACTAGCTAACTAAGAGGCCTAGTTAGCTGGCTAGCAGAGACAAGACAGACTGACCTAACATAAATTACAACATAAATTAACAAAAACTAACTATCTAACTATCTAAGGAAGACTAGGAAGTAAAGAAATTAGTGCAAAAAAATCCAGTAATAATATTGTGCAAAAGAGCATTTACAGGTTGGTGTATACGATAGTTTGGTGGTGTAGGTCAGTGTGTTTGCGCTTGTGTTGATTAGTCAGTCCAGTCTCAATGCTTTGAGGTAGTTGAGTTAAGCTGAGTGATAATGTTTGTGTGTGTGTGTGTGTGTGTGAGCGCGCGTGTGTGTTTATCAGTCCAGTCCCTTTTTGTTGAGGAGACGGATGGCTTGTGGAAAAAAGCTGTTGCACAGTCTGGATGTGTGTGCCCGAATGCTTCGGTACCTTTTTCCAGATGGCAGGAGTGTGAAGAGTGTGTGAGAAGGGTGTGTCCGATCAGCCACAATGCTGGTGGCTTTGCGAATGCAGCGTGTGGTGTAGATGTCCTCAATAGAGGGGAGGGAGACCCCGATGATCTTCTCTGCTGTTCCCACTATCCGCTGTAGGGTCTTGCAGTCCGATATGGCACAGTTCCCAAACCAGACAGTGATGCAGCCGCTCAGGATGCTCTCGATAGTTCCTCTATAGAAGGTGGTCAGGATCGGTGGTGGAAGCTGGGCCTTTCTCAGTCTTCTCAGAAAGAAGAGACGCTGTTGGGCTTTCTTGTGCAGGGAGCTGGTGTTGAGGGACCAGCCAAGGTCTTTCTCCAGGTGGACGCCCAGGAATTTGGTGCTGTCGACGATCTCCACAGAGGAGCCGTTGATGCTCAGCGGTGAATGGTCGCCTCGTGTCCTCCTAAAGTCAACAACCATCTCTTTTGTCTTGTCAACATTCAGAGACAGGTTGTTGTCTTTACACCAGACCGTTAGCCTCTGCACTTCCTCTCTGTACGCTGACTCGTCGTTCTTGCTAATGAGACCCACCACGGTCGTGTCATCAGCGAACTTAATGATGTGATTTGAACTGTGTGTTGCTACACAGTCATGAGTCAGCAGTGTGAACAGCAGAGGACTGAGCACACAGCCTTGTGGGGCCCCAGTGCTCAGTGTGGTGGTGCTGGAGGTGCAGTTCCCGATCCGTACTGACTGAGGCCTTCCGGTCAGAATGTCCAGGATCCAGTTGCAGAGGGAGGTGTTCAGGCCCAACAGGCTCAGCTTTCCAATCAGTTGTTGGGGGATGATCGTGTTGAATGCTGAGCTGAAATCTATGTACAGCATTCGAATGTGTGTGTCCTTCTTGTCCAAGTGTGTGAGGGCAAGATGGAGTGCAGTGGAGATGGCGTCGTCCGTTGAGCGGTTATGGCGGTACGCAAATTGCAGTGGGTCCAGTGAGGGGGGCAGCAAGGTCTTGATGTGTCTCATGACGAGCCGCTCGAAGCACTTCATGATGGTGGGTGTAAGTGCAACAGGACGGTAGTCGTTGAGACAGGACACAGAAGACTTCTTGGGCACGGGGACGATGGTGGTGGCCTTGAAGCACGTGGGAACGACGGCACTGCTCAGAGAGATGTTGAAGATGTCGGTGAGAACATCTGCCAGCTGTTCAGCACATTCTCTGAGCACTCTGCCTGGGATGTTGTCTGGTCCAGCAGCTTTACATGGGTTGACTCTGCGTAGAGTTTTCCTCACCTCAGCTGTAGTGAGACACAGCACCTGGTCGTTCGGAGGAGGGGTGGTCTTCCTCGCCGCCACGTCGTTCTGCCTGTCGAACCAAGCGTAGAAGTTGTTCAGCGCATCTGGGAGGGAGCCGTCACCGTCACAGGCAGGTGATGTCGTCCTGTAGTTAGTGATGGCTTGTAAGCCCTGGCACATGCGCTGTGTGTTGCCGCTGTCCTTGAAGTGGTTGTGGATTCTCTGGGCGTGTGCGCGCTTCGCCTCTCTGATGGCCCAAGAAAGTTCGGCCCTAGCTCTTCTAAGCGCCACCTTATCTCCCGCTTTGAAGGCAGAGTCTCGGGTCCTCAGAAGTGCACGTACTTCCGCAGTAATCCACGGTTTCTGGTTGGGTCGTGAGATGATGGTCTTGGAGACAGTGACGTCATCGGTGCACTTGTTGATGTAGCTGGACACTGATGACGTGTACTCCTCCAAGTCAGTGAAGTCGCCGTAAGTTGCAGCCTCCCTAAACATGTTCCAGTCAGTGCTCTCGAAACAGTCCTGAAGAGCAGAGATGGCGCCTGCTGGCCAGGTTTTCACCTGCTTCAGAACCGGTTTTGATCGCCTGACGAGTGGTCTGTATGCTGGAATTAGCATAACAGAGATGTGGTCTGAGTAGCCGAGGTGGGGGCGGGGCTCTGCCCGATATGCGCCGGGGATGTTTGTGTAAACAAGATCCAGCGTGTTTTCCCCTCTCGTTGCAAAGTCCACATACTGATGGAATCTAGGAAGCACTGACTTGAGATTTGCATGGTTGAAATCTCCAGCAACAATAAACAGTCCATCCGGGTGTGTATTTTGCAGTTCACTGATCTTTGTATACAGTTCCCCTAGCGCTTCCTTAGCATTAGCGCTAGGTGGAATGTACACTCCGATAATGAAAACAGTGGTGAATTCCCGTGGTAAATAATAAGGTCTGCATCTAACAGTCACAAACTCCACCAGCGATGAGCAATAACTAGAAACTAGCACAGAGTTCTTGCACCATTTCGCGTTGATGTAAACACACAAGCCGCCACCGCGAGTCTTACCGCACAGAGCTGCGTTTCTGTCGGCGCGAAACGAGGCCAGCCCGTTTAGCTGAATAGCGGCGTCCGGTACTCTGTCACTGAGCCATGTCTCCGTGAAAACAAAGACACAGCAGTCTCTAACCTCATGCTGTGTAGCCTGCTGGAGTCGGATGTAATCCAGTTTATTATCCAGGGAACAGACGTTGGATAAGATGATGGACGGGAGAGCCGGCCGGCTAGGGTTTGTTTTTAGCCTAGCACAGACTCCCGCCCGCTTGCCACGCTTCCGCTTCCTCGCGCACCGCTTCCGATGTCCCCTCCTCCGGTCGCCGGCATCAGGCAACGCCGAGGCTTCGAGGCCTGGTTCGCGGAGCAAGCCGAGTTCACGTAGCGTTTCCCGCAGCCCATCTTGGATGTCGTTAACCGGGTTATTTAGGTTGAAAAGTGTCTGGCTGTTGTATGTACGGACACCAGTTGCGACGATATCCATACATAGAGTAAAATAAAACACGTTACACACAAAACGTAAACAATGTAGCACCATTTTGGCTCCGGAGCGGCCGCTGCGTGCTACTGCCGCGCCGCCGTTCTCCTTGGTCAGAAAAAGAGTGCTTCTTTTTACGTGCGTCTGAGTTTTTACGTGTCTTGGAGTTTGCACGTGCTTCGGGGTTTGTACGTGCTTCGGAGTTTGTACGTGCTTTGGAGTTTTCACGTGTTTTGGAGTTTTTACGTGTTTTGGAGTTTTTACGTGTTTTGAAGTTTGTACGTGCTTTGTCTCTAGGGGCCACCGTAAATATACTTTTATTTATTCACTCCACATAAAATGTAATAAATAAATCATATAATACAAAAACCAACTATTCACATTTCAATTTTTATCTGTTTAAATTTTCAGCTTTTTCCTTTTAAACAAATTTAAAGTGAAACAACACAAAACACTGCAAACCACAACACAATTAAATATAAATTAAAATATGAAAACACAAAGAAGATGCACATTCTCTGTCATATGGGCCTGCATGAATAAACTTTCTGAATCCTTTATCATCTGCAACTGAAAATAGTTGTAGATGATTACTATACCTTTCTAATGTGACGTTGTTGTCCCTGGCTCTCTTTCTCTCTCTCTCCCTCCTGCTCTGTTCCTGTGCTACTGCCAGTGGCGGTCCTAGCCTGTTTGGCGCCCTGGGCGAACACTCCCTCTGGCGCCCCCCCCCCCCCCCCCACACACACACACACACACATATGAAGAGAGAGAATGCATAGTATGCAAACGGCTACTAAACAGACATCATAATTCGTCATACAATGAGAACAGGACAAATCAGCAATTGACACTGACTAATTAATATTATATTATTGTATATATTGTTTGGAGTTTAGTCTGTTACTGTAACTATTTTTACCATTTCTCCTTGGAGGAACTGTAACCCACATAATTAAGAAAGTGTTCTGATTCTTAATGTTTTAGGATACATGACCTGCCATTATCCAATGACACATCTGCTTACCTGTATCTTTTGCTCGTTTGTCCTTGTAGGAGCCATAATTAAATGTATTGAATTTTAATGATCACTGGGTTTTCATTTGTTTGGTTGCTATAGTGATGTGTAACGGGAGTCACGTGGGTGCTAGCGGTGACATTAAGAGGGCGTTGTCAGTCTGTATTTCACTGATTTGATTTTGACAGAGAGGAGGGCTGGGTAGCCGTAGTTTTTGTTGATCGCAGCACAACGAGTTTCCCCTTGTTGCATTAGAGCCTGTGATGTTTTAAGAGTTTGAATCGCGAGCCGATCGCATTGCTCTGTAAACTTTTCAAGCACTTTAATAAACAAACAAGCAATTCCACCTCTCGCATTATTGCGTAAAGTTGACAGCGCGTCAGGCAGGCTCAGTCCCCGGCCTCTAGCGACTGTGGAAGTCGCTACACTCCTCCTCTTCTTTTCTCTTTTTTTTTAAACTTTAAAAACGGGTTGTGTGTGAGACTTTAAATCAACAAAATATAAAATATACATTTTAAATTGTTATTGATCCCTTTACCCCAAGTCCTAAAGTGTATATTTATTTTTTTACTCTTAAATATTTATTGTTCGTTTACGTGCACTGCTGTAACTGGAGCCTCGATGTCTCGCCTCTCTATATACTGGACTGTATGTACCGGAGATGACAATAAAGTTTACTTTGACTTCAGCAGCGAGCAGGCGCACCGAGGGCTCTCGCGCTACCTTTTCGCGTATAGAATTTTGAAAAAACATCGGTGCAAATTATAAGTCTGTATCATAATGTCTGCTGTTTTCGTGTTTGTTGGTTTGTTTTTATTTTGCGAGTTGGTTATTAGATGCTGCTCCAGCAAGCCAGAGAATCCCCCGCCGCCCCGCCCTCTCCTCCCTGTGCTGCACGCAGCAGGCGCACCTCGCAAACGGAGGGCGCCCTTACTCCCAGCAAATGGGTGATAGAAAACCGATCGGTGCCTATGCCATTCCCAATATGCGCTAGCATGACGTCGGGGCAGCATGAGTACAAGCATGTTTTGGGGTTTTTTTTGCCGATGCCCGTGATGCCGCCCCCCACCACGATGCCGCCCCGGGCAACCGCCCGTGTCGCCCGTATCTAAAACCGCTACTGGCTACTGCGAGTGTAACTACCGCCCCTCCCCCCTCTGCCCAGCGCAAGCACAAGGCTAGTGTGAGGAGTGAAGCAGGAAAAAAGTGCGAGAGAGAGAGAGGGTGAGAGAAAGAAAAACCCCCCAAGGCTCGCGATAAGGAGCCGGCTCGCGTCGTTCACGTCAAAGATCCGGCTCTAAGAGCCATTTCGTTCGCGACCGACACATCACTAGTGCATTCAGCTTTGTGCTCTCCCTGTCTCGTCAGTGTCAGCTGTGTCTCCCAGCTGTTTCCTCTTAGCTCTGTTCACCTCTTGTATTTAGTGTCTGCGTCTTCCCCTGCTCGTTGTCGCGTCGTACCCTCATACCTCCCCTGTGTGTTCAGTTTGCCTACCTGCCTGCTTGCTAGTTTAGATTTGTATTCCCAGTTCAGTTCAGTTTGTGCACATCAATAAAGCTTCATCAACTAAAAGCACATCAACTAAAATTCACCCTTTAGTTTTTGCATTTGTGAGTCCTGCATTTTGGGTCCTCTCTCCCTGCCTGCCTGCACACAGCCTTGACAGAATGACGCGACCACAACCTGGACCCAGCGGGCTTGTCCCGGGAGTGTGATCTCTCTCCTGTCATTTGTTCAGTGGAATGTTGATACGTGAGCATGTGCGTATGTGTGTGTGTGTGTGTGTGTGTGTGTGTGTGATTGTGGGAAGCGGCTCCTTTTCCTGGTAGGGGAGTGAAACTGCTTGTTCAGCTCTTACTATCGTTGTGAGAACTGATAAAAGAGAACAGAACAAGTAACAACAGTCTAAGTCATCAAAAGGTTATTATGCAGTATTCTATCATATGTAAACTTATATCATTAAAAGCTTATACTGACTACTAAGTACAATTTTCCATTAACAAGCTATAATTTCACACAAACATTTACACAAAATGCTAATGAAGCCATTACAGCTTTTATTGTTATTTATCAAGATCCAAAAAATATTGATCACAGCTGATCTGAAAAGAATTTCATACCTCAGGCCCTTGAACTGCAACCTTTACACTGGTTCAGATCTGGAGAAGAAATAACAGGGGCATGGGATGGGTCACTAAACAAAACTTAACTTATAAAACAGTTTTGTTTTGAAAGCAGCATCAGAAGCAGCAGCAGCAGCTGCAGTAGACACACTGGCACCTTCATTAATATCACACTCAACTGACTGTGTTTTATCTTCCCATTGCACTGATGGGTGGACAGTTCTCAGGTGCCTGTGCAGGTTATTTGTGGGGCCTATATGATATTCTTTTCTTGCAGACTCTACACTCTGCCTTTGTAATGTCAGTAGAATTGAAATGGTTCCAGATTTTGCGTCACTCATTTTCTTTACTATACCTTTCTGTTGATATTGTTTCTTGTTGTTGCCCCTGGCTCTCTTTCTCTCTCTCCCTCTTGCTCTGTTCATGTGCTACTGCTGCTGTGAGTGTAACTATCGCCCCTCCCCCCTCTGCTCAGCACAAACACAAAGAACAAAGACATACTGACCAGTCACGTGTGGCATTAAGCGAAAAAAAAGTAAGAGAGAGAGAGGGTGAGAGAAAAACAAAAACAGAACGCGGCTCCCGTCCCGTCCTTGACTTTAAAAAAAATGGCTGTAAAAGCCGTTTTGTTCGCGACCGACCCATCACTAGTAAGATAAAGTAAAACGAACTCGAGGCGGGCCTAGCTATTTCAGGGGCACTACATTAGGATGATTGGTTTTTGCTCTAGATTAATGAATGGCAGTTGCTTGAATTAATTTTTTATCTTTAATGCTTTTACCTCACAATTTGCATCACACATTTGTTTTATCATTTACTGAACATAGTTATGTGCATTGTAGTGTAGTTTTGGATTTAGACTGCTACCCTCAGCCACTAACAGGCATAAACAGAGAGAAGCCTCCTTTTCTGAGGAATGTATGAGGAGCAAGGTCTGCCTGGACTGAACAAAACTTTGAGGCCCACTCTGCTAGAGGAAACACGGCTGTCAATTTTTCTGGGGTTAGAGAAGCTCTTTCTCCTCCTTTTCTTTTCCTTTCCCCCTTCCCTATCTCTTTATGCAGGCCTGACCAGAGGACAAGAGGTGGTTGTCATGGTAACCACCTCTGCCAGGGAGCGTTGCCTGCAAGACGGTCATCTCTATAAGGAGATCCACAGCGGTGCAAAAGAAGAAACGTGAGCTGATATCAGACCACCCTCAACTATTTTAACATGATGTTTCTGTGACATGCAATAACAGTGTTTACAGCCTGGGTGCTGCCGCTTTGTCTCTAATAAATTGTAAAAACTAATTAATTTGAGCATATTTGTCCTCGCTTATGAAAAAACCCAACACAATGGGCATAAATCATCCTTTCTTATGTTTAGTTTTCTAAAGAATTAATGAGGATAAAGGCAAAGCCTCTGTATAAATTGTAGAATATTTAAGTAAGACTTTGAATTGGAAAGCAATTTGCACTGTTTAAGATTCTGTTTGGTGTTATTTCGCAAGGTTTTGATGTGGGGCTACTGGTATTTCGGTAGTTATGGATAGAGAGGCTAAAAATAACGAGAACGTCTGTCTTTAAGTTTTCTTTCTCGGCTCTTTTAGTTATTATCGGTGTCATGACTTTCATTTCAAGCAGACTGTGCTGTTAATAAAATGCTGATAATAAAATGACACACTGTCTCATCTCAGTTGAGTGTGTTAGGAATAAAGGGCATGAGATACTACACAAACAGCTTGTATTGACATGAATGCTCTTAAAGTGAAGTACTATTTATTAGCCATCTCATGATAACTGGTTTTGTTGGGTCTGCCTATTTTTGCAAACACTCATATGGGTTGTATTTGACTGTAGGAAAAAATCTTTGTTTGGACCAGAAAACCTGTTAACTTAAAATTCCTGAAATTGATATAATCGAATTTTATTTTACAGTACCAAACAATAACAGATCACACCTTATATTATAGAGGAAAGTACATGTCAGATGGATTTTTTTTCTTGTCTGAATGATTTTCCTTACAATGACCCAGAGAAAAGTTATGGAAACTACAGAACGATCAATAGGTTTTTATGACTGAACAAACATCAGCCAAGTCATGTTTTTATACAGATCATTTGATAACTCTTTAAATCAGATCATCAGTATACAAAATTCAGTTGCTGAGCAACATTTATTAAATTGTAAAGCCAAGTTCTGTATATTTGTTCTGTATTTGTGTTAGAGGATTTATGCAAGATAGATTTCACTCAGAAAACATGTAGAAGCAGAAAACAGACTCAGTCAGCATTTATTAGCTTTTATTGAAATGACCACAAACAGCACTGGTACTTCACTGGTCTAAGTCTTCATTCTGGTCTTCAATTATTCACACATTAGCGCCCTCATGTTTATCTAGTCTTGTACAAAAAAGCATTACTGGCAAGTCGGCAAACGTATCACGCCATGTTCACATGTCTGACGCATTCCCAGTGTCCCAACAGGTCTGTGTCCTCTGGTACACTCAAATGTGATTTTATCATTATGTTCTGAATACAGTTTATCATCTCTTGAATATTTGAACTGAATATTATGTCTGTTCATGTTTTCTCTATCCACAGTGCATGGTCCTGTAAGACATAAAAGATAAACAGTCTTTTAATGTTAGTAAAATACATGGATGTACAGAATATTGTGTTCTGTAAAGGACTTTGTGGCTATGATGTAAAACGTGCCATACAAAATAAAGTTTATTTTGTGGTCCAAAGCTGGAATGATACACAGATGATGTACTGTTGCTGTTGCTCTTGTGTGGTGATTACATTTACTACTAATTTTGTCTAATTTCCCTGTGATTACTTTGGATGCTGAAGTCATATTTCAATGTAAACCTACTCATTCTCCAAATAAGTAAACCAGTTTTTCATTCACTGACTCCAGCATCCCTTCGCTGGCTGCTTTTTGATTTATTTACTAAAACCATCCACAATCTGAGTCTCTGAAACATTTCAGACCCACTGACTCCTTTTAGGCCAGTATGCAGCCACAGATTCTCTGGAAGGTCTATTTTGATTTTATTTTTGATTCTTAAACTCAAAATAGTAAAATTCACAGATCTGGGCCATTTTCTTACTGTGCAAATTTTGTATAAAGGAAGAAACAACCTACTTCCTGACAGTAGAGAACAGGGATACAATTATTGGGGAATTAAATTTAAAACATCCCTGTATCCATACAACACTAAAAAGGTTTTACATCTCTGCGTGTGGAATGAAGCTGTGGAATAGACTAAGTGAAGAACTGAAGCAATGTCCCAGCATAACTCAGTCTAAAAAGTGACTCTCAGTAGCTCAGTAACTCAGTCTAAAAATATGGTACAAGGAGCAGGTAGGGCTCTGATCAGGTGTACTCACCCAGTATTTTCACAACAGCGATATGTATATATGTGTGTGGCTGAGCAAATATGTTTGTAGAAGTATACTTATCTGTAAATGTGTATATTTTTATAAAATAAAAAAATAATAACAATAAAAATGATAAATAAATAAATAATTTCTTAGTAATGCTCAGTAAACTTCAGACTGGACTATCGACACACTGAGGGTAAAGGATATTTCCAAAGAAATGACTTTGTACCTGTTGATTTCTTATGTCAAACACAACATGCTCCAAAGTATTTTATCCCCTTGATGCCTAGCGTATCATATTTGATAGATACAGCTTTTTGTGAGATTTTGATCATTCAGTTCTCAAAAATCCAGCCTTAGTTTTTTGACAAAGTTCCAAAATTCAGCTTAACAGTAAAGGGTTCTGGACTTTTTGTGAAAAATGATGTACACCACCACAGTGGATTTTAAATTGAACAGTCAAGATTGAAATGCAACTTTCCCGTGTTTATTTAAGGGCTTCATAAAAGTAATGCATTAGCTGTTTGTGAGTAACATATTTAATTTAATATTTTATACAGAGTTTTTCATCTTGAGAGGCTCACAAACAGTTGTGTATATTTGTGTAAATATGGGTCACACCTCTGGAATTAAACAAAATTAAAAAACAAAAGCCAAGAGGACTTTTTACGTTTCTCTTCACAGAATGTAACATGAAAAATATAAAGAAAATTTTCACTTACGGAGGCATGCAATCTCTCCAGTCCATTCACCGTCATTACATGTTTTGAACGGTCCACCCTCCATGACGTAGTATGGCTGACAGGTATATTCAACCTTGTCATTATGTTGGTACCAGTATTTGGTACTTGTTTTAGTGTCTCCATCTGAAAGATGTGGTGGCCTCCCACAACCCTGGGCAGCTGCAAAAGTGTGAGCAATAGAGAAAAGAAAGTTTAGGCAATATTTAGTCACAATAATTTTATTTAGTCACATTTTTATTTTCATATACTGTCACACATCGTTTTACATTTCAGATGAAGTATTCATTGCGTAATCCGAGTCTTGCAGATCAGCCTTTAAGACTGCTTTGTCATCACTCATAGGACTCATTGTAACTATTGATAAACTGTGTAGTACAGGTATCAAACTCATGTGTTATAAAGGAAACATTGCTGTCTTCTTTTCTGATTTATTCATCTACTGCCCTCTCCCACACCTCACAAATCCTATCCTTTTAATTCCTTAAATTATTTTATTATAAAAAATAATTTATTTTTTAAGTTCAAACTCTTCTATGGTTCGGGTGTGCTCATCAGGTTCTCATATTTCCTCTGACATGTCCAAAGCATGTTGTATGCCCCTGTTCTTCTGTAGACAGCCACTTAAAAACACTGAAATCCTGGAAAAACAAACCTGACAATAACGTTCTCAGCATGACTTTGGGTAGACTGCAATAGTGTATCTAGGAAGAATAGTAAAAGTAAAAACCTATCCACTTAAAAACTGAAGCCATCGTGATGATCTCAGTATGTCATGGTGAGCTGCAGCACAGTTTGGGGATGGTGGGTTATTACAGAGGTTTCTATATAAACTAATTCTTCTTGTTCATATTAATATTATTATTATTTAATGATATAACTGCAACTAACCCTGAAGTCTACATTGTGGTGTGTTCAGATATTATCTTAAATGCACCACATTTCAAACAGTTTTGAGCCACTGTCTGTGTTAATGAAAACAACTTTTCAACGTCACACTTAACCAACTTCTCAGATTTAATAAACTTCTCAAACTGGTTCCAGCGTCCTTCCACTGGCTGTTTGTTTATTTAGAACAGATTTAAAAACTTTGTGTGTAGCAAAAGGGAAATGTAACTCACGGTGGCATCTCATCTCTCCAACCCAATCACCATCGACACATGTTTTGAACGGCCCACCCTCCATGCTGTAGTCTCTGTCACACACATATTCGACCTTGTCATTGTGTCTGTACGTGTATCTAGTCCTTGTTTTGGTCCGTCCATGTGAAAGAGGTGGTGGCCTCCTACAATCCTTGGCAGCTACAAAAATGTGGGCAATAACAGAGGAAAAACCAACATTAGATAGTATTTTGTCACAATAATCACATTTTCACTCTGATCTGCTGTCATGCATCATTTTTCATTTCAAGTGAAATATTTGTCATATACCCTGTGCATCACTCTACTTTACCTTAACACTGTGGCCATCTGTGACAAAGAATTAACTAGAAACAATGTTCACACAAACTAATTAGCAGAAGAGCAGATCAGGCAGAGGACATTTTACTGATAACCTGAAATGTGTTTTTGCCTCAAAGCTAAGGGTTGAAATCCTGTTAATTGTTAATTTTGGGTTTAAAGTGGGTGTAACTTACACTCATTCACACGACACCCCAAGAAATACCAAAAACAGCAATAGCAATCTTTTTCCATCCTTTGTACTGATAAACAGTAAGATTACAAGAGGACAAGTGATGTACCTTCACATGTGGGAAGAGGATTGCTCCAGTGTCCATTTTCCAAACATTCAAGCGTTGCATTCCCTTTGACGATGTACGTACTGTCTTTACAAGCATATGTTAGATGTTGTCCTTTTCTTATTTGATCGTCTATTACATTTGTGGTGATTGTTAGACCTGATGGTGCTTCAGGGACTCTACATTTCTCTGTTTTGAAAAAGAAAATCTGTTTTACTGAGGTTTACATTATAAATATGAAACCAAATCAGATTCAAAGTAATAAGACATTTTCTCACTACATTTCAACTTTTTCTTTAAATATTTATTATTAATAGCCATTCAGTTTCTCGTTGCTGTAATGAAGATGAAATTAATGTCCAGTCTTTTAATGCTCAGTCAGAAAAGAATGTCAATTCTTTTAAAAGTTATTCCAGTGAAGCAGAATTGTCTAAATCTACAAACTGTCTTACATGGGGGTGTTTGTATGAAAACTACATTTGTTTAATTTCTCCTTACCATCACATTGTATTGTTTTAGCCCACTTGCCATGTTGGCACATTGCAGTGCCAGTAAATCCTGCTTTATTCTTACACTGATATTCGATGATCTCTCCAGTCATGTATTTCTCTTTCTCTGCTGTGAAGTCCATCGTCTGTGACTCATCCATAAGCTTTTCACAGTACACTGAAAATACATAATAGTATTGTCAATATTATATACATGAAACCTTGTAGCTTTGATTTGAAAGCAAAGATAAGGGCAGATAAGCAAACTGAGGTACATGTGCAGAATGACAAAAACAAAACAGTATATGTAAGGACAGTTAAAGATTGTGCCTTTGGTACAATGTTGGGTCATATTATTTCCATTGATTTGTCTCTTAAAGGAGGACTAAAGTCTTTCTCTACCTTTGACCAAGGGTAGAGAAAGAAAGATGAATAAAGATGAAATATGTCAGCAGGCAGAATGACACCCAGCAGTGTTTTTAACTTTTAAGACTCCAGTTTTAAAGCTTATTCACAACAATATTTTATTTTTATGTACGTACGTATACACTGAATGTTGAGCTGCTCCCATCTCTCAGCTGTGCATTTAATTGTGGCGTTCCCCTCTATTGTGTACTTATCATGACACTGATAAGTTACTTCAAACCCAGAGGGGTATTCCTTCTGATAAGGAGATGTAATAACAGCATTCTCAACTTTGGGTGGAGGGCTGCAGGTCTGATTAGCTGCAAGACATGAACATGTCAAACATGTAAACTATTAATTTACACACTGTAATCTCTTTATCAATATGTGTAAAAATAATGGTTAAGGTGACTCACCTTTACAGATATCATCAAGTGATCCAATTAAATCCCATCGTCCGTCACGACAAGTTATTTCCTCAATCTTAGCAGAGTATAGTGGATTGCAAGTAATCCATATCATTTCTTGGGATTGTCCTTGTAGTTCAATACTCCCTAGTGTCGCTTCCCCATTAGGAATCACAGGAACTTCTCCACACTTTTGTTCCTCTAAGGTGGATATGATTACAAACAATCAGGCAAAAAAATTACAGATGGATGAAATCCATTTCTCCATTTGAAAACGTGATCAGAATAAGCAGTGGAAGAAACTCTGTATCAATGCACTTATTGTAAGATATTACAGAAAACATATTCACACTGATTTTCCAATTTTCTTAAACATGACTGCAGATAAAACTTAAATGTTAAAAAATGTTTAAAACAGATTCCAAAATATATTTTTTCTACCTAAACATCTTATACTCCCCATCTTGACATTGGTATTGAACAAATCACTGTGTTTGCTTCATGCTAATAACAGAAGATACTTTAATTAGAAACTTTTATTACCGACACAGCGTTCAACTCCAGACCAAACACCGTCCACACATGTGGCTTCACCCCACCAGCCTTTGGTGAGAGGTTTGTAACCATCCTCGCACGTGAAGTAAAGTTTGTCACCATGTGGCCAAACTTTAAGTCTGTGGTCAAAGTTCATTGTTGGACATCCTGTTATAGCTATCAGAAAGACAGATATTACATTTAGATATTATCAAAGAGCAGTCAGAATACATTACAAGTGTGACTCATAGATAACATTCTTCAACTATCGTTGGACTAGGTTTAAATATCCTTAATACTACTGAATAGACTGTGTAATGTCTGTTATTAGTTGACTAGCAGGGAATCCTGCTGACTTTGGCAATCCTCCATTTGGTGTGGTTTTTGATTGTCTTTACGTGAGATGTTTGAATGAAATTTGGCTCATGTTCATCCGTTTGATTCATGACTGTCACTACTATTAGACTTCAGACTGTAGCTTTAGATTCTTACCAAAACAGCAAAAACCTCAGCCACAAGTGAGACTGAACTTTCACCTCTGCCGTCTTAATGGATGGGCTTACCCGGGCCTACGCCTCCAACAAACTAGTGAACTCAGTAGGCATTAACAAACATACTTCTCTTTTGTATTTACCACCCCAATATCAAAAATGTTGAGGTGCAGTACAAAAGGTAAATGAAAACATACTGAAATTATTTGCAAATGTCATAAACTGGAAAAAATGTACCATTTTAGGAAAAAAATGAGGTCATTTTATATTTGACGATAGCGACACATCTGAAAGAAGTTGGAAAGAGCCATCCTTTCTACTGTGCAGCATCCCTTCTTCTTTAACAGCATTTTGAAAATATGATAGAATTGAGGAAATCAGGTGCTGGACTTTTGGACAGCCACTCTGTGGAATAGGCTTTTAGTTGCGCAAAGCCTTCCCATGATGTGTCAGATGTTAGTGAGCGAGGACACAAAATGCAGACTCAGGGAAGCAGACGGAGCTAAGCAAAACATGAGCTGTTGATTTCAACTGATAGAAAGTCCATACAGCAAAACACAAGTAAAATAATAGAATTTTTGATATTAGCGGCATGTGTAAAAGAAAACAATACCTCATCTCTCATTATTCTTATTTTTGTTGTGTATGGTAAAGACCAATATAGACTATCCAATCACTTAAACACTGCAATCCAAAGGGTAGTTGAAGAAATATTATATAAATAAATATATAAATAAATGTATATAAATATCTTATTTTAATGATTACTGTCATGTAGATGATTGAAAGTTAGACAGAGACTGGTGTTTGAGCTCCATTCACTCATATCAGCAAGGAGAGAATGACAAGATATAGCAATAGCCAAACTGGCCAGCAGGTACCACTTTGGAGATGCATTTCAGATTGTTTTAAATCATAGGAAAAAAGATGAATGAAGCAAAATTTATGGCACTGGGATCCAAGTGATCCCCAAGCAGATTTGTGTGGAAAGTATAACCCTTTATTTTCAGGACAAGAAATCCCGGAAGAAGATGGACAAGGCGATGACATCAATGTCAAGGAAAATACTTGTTACTCTTTGATATATATGAGCTTCAAAAATGAAGAATGTTTGTGAGCTCATGGAGGGCTCTAAAGATATTTTTCAACAGACTTCTGTAGAACCAGATGTTTTTTTGCGAGTTCCCCGATTTGAGAGAATTCATGTTGACTGAACTTTCATATTGGATTCACTTTTAAGTCGTGAAAGCAATGTTCACCTTTTATACACAGTTTATACATTTGTCTTTTGTCATCAGTTCTTTAAAATATTCATGTTCGTAATGAAAAACAAGAGCCCACAAATAAATAAATAAATGTATCCTTTTAAGTTTATAGCATTTTCTTACCTGTACATTCATTAGACCCATGCCAGCCATCTTCTCCACAGATTAGAGTGAAACTTCCTTCATAACCTCTCCTGCAGTTATACTGGACACGATCATTGTACCTGTATTCAGCCTGAATTTTTCCAGTAATATCTGCATTATTAAAATGTTGCCTTCTGCATTTTATCTCTGAAAAGAACAAAAACACATTTATTAAGCTTCTGCATTTACTTTGATTCAGATAATTTTGTCATGTAAAACATTCAGATACTTTCATATATTCATTTAAATAAAGCAGCAGCTCCCCAGTGTAAATGTGATTCCATTTAAAAGTTCTGTATTTCATATTTGAATATGTTCAGTCAAAGGAAAAGAAAAATATTCAGTTGTGGATTCAACATCCAGCTGAAAGTTGTTGTGGTGGTAGAAATGTTTCTTGCAATCTGTACAGAAAATAATATGTAATGAGTATTTGTACTCTCTTTTGGTTAGTGTTTGGTTAGCACACAAATAAACAAAAAAATGAATGTTATTGCCATTTTCTCTCACTACGAACTATCACACAGTCTCTAATATTTATATAGCTGGCTCGCATGATTTTACTCTGTGATTGAATGATCCTTTGAGGCTTCTGTTTGACCAAAGATATTTTGCAATTCTCTCCTGTTTTCTCAAATATGGACTAAAATTAAAGAAATTAAAAAGATCATGTCAGAATTAGAAAAAAACAAACAAACTAAACTTCACCATACCTTGACAAAGTGGATTCGGTTCCCACCCATCTCTGGTGCATGTGGCCCGAGTGACGCCATCTTTCCTCTTGTATCCTGATCTACATGTGTACCTGACAGTATCGCCCAATTTCTTTGTCTCCCAATGCCAAGAGCCCTCCCAGGAGGACAAAAGTCTATCATGTGGACGGCTGCATGTAACCTCTGGAAAGAAAGAAAGACTTGATAATCCTCATAAAATTGGTCATCATCCTCATGGCTGATTGAACTACATGAAAGCAAAGAACAGTGAGCTTAGAATATGTGTCTAAAGCTTTTGTAGTTTTATACCTTGACATACTGGTCCATCATTCCACTCTCCATTGTCATTGCAAGTAGTCTCAACTGAGAGTGTGCGAGTTCCCCCAATCCAGTATCTCTCCTCACATGTAACTCTTACCGTTTCACCAGGTGAAAACCTATTTCTATAAGCAGGTTCATATGTGGTTCCTGGGAGTGGTGGCAGTGTCAGCTGACATTTTATTTCTGCATATGTTGGGAAATGAAGCACATGTGTTGTACCAAGTCGGAGCAATACCATGACATCCAGACATCCAGCTCCAGTCAGTGGCATTTAATGTATAAACTGTATGTAATTCTGTTTAAGTTTACCTTCACAATCAGGTCTGGGGATCCACTCTGCTCTGTCTCCTATCTTTGTGCACCTTGAAGGTATTTCTTGAGCGCGTTTATGTTGAGGATTGCACATATAGTTTATGATTTCACGATCATTGTACTCTTTGATATCTCCAAGTACAAAACCATTTTCAATCACTGGTGCTTCACATGTTGAAGCTGCTGTAGAGTAAAGTCAAAGTCATGAATGCAACCGCAACAATTGGTCATAAAAAGGTACATAAAAGGCAACTGCTGATTAACCTGTTGTGAAAGGAAGATTTCTGATAAAGTGAAAGCGATCATTTTACTAGCAAAACCAGCAAAGCAGCTGCAATGTTTTCTTATTAATTACAATTTCAGAACAATTTCATGATTTTTTTTTATTTTTTTTGTTTTTGTTTGCAACTGATATTTTTGGACTTCTTGCTATGTACATAGTGTGTAGTCCATAGTGGTACTTATATTTTAATAAAACAGGCAAATATTTCTCCAAACTAATAGCCAAGAGGAAGAAGATTTTTTACAGTCCTAAATCTGTTCTATTTTCACATTCTATAAATAAACTCACTTTATTTGCAAGCGATAATTATTTGAATTATTTCAGCTGCAGTTCTGCTGTAAACCACTTGACTGAGATTATATGCACATGCATGTATTGCGCACTAACCTTCAAGGAAGGAGAGCTACTGCTGCTAACACTGCTAACTGTAGCCATACTCAGTAGAGTAATTTAATGACGTGTGTGTTCAGGATTATATATGGCACAGAGTGTGATACATTTAACACCATTTTATTACTGAGCGATATGATTAATACTTTCATATAGCTCAAAATGAAATAAACAATATAGAGTTGCTGCTGTATTCTCTTTCAGGTGGTTGGTGATTGTTTGGATGTTACTATTTAACTGCTGAAAGAAGGCGCTTCTAAAAGCAATCTTTGCTTTACTGTCACATGTTGGATTGCTTTCCAATCCCCATTTTCATCACAATAAATTTCTCTTGCCCCTGTCAGAATGTGATTGCTGGACTTGCAGCTAAATCAAACTACATTGCCGTAGGCTGCTTCTTCTGCATCTCCTATCACGTTCACATTATTTGGAACATTAATTGATGGACACTGCTGAGCTGGTGTGAAAACCATTAGAAAAACCCCTCAAAATCATGACAAAGACATAAATACAGGTTAGTTTTTATTTCTCAAAGTAATACCAGGACATCCAGACATCAAACAACTATATACTTTATTTAAATAAGTAAGAATGACTTAATTTAATTGATGAAACTCAAACTCAACTTGCTAAATAAAGAATATGCAAGATTTATTTATTTTTTGATAAATCAGGAGTGAAAGGTCCCAGGTCTAAGTGTGATGGTTCTGGGTGCTTTGACCCAGCATTTTATGTTTCTTATGTGTTGAGGTGTTGTGTATTTTTAAGGTTCATTTGGTAAGTCCTGTCTCCGAAAGTCTGCATTTAAGTCCTACCCTGCCTGCATTACACAGCTAGTTCATGACACTAACTCCTGGATAAGCTCCCATTATTCACATTACCATCAAAACATCATGTAATAAGTGAAATCACTTGAAGTACTTACCTTGGCTCTTCACTGACATCAGTGAACATATGCACAAAAACAGGATCCTGCTTTTGGTTATTGCATGCATGTTGTCTTTGTGCGTCTGATCCATCAAAGAAAACTAAACACTGCAGACTGCGAAAAAAAAATGTTGTTCAATGATTTACACAAGTCTGTCTCTGCCTCCAAAAACAATCTCAGGCTCACTGGAAACAGATATAAATACTGTGATCACATGCTGCCACTTTAAAGACACAGTGAGACCCTAACAAACTCTTATAAACACCATAATGCTTCCCTAATATTGGTACACATAAAAAAAGTCGCACACTGCAAAAACTAGATAATTAGATAACTCAGTTGTTCAGGCTGTTATATAAATTATTATTATGAAGTTATGTCATGCCATTAAAAATACAATTCACCAGTTGGTGAAAACAAATATTTATAAATGGCTAAATGTTGATTTGATTTTTTGTTCCTGTTAATCATCTGCAGGAATCAATAGAGCAAAGAAAAGTTTTGACTTCACCAAGGTTTGAGTTGGATTCTTTTTTTTAAAGTAAAGCAGTCTGAATATAAATGAACAGTCTGAACCACACTTAGGTACAAACTGGGAAAAACTTGGATAATCTTATAAGAAAGGAGAGAACTGCAGTCGAAGTCAACAGTGATGAACTCTGACCTCTTGCAAACTACTAAAACAAAATGTAGCTGTTGAGCATTGTAGGATTTGCCTTCATTTCTTAATATGGCCTCACGCTATTTATTCTACTTCTTGTCAGCATACTTTACAGAAAAAGTAAACAGAAAGTTCAAAAACGTGTCCCTGCCAGCACCACTTTGTTCCAAGAAACGTAAGACAGAAAGTAGGCCAGTGCTCAATGTTTTCACTCTTTAACACATGTATTTTCCTGTGTTTTGTGTTTGCTACAGAAAACATTGGTTTGATTTTATGCATATGTAGGAAAGTATAAAAAAGTTGTTTGTCTATTAATTAATATATTAATTTATAGCATTTAAAGCAGGGAGACAGAGAGGACAAAGTAGAGTAATGTTGAAATGATGTAGGCTTTTGAAAAATTAAAGAAAACTCAAGTAACTGTCGTGAATGAAATGTCCAGGCAGTTTGGTCCTTTCCTTAACCGATTACCCGGCACATCTTCAGTCATTTTGATTTGAATTGTAATGTAAATCTAACCTTTTCCAGCTTTTGTACTTAACAAGTTCCTTCTAAAGAAGAGATTAATGTCACATTTGGTTGGTCTAAAACATTTGTGATGGTAAATTGTGAATCATTTTCTAATTTTGATGTTTTGCCATTGGACACGACTTGGTTCTAACTCAAATGTACATGTTCAGTTCAACCTAAACTCATAGAAGATAAGAGGCCAGGCTTGGAAACAACTGCACGTCACTAATGTTGTGTTGTGTCACGAGGCAGTCAGTATATATGAGATTTGTTTTGTGTGTGTAGTGACAGGAACAGCTACAAACTCAATAAAGAGACAAATGTTTTCTGTCTTTTAATGGAAATAAAATCAGAAGTAAAGAAGGAGTGAATACAGAATGTCAGCAAACATTTGTCTCTAGTGATCCACTCCATATTTGCAATTATGTTCAACCTAAAAACAGCAAAAATGGTCAAACTCACATCTCTTTCCATTATCATTTCCATTTACCTTTCAATTCATCTGATGTAAGAATTGTTGTATAGATTTGGTAATATCATGTCCCAGATTAGGAACGCTTATTATGACTCCAATATTATACTGTAATAGTTTAGCCAAAAACAGTTGTGAGATCAGAAATCATAATTAGAATTTGTAGTTTGTCTCATTTATTTTTCTAATGAATTTGAATGCAATGAATTTTTCACACAGGGCCGGGTAGGTTTGAATGGATTTTCCCTTAATAAAAAAAATGATAATTTAACAACTGTGTTTTGCATTTACTCCTGTTATATTTGTCTAATATTAAAATTTGTTTGATTGTCTGAAACAATATGCAAAAAATCAGGAAGGGACCAATACTTTTTCACAGCACTATATAGTTGAGAAAGAGAGAAGGGGTGTCCAAATTCAGGGGCTGCATCCTCCTGCGGACCTGGCCTTCACGGTCTGCGTGGGCCGGGTCCTCTGAAGGCCGGGTAAACTGGAAGTGAGCGGCTGTGAAATTGGAGGGTCTAGCCTTCAGATTTGCATCACCAGCTGTCTCGGTGGAGTTCAGCTGTCTGCTCCTTACTTTTTAAAATATAACAGGACACTGGTGCAAATTCTCGATCATGTCACACTTCTGTTTTATCAGTTTTCCGTTTGACGTTTATTCAGCTGTAATCTCAGCCAAACCGATTTACTCACGAACAAATATAACACTGAAAAAAGCCAAACAATAACATTTTTAAGTTATCTTTTTTTTTTTTTTTTTTTTCTTCCCCCTGTCCCGTTTGGATCTTTAGCCATCAGAATTGTTGTCTTAAGGCCAAGAGAGATGCCAAGTGGATTTACTTTACCAAGTGGATCATCATGGCCTTGCCATATTGGTCCATTTGATTGACCTTTATTATAATTATGTATTTATTTTATTTTCGGTTGTTACAGTCGGGACAGACATGACTGGGGGATAGGACAGGGAGAAAGAATGAAAGAAAGAGGGGGAGAAAGAAAAATAGAGGGGAGAAGAGATGGTGAGAAAGGGGAGAAGAAAGAAAGAGAAAACAAACAAAACACCTGGATCACCTGTATGGAGAACAAAAACAGAAGAGAAAACAAACAAACAAAAAACAGCAACATAATAAATACAGCACCATCACAATAAACTAGCTAGCAGTAGATAACAGTAGATACTAAATATTAAATGTTATTGTGCAGCACGCAAGATAGACAGCGCACAATGTGCTTTGAGGTAGCAGCCAAGAAAGGTGTAGTTTGTGTCTGTGAACACCCGTGTGTACACCTGTGTGGATAAGCATGCTTGTATTCCAAAGGTTTCTCCATGTAACGATCTGCTAGGGAGTGTGGGGAGCCATAGCCCCGTCCCCCAGGGCATGAAGCAGATATGGAGGAGATCCAGGCCCCAGACATCTAGAGGCCCCAGAGTACGAGGACCCAAGGAGGGCCACCAAAGGGGGGGGAACCGTGCCACCCTCCTGGGAAGAGCTGAGTAGAGCCCCAAACGAGAGGTCACCCAGCAGCCACAGAGCAGAGGCCAGAGGGGGTTGCAGTGGCGTGCCCGCGGGCTCTGCCAGCAGCCAGCTGCGCCAGAGAGGACCGAGCTTCAGGCCCAGAGGCCAGAGGCCTGAGGACACCCCACCCCCCGGAAGGGGTCCAGCCGGGCCACAGGCGCCAGGCCCCGCCAATCGGCCACCAGGAGTGAGCCGGTACATACATGAGTGCCCAGCCCCAGTCGACAAGAACCACCAGCACACCAACGTCTGAGGGCATCAGCCACCGGCAGGGAGTGTGGTGAGGGGAGATAGGCCTCCGTACTTTGGAGGGCCTGAGATGTTCCCAGAGAGGTGGAGTCTAAGACCCAACCTGACATATAGACACAGACGAACAGGCGCACGCAGACTCAAACGTGTATTCCCACCCCCATATACACAACCAAATACTCGGCACTTACCCAACGTGTAGACAGACACAAATAGACACTGCACAGACAATCACACTCCCCAAACATACTCTATATCCCAGGTCCAGGTACCCCCGCCCCCAGAGGGGCAAGCCGCACCTAGACCCAGGAGGTGTAACCCTTCTCTCTGGGGTGGAGGCAAGCGGACCGCCTCCTTATCTGCAGTAGCAGGGAGGCCCCGCATCACAGACCCCAATCTGACGGCCAGCACCTCCTCCCAGCCCCCCAGCCCTGACGGCTAACAGAACCGGGGTGTTAGTTATCTAAGTGACCTATATATCATGTTTAACCTGAGTAGCGACAACCACGGGGGTTTGAAAACGATGCACCAGGAGTTCGCTGTTCTCGCTGGCTCTAGTGAACCGGCTAGCTATCGAGAGCGCTTTGCAAATATGCGATATCTTGATAAACCGAGCAGATATTTGAAGTTTACACAGCTACATTCTTGCCTGAAAATATCTTAAAAGTTTATTTTGTGACCCAGAAAGAGTAATGAGAGTAATATTGTAATAAAGGAGTAATAAAGGAGGACGCATTTGTCGGCCGCATTTGGAGGAGTCTACGAATTTGGACAGCCTTCGTGACGTAGTCACACGTAGTCTACGTAGTCTACAAATGCGGCCTCAGGAGGATGCAGCCTATGAATTTGGACACCCCCACAGTTTGTTCTGAACCACCTTTAGCAATTTTATTCATAACATGTTGTTTTTCTTTCAGGCAGCTCACGTCAGTTCCAGATATCTAAAGCTTTTACTGGCAAAAGAGCAGCGTCATCACCCTGAGCACTGAGGCTATATCAATATGAGGCTATTGATGTCACACACACACACACACACACACACACACACACACACACACACACACACACACACACACACACACTAAGCTGCAGCTGAAACCAGGGGTGCATAAATGACCACGGCACACTGAAGATCCCAACACCAAAGCACCCAGTCCTCTCCACTTTAGGCCTTCAGCTTCAGAATAGAAAACACAAGTTAATAACACATCTAAACCCTCTTGCAATCCTACTGCAGAAACACACACATACTCTGCAAAATAAAAAGGGCTTCCTTCCAACGGTGTAACAAAAAATAAGAATTTACAAATCATTGCCAATTCAAAAACATGTATCCAGTTCATACTGAGGCAGCAGCGGCATGTACGCAACTCCTTTCTGTAACAGCTAGGGAGGTCTTGTGACTTGAGTCCCGGATGCATACAGCAACAGGTGAGTGAGTGAGGGATGCCCAGATAGTGGCTACTATTGATAGCAGGGGTGGGGGAACTCCAGGCCTCAAAGACTGGTGTCCTGCAGGTTTTAGATGTGTCCTTGAGCCAACACAGCTGATTTAAATGGATAAATTACCTCCTCAACATGTCTTGAAGGTCTCCAGAGGTAGGTAATGAACTAATCATTTGATTCAGGTGTGTTGACCCAGGGTGATATCTAAAACCAGCATGCCAACGACCCTTGAGGCCTGGAGTTCCCGACCCCCGATTTATAGTGAGCGAGTGACGAATGCCCAGATAGTGGCTACTATTTACAGAATGACCATATAATGTGATTGACCATCAACCTGTAAGCAGCTATTCAATATTAAATATAACATTTATTCTGCTACAATTCCTTTGAAAACATTAAAGGGAATTAGTTATTTAGGATTCTGGGATATATTTCTTTTTCATCAGTATATGTCATGTTACACATTTGCCCTTTCAAAACAGAACATCTTCTGTCAGAGGATGTTTGCTAAAACTATTTGAGCATCTTTACAGTTTTGTAGTGCAGTTAGTCTTTTCAAAAAGAGAGAAAGACAGAAACTCAGCACCTCAGCAACTGCAGGGTGTAAAAGACTGTAAGACTGCACAAATGTCAGCCATGGGCGTTTGCAAAGAAATAAATGAAGATGCCATTCTTGAACAAAGATAGTCAGAGGTCAACAATGTGGCATTTTTTTTTTAAAGTACAGATTATTTGCTAAGACTTTGAGTGAGTTGCTGAAGAGGCTAGAGGTTGGAGGCTTTTTTAGTCTCTCATGTGACCTGACAGAACTTTAGTATCACACTGGGCTATAAAGACCACTCAGAGTTGGGGGAGAACTTGAGTTGCTATAGTTGCTATAGAAAACCATAACCCAAACTTGAAACTCCAAGAAATGTATCCAAATTTGTGAGGTGTTCTCAAAAACTCTGTCAGTCTTTCAGTATCTCAGCTGATGCAGAGATTTCAAAGCTAAACAGATCCTACCTGAGGTCCAGCATGCCAAAGAATATCTTGCTGGTCACTTGTTTTTATCATCCAGTTACTGGGAAGATTTGTGCAACTGTTTTTTGTATTTAAATGTATTTTAATAATTCATTTTTATGTACATTTTTATTTCTCTAATAAGAAACTGCACAGGCTGAGCCAAGTAAGGGCAGATTTTGTTCTGTATTTGTGGCACAGGATTTATGCACAGAAAACATGTGGAGGCAGAAAACAGACTTAGCTTATATGTTTTTATTAAAATGATCACAACAGCACTATTACTTCACTCTGGTTAATTATTTACACATTGGTGTACTCATGTTTAACTAACGTATTACATCAAAACCTCCTTACTGGCAAGTTGGCAAATTTATCACACCGTGTTCACACCTCTGACGCATTCCCAGTGTCCCAACATGTCTGTGTCCTCTGGTACAAATGAAATGGACTGTATCGTGATGTTCTGTATACAGTTTATCATGCACTCTATACCTGAACTGAATATTATGTCTGTTCATGTCTTCTCTATTCACAACGCAGGGTTCTGTAAGAGAAAAGATAAACAGACTTTTAATGTTAGTTAAATATGGGAATGTACAGAATATTGGGGTGAATCAAAAACCATTGTGTTCTTTAAAGGACTTGATTGGCCATGATTTGAAACATGCCATATAAATAATTAATTAAATAATTAAAAATATTTAATGGCTAATAATAATTAAATTATTTAGTAATTAATAATTATATTTAATAATTATTAAATAATGATTATTTATTAATTATTATCATTATCGAATTTCTCTGTGATTAGTTTTTCCAGGGTTTGCTGTGTGGCAGGCAAAGTCGAACCCAAATGCAGGACTCACGGAGCAGGACGTAAAAAAACAAACAAACAAACAAACAAACAAACAAATACATATATATTTTTAAAGGTCATAGTTTTACCACAAAGTCCATTAGTGAATAACATGCACCAAAGTGGTTTTCGTATACAGGGCAACTTGCCCTATATAAATTATCATCACAATATGGTTACGTTTCCTTTTCAGTGTCTAATGACTCTGATATGTAGCAGCATTGTACAATTTTGTTAACGTTAATTAAACTTCTGCAGTACGCAAAAATACTAAAACTATAAATCAAAATTACTTAATAATTATCTTCTTAGAATGCAGAAATTGAAAAGGGCACTGCAACTTACGGAGGCATCTAATCTCTCCAATCCATTCACCATCCACACAGGTTTTGAACAGTCCACCATCCATGGCGTAGTAACGCTGACAAATATATTCAACCCTTTCATTATGTTGGTACTGCTGTTTAGTACTTGTTTTGGTGTCTCCGTCTGAAAGAGGCGGTGGCCTCCCACAACCCTGGTCACCTACAAAAATGTGAGCAACAGAGAAAAAAAAAATCAGGTTCAGGCATCATTTTGTCACAATAAATTTATTTAGTAACAGTTTCTATCATGTAACCTGATTCTTGCACATTATTGCCGTTCTTAAAGGCAGTTTTGCCATCTACAGCACAGAATCCAAACAACTTTCACTCACATAGCTGGTGAGCTCAAATAGCTGTAATGTGGACAATAGTTGCCCATTATTTCCTTTAAGCAGGGCAGACTGATCAACACTGAATGGGATGATATCTAGGCAGAGAAAATTCCCTATTGTTGACAGATATTGATAACCACAACTATTCAGTCATTGGATATCATTTGAAACTGATAGTTTTAAACAAAAACCCGATATTCTAATTTCATTCCAGTTTCAGTGTGCTGAAATGCATTTTTGCCTCAGACAACTACGCTTTCAAATCCCCTTGTTAACTTTAGATTAAAATGGTATCTAAGTTTCAGTCATTTATATTAAACCTCAACAAATCTCCTGTAGCTACAGCATAACAGAGAGAACAAAACTAGCAAAGATATATTTTACACCGCGTTCGAAATTATTATGCAAATTGTGTTTAAGTGTCATAAAGATTAAATGAGTTGTTTTTCAATTAAACCCATGGATGGACTTGTGTCTTAGGACTCTTTGTATCACTGAAATCAATCTCGGACACCTATGATCATTAGTTTGCCAGGTGAGCCCAATTAAAGGAAAAACTACTAAAGAAGGATGTTCCACATTATTAAGCAGACCACCATTTTCAAGCAATTTAGGAAGGAAAAAATCATCTCTCTACTGCTGAAAAGCGTGAAATAGTTGAATGCCTTGGACACGTAATGAAAACCTTAGATATTTCACAAAAAGTTAAGCATGATCACCAAAATGTTAAGAGATTTGTGGCTGAGTCAGAGCACACATGGGTTCGTGCAGATAAAGGCACAATGAGGAAGGTTTCTGCCAGACAAATACATCAGATTAAGAGAGCAGCTGCTAAAAGGCCATTACAAAGCAGCAAACACATATTTGAAGCTGCTGGTGCCTCTGGAGCCCTGCGAACATTGAGGTGTAGGATCCTCCAGAGACTTGCAGTTGTGCATAAACCTTCTATTCGGCCACCCCTAACCAATGCTCACAAGCAGAAATGGCTACAGTGGGCCCAGAACTACATGAAGACTAATTTTCAAACAGTCTTGTTCACTGATGAGTGCAGTGCAACCCTGGATGGTCCAGATGGATACAGTGGTGGATGGTTGGTGGATGGCCACCATGTCCCAACAAGGCTGCGTCTTCAGCAAGGAGGTGGTGGAGTCATGTTTTGAGCCGGAATCACGGGGAGAGAGCTGGTCGGACCCTTTAGGGTCCCTGGAGGTGTGAAAATGACCTCTGCAAAGTATGTGGAGTTTCTGACTGACCACTTTCTTTCATGGTAAAAAGAGAAGAACTGTACCTTCTGCAACACAACCATCTTCATGCAAGACAATGCACCATCTCATGCTACAAGGAATACCTCTGCATCATTGGCTGCTATTGGCATAAAAGGAGAGAAACTCATGGTGTGGTCCCTATTCCTCCCTGACTTCAATCCTATTGAGAACCTTTGGAGCATCCTCAAGCAAAAAAATATGAGGGTGGGAGGCAGTTCACATCCAAACAGCAGCTGTGGGAGGCTATTCTGACATCCTGTTAAGACATTCAAGTAGAAACTTTCCAAAAACTTACAAGTTCCATGGATACAAGAATTGTAAAACTGCTATCAAATAAGGGGTCCTATGTTAATTTGTAACTTGACCTGTTAACATGTTTTGGATTGAAATACCTTTTGATTTCAGTAAAATTGATCTATTAATGCTGCAAATTCAACAAATGACCATTTTCAATTCTCTACAGCCTATAAAATCTTTTGAAATTCTGTGTGCGTAATAATTTGGAACAGTGCATTTCAAGTCTTTTGTTTTTGAAAAACATACTGTTTTCATTGGGAGTTTTGTTCAGTAACATTTGAATTATAGTCTATTGGTTAATGACTCGAAAATTATACCGACTGTCATTTGAATCGACTATTTAGGAAAAACAGAGAAAAATATCATTTGCATAATAATTTGGAACGCGGTGTAAACTGGCTGGTACTTAAGGGAATGAACATTTCTGTGTTTTGAAGAAGAGAATCTGTTGTACTGTGAGGTTTACAGTATGAACAAGAAACCAAATGTGATGCAAGTGTCTGCATAAATCAGCATTACTTTTCGTCTACTTTGGTAAATAATTTTATAATCTATTCTCAATATATAAAAAAACCTTGAAAGTAAAAGATTTCAATATAAAAAATAACTCCAAAATAAAAAGTCCATGAAGAGACATTTTCCAACTAGACAGGTGTCTCTTTCTTAGGAAAGATGAAAACTGGAAAACAGCTGGAGAATGAATCTAGTTCAGTAATATTTATGTGATGCTAGTTCACAAGAGCCGTTATCTCAAGAACCTACAATATTAGACATAAACAGCAGATCAGCCTAAAAAATAGAGTATTGGGAGTAGAATACTTCCTATGATGACTTTGACCTTACAGGTTCATCAGAATCATTAAATAAATGATTTATGTGATACAAGGGCAACAACACAACTGCTACAGAATGCTGATGTTTCCCTGCAATACAAAATTGCTCCCAACAGCAACTTAAAAACAGAAACCCTTATCACAGTAACAGCTCATTTCTGTTACCTCACATTATTGCAGTAATACTGTAAAAGTGCACATACCAGAGCAAGTAGGAAAGGGGGAATTCCATTGTCCATTTTCTAAACACTCAATTTCTGTAGACCCAATTAGTACATGTGTATTGCTGCAAAGAAAATGCAACTTATGTCCAGTCGCCATTATTTCATTTGATGGTGGTAATCCAGCTACGTAGAGATGAGGATGCATAACACCGACTTTACAAGATCTATCTGAAAAGAGCAAAACATGTAGAAATATACGTGAGTTTATGTAACAAAACTGCATAGCACTAAGAATGAGAGCTAAAGCAAGAGAGTAGTTGGTCTTAGTGAACACCAGAAGAGAGAAAAAATCTTATTGGATATTTAAATTATGCTTCAAAATACACACAGGTCAAACCTGAACTATTGCCATATTGTTTAAACAGGTATTGCATTTTGTCAGTAAAGGGATTTAAACATGTTCTTTACCTACGCAAGTCGGGAATGGATTATTCCATTGTCCGTCTTGTCCACATATCAGCACAGAAACGCCATTCAGATACTTCCCAGGACCATCACAGCTGAATGTAAGGATGTGATCGGGACGTATGGGAATAGAATTTTCCGGTAAACCTTTCACTGTTAACCCTTGAAGTGTAGGAGGAGGGTCACATGTGGAAGATGAAACTAAAGGAGAAAAGAAAAGACTTCAGAAGGCAAGAAATCACTGGCCAGAATCTTTATATTTGCTGCAGTTTTTATATTTGCCAGATCATGTCAGAATCCATTTTGCCAGGCTTCAACCTGTGTGCACGTATTTGTGCTTGAGACACGAAGGTTCAAACCAATGGAGATAAACCACTGTGAAAACTACAGCTGTAGTCAAAAGTTTTACAATCATCATGAACATGGATATCATTGTAATTTGGGGCTTTTAATGATTACCTTGAAATGCTATTTTTAAGTGTGAAATGACTGATTTAACATTGTGCACACAATTCTTTCTTTTTTTAATAGATTTTAAAGATGTATGCCGTACAATCATTCCACCCTGGAATGGAAACAGTTCAAAGACGTGACACCCATACCCATGAGTTTGTTCATGGATCTAACTCACTAAACGTTTATCTAATTTCCAGGCAAATAGTTTCAAAATAGCTGCCCTTTGCAAACTGTTTACAAGGACAACCTGTGTAAGCAAACCATCTGCTGTGTCAGTTAAACACGCTAAGATTTAAGTCATTAACCCTATAGGTTCCCTTATGTAGTGTGGGTAACTTTAACTCTAGCCTATAGTTTGGTGAAACAAAAAATAGAATGTTTCTGGAAAATATGTGAATAGTTTTTTCAGTAAGCATGATTTTTCCCGTTATTGCCCAGATTTGGGAGAACTATTTAATTAAAAAAAAAAAATTCTGATTATCTAGTGTTACAATTACGGTTAGTGTTTGTCACCAGTGACAACTGACATTATTTTAAAAAATGGAGTTTTCAAAATTTCTCTTGTAATACAGTTATTAAACTGATCTTTCTGTCATTGAGATGCAGGGTCATATTTCATAATGACTTGACAGAAACACTGTTGAATAAAATGATGACTGATGTGAATTCAAATATATTTGGAATCTGATCTGACATGACAAAGTCTCTACGTAGGGGCGATCGTGGCTCAAGAGTTGGCAGTTTGTCTTGTAATCGGAAGGTTGCCGGTTTGAGCCCCGGCTCCGACAGTCTTGACAGACCCTTGGGCAAGACACTTCACCCGTTGCCTACTGGTGGTGGTCAGAGGGCCCGGTGGCGCCAGTGTCCGGCAGCCTTGCCTCTGTCAGTGCGCCCCAGGGCAGCTGCGGTCATTCTCCCAGGCTTCCATCCAAGCCTCCATCTTCATTTCTGGAGTGTAATCACTAAAAACCTAAATTGAATTCTATATATCAATAATTCATGTTAAATCCCTTCTAATGATCTCTGCTTATTGAATTGTAGTCAATCACATGAGAGTGAGAGAAGAACAGAAAGCTTTTGAACTCACGGTAGCACGATCCCTTGTGGAGTGGCTGCCAGCCCTCAGTCGCACATACATATTTGATGGTGAGAGCTGATGTATAGCCAGGTTCGCAAGCGAAATGTATCATGTCTCCTGCTCGATACTGAGATTTTCTTGTCTCTTGTGTTACTTGGGCATTGGGAACATCTGGAAGCGTTAAACATGCTAATACACAAAACAATGTAAAATGGGAAAAGAAGAGAAAAAAACACAAAGATTAAAAACATACTGAGTGACTAAGCCAAGATATATGTATGTATAAGGAAATGACTACCCATCATTACTACTAACAATAGTAATGCCAGTAATGTGCAGTTGTTTTAGGACAATGGCTGTCAAGGCTTGTTAAGGTTGGTAGTTTGCAATCTATGTGAATAACAGAAACTAAAAGTCCTAAGCTCTGCTGGCCATCGCCAAATTTCAGCAGAGGACCATGGGTAATCATGCTTTGGAACAATCTTTCTGATGCGATCAGCTCCTTTTTCATCATTTAATTTCCTCTTAAAGACACTTTTATAAGCAGGCCTATTGTGTGCCTCCAGAAAATGTACCTATTTAGTAGGGGTGCAACGATACTCGTATCGATATTGAACCGTTCGATACAGTGCTTTCGGTTCGGTATGCATGTGTATCGAACAATACAAAATTTTTAATTAATTTTATCAACTTTTCTTCTGACGATGCTGTCTGTGTTGAGCGCTCAGTGGATCTGCGTTCGACTACTCCGCCTAGGCTGCACTGTCGAGCGCAGATCCACTGAGCGCAGCGCAAGCTAGCAAGACAGAAGCTAAACTTGTTGCAACAAAGCAAATTGAACCTCCCCCACCCTCACTCATATCTGGCCTTTGGAACTATTTTGGTCTTCATGTGAAGTATGACCCTGAAGGTAAGCGCGTCATGGACAAAAGTAAAACAGTATGTCGGATGTGCCACGCAATGCTCAATTACATGGGTGGGAACTACTGCGTTAGCGCAGTTTGCTCGTTAAGGTGTTGACGCCGTCCAGCCCCAGGCAGGGGGCGATCCGCGGTAGCTCGTTAACGGAGATTTGCCGTGTTGTGGCGTTAACGTCATTTCAGATTAACGCTGACAACACTAGTGGGAACACAACGAATATGACTGCACATTTACTCCGACATCATCCTAGTGCAAAGACAAGTGGAAGCAGACAAAAACAACAAGCACGCATGCTACAAACTTTACCCGAGTCATTTAGACAGCCGTTAGCACATGATTCTCCTTATGGGGACCTGATATGTTTAATATGCTGCTGAGAATATACCCCAGAAGAAGCGTATAGTATAGCTTTTATTTTGGAAAGAGCCATTTCTCTGTAATAAACTCTCTTTTTCCAAAGATGAGGGATTTCTCGATCAGATAGATTTTTTTTTTTTTATTACTTTGTTGTTTCAGCAACATTACATTTAAAAACTGTACTTTTGAGTTAAATTATATATTTTTAATTTTAATAAATGACAAATTAAAAAGGCATGAACATTTTTTGTATCGAAAAAATATCGAACCGTGACACCAAAGTATCGAACCGAACCGAACCGTGAATTTTGTGTATCGTTGCACCCCTACTATTTAGCTATAAACCCAACGCCTTCCCTGACCTCTAATGGGTCGATCCTATGAAAATCCATATAATGTTGCTCTTGGTATGCTTTACAACTTTTTGTGTTTGACATTTTTAGGGGTACATGGCATGCAGTATGGTTGGAGTTAGAGTAAGAGTCAGGGTAATGCTGTCATTAAGGGTTAGAGTTATTACATCCACATTGCAGCAATAGCACAAGTTTAGTTAGTGATGATAAAAACAGGAAGCCATGCAACTTACAGTAGCACTTTCCCTGACGGAGCACCAGCCAACCATCAGTTGTGCATACAAAGGTTGAGATCTGATCTGATATGTAACCAGATTCACAAGAAAAATGTATCACATCTCCTTCCTGGTACACAGCTTTGCTGGTTCCTTCTGACACGTGAGAGTGAGGAACATTTGGGAGCACTGAACACACTAAAAGACAAAAAGTTACAATTCGTCACATATAAAGATGTTAAAAAAGAATGACTGAAGCTCTATAAGGAAAACAGTTACAAAATCAAAGTATGTCTACAACCATTCTCCTAAACGGTTAAGACCACAAAACATGTATTTCAGTTGCATCTACATAATTTGTGGATATACTTCACCTAATAACACAGATAGCAGGATTTATGTATGACATACATCATTAAAGAATAATATAAGAAATTAACCATCAATTACCATTAATGGTAAAGGGAAAAAATAAGTATAAGTATAAAAGTACTAGAGCCCCCCACCCCTTCAAAGAAAACCCCAAACATAAAACAAAAACAAGCCAAAAAAAACCCCAAAACATAGCAAGTAGTAAAATCAACTATAATTACTTTTTAGTCCTACATTATATTACTAGCACATATATGTATGTAAACACAAAAATATACATATTTTAGGGTTGTGTGAATGCATGCAAAGTCAAGTAGTTGTAATAGTGTAAAAATAAGACAATTACATTCATACCATGCTTTTCCCCTGCAGTAAGTAAATACCTGTAATGACCACATGCATTGTATACAGCACTCTTCTTTAACTGCTTTTCCACAAAGGTAAAACATGTGATTTTAGGTACACTGAAAAACAATTACAGATCACTTTACCATTTTGTGACAAAGAAACTTCCACACACCCCCACAGCTGAAGAAACAGAAGGATTAAAGACAACTTCATGTTCTTTTGGCGAATGTTTTCTGAGGAGAATTTCAGTAGCTTCAATGTTCAGTGACCTCCCCCAGCTCGAACTCCACCCAGAGAGATCAGGTCACAGCACAGACTGTCCAGTGGCTCTGTCCAAATGTTTCTATTTAAGTACAACCTTGGACTCCTATTGTACAAGTGCTACGGAGAAGGACTGGATTGGTGGTTAGGTGTACAAAGCACAGGACTTTCAAATGTACTTTACAAGGGTTTACAAAGAATTTTCAGAAAAAGAGAAGATATCCAGTGATGGGCAGTTTTCTTGCTGAAAAAGCCTCGCTGATGCCAGGGGTCAAGGGAGAATGGCCAGAATGCATCAAGCTGATGGGAAGGCAAAAGTAACTCAACTTAAATGATTAGTGAACTCAATTAATCAACATGTGGATGCTGGACTCCAGGCCTAAAAAGTCTGTGGAAAAGGGGTTATTTCATTGTTAGGCCATGGACCCCAAAGCCCCAAGACTTTCAGCAGAGTTAAACTTATGTAAGAATTAAAACAGACCCCGTGATACTTTTATTAAAATAACATTACATGCAATTACTGTTACATGCATGTGTGCAAATCTGGGTTACCAAAACACTATAATGGCAGGTAAGATCTGGGAAAGGAAGGGTCTAATGACAGTTGAGTGTTTTTTGTTGTTTATTCTCCTTGCCAAAGGGAGGGAGTTTGTAATTTTATTTATTTTTTACTTCTTTTTGTTTAATCAGAAAATGTTCAGACTGGAAAGATAGGGCCACCATTTTGTGTATTTGTCCACAAAGGATTTATGAAAGACTTTGATTTTACACAAAAAAAGATGTACAGGAAGAACACAGACTGAGTATATAGGTTTTTATTAAAATGACCACACACATCAGTGCACTAATCCTTTATATATTTGTGTGCTCATGCTCATCGTATCCAATAGACAGAAATGTTACTGGCATGTGGGCAGATGCATTACACCGTCAATGCACTTCTGACGCATTCTCAAACTGCCAACAGGTCTTCCCCTGGTACAGCTGAACTCAATTACATCAGTATGTACTGAATACAGCTTATCATCCCTGACAAATCTGAATTGAATATTGTGTTTGTTCATGTCGTCTCTATTTACAGTGCAGGGTTCTGTAAGAGTTAAGAGAAAAGATTTTGTTAATGTCAGTACAGTACATCAATGCAGGAATGTACAACATATATCATATATAACTATTCAAGTCTTGATTACAAAGGCACAGTGCTTAAAACCAAGCAAGTCTGATCAAATGCAATTTGTATCTGTATCAAAACTCCAGATATAGCACAGAAATCACACAACATCAAATTGTGAAACATCCTAAAGTTAAATTGTCTTAAATTTCCCGTTTTTTTTTTTATAACATAAAACAGAGCACATCTAAGAACATGAAGCCCCCAAATTCTGCATCCTTTCTCAAATAAATTATGACAACAGCTTGAAAGGCTGATTCCTGTGTAAACTCAATTTTCTCTAAATGTAAGGGTAAAAAAAACTTGGGACCCCAAAATACTTTCACATATGCAGAATCTTAGAAGATACAACATAATATGGAACTATAACTTACTGAGGCAATTCATCTGTCCAGTCCATTTACCATTTTCACAGGTTTTATATGGTGTACCGTCCATTGTGTAGTAATTTTGACAGATATACTCAACCCTTTCTCCATGGCTGTATTGCCTTTTAGTACTGGTTTTGGTGTCTCCATCTGAGAGTAATGGTGGTTTCCCACAACCCACAGGATCTTAAATTAATATGGACAAAAACAAACAAAAAACTTGAAATTGTTAATATAATATTTTTTAATATCTATTCGCAGTACTATTAGTACTATTATGCAACATCTTACAGTCAATTTTTGTGTAAACCTTTTAGAGATTCAACTCTCCAAATTACTGTGGGTTTATTCTGACTTCTCTTTTTTATATTTACAGCTGTTATTAACATGAGCAGCTTATCTGGGCGCTTATTACTGACTGGGCTTCACATATGTACATGACATTTCCTACACAGTGATTGTAATTAGGATCAACCGTAAGACTTGTCCAAAAACATTTCCGATGGAATTTTTGCCTGAGTAACCGTAACTTGTTTTGGGATTAAAAAAATGTGATTAAAGCCTCCTGAAATTGCAGTGCACTGTGACTGGATGATCTTTTCTTGTCACATATAACGGGTGAGTGGACAGTAGAAAAAAACTGGCTTACCTCCACATGTTGGAAACGGATCGCTCCACTGTCCATTTGCCAAACATTCAACTGTTTTATTGCCTTGCATAAAGTGGTTACGCCTAAGGCAAGTAAAGGTTAGCTTTTGTCCTTTCTTTAGCCCATTGCCTTGTATGTGTGATGTGATTCTTACACTGTCTGATATTCTTGTGACTTTGCATTCATCTGTTTTAAAGAAGACAGTCTTTTAATCTTTCAGTTTAAAGTGTAATGCAGCAGTAGTCTAGACCCAAAGGAACCAAATAAAATGTAAATCTTAATCATTATATAATTTCAACAAATGAAATATAATGATTACATAATTGTTACTCAAATATATGGACATTTAAAAAACATGTCAAATCACTTTAATCACTTCAGCTTTTCTCAGTTAAAGTAAACATACCAGAGCAGGATGGAAAGGAAGCATTCCAGTACCCAGTTTCTAAACACTCGATTACTTTAGAACCTTCCAGTTTATACTGATCAGCACAACGAAAATGTAATGTGTCCCCAGTCCTTATCGCTTCATTCCCTTGTGGTAATCCAGTTACCTGCAGATTAGGGTCCATTACTCCAACTGCACAAGGGATTCCTGAAAACAATAAGTAAGAGTCATTATTGTGATTGTAGACATAATAAAGTTTTTTTTTAATTATGCCCCGTGAATGCTACTGTTAAACATGGAGAAGCTTATTTAAAGATAACCAAACATGCATTTTGAGAGTTAAACACAAGCAACAATACTTCCTTTATACTATTTTTATAGTTTTGCACATAGCGGCTGCAAAATGGCTCCATAGTGCTCCCCTCTGAATTGCAAGAAAGCAGAATGCAAAGAATGGACTATGGAGAAATATAAAGAGATCTACATCTTACTGAGGCATCTCATCTCTCCAGTCCATTGACCATTTACACAGGTTTTGTACGACCCACCCTCCATTCTGTAGTAATCCTGGCAGATGTACTCAACCCTTTCACTATGGCTGTACTGCAGTCTGGAACTTTCCTTCGGGTCTCCATTTGAAAGATGTGGTGGTTTCTCACAACCCTCGGCAGCTACAAATATGGGCAACAAAAATACAAGTTTAAGAATGATTTCATCACAATAATCACATTTCACCATGAGTGACACATCACTGACCTTGATCAATTAAATTAAATTAAATTACGTTTTATTCATATACCAAGAATTCATAAAAAATGTTTTCTCAAGATGCTTCATAATGTAAGGTGAAGACGCAAGAGCACAAAAAGATAAGGAAAGATAAATAAACTATATGAGAAAGAAGCAAGTCATAAATAAATAGAGGGGAGTGAAGAAGAAGTGCTAAAAATATGAACCTCTAGTAGCATAACCTGAATGCCTGAAAACAGCAAAAAGATGTACTGAGGTACTGGACTGTAAGTATAAGTTCATGAGTTCAAGGTTCATGTAAAAAAAAGCCAAAAGGTGTATTAGGTGTCCTAAGTCAGTGTTTCCCAACCTTTTGGAGCCACGGAACATATTTCACATTCGAAAAAACACCACCAAAGAAAAATGTCACAAAAGCATATTGATAATTTTTCCCCGCGCACCAAGCATAGCAGAATTGGTTCGATTTGCTCCCAGTATACCTTTTTTGCTTTCTTCTGACCACTACTCATGCTAGGGCCTCCATCTGGGTCAGAATTTTCCTCAGGACCAGGTCAGACTGATTACTTTTTCTTTTCAAATATTTATCTGTTTCTATTACGTGCTCCATTGTTTTACAGCATGAGTATTATGTAATTTCTTCTTTGTCTTCTTCTGTTTTAATGGCAGTTGGCAATCCATTTAATTAGAGCAGGTAGTTGTACTACCCTCTATTGGAAGAGAATGAAATTGTTCTGCCCGTTACACCGATCGCTTAGAGTACTAATCAGGTGGAATCAGATAATCTTCCATGGCACACCTGATCATTGCTCACAGCACACCTATGTGCTGCGACACAGTGGTTGGTAAACACTGTCCTAAGTGACTGGTAGGGTTATATACAAGCACCAGTTGTTGCTTTATATGTCATGTGATACCATCGCAGGTGCAATATGGATCCACAGGAATTGGTACAAATCTTGAGCAATATATATAAAATGTAGTACACAGGGTATATACAGCAGGCTAATTTCTCATACCTAACAGGACGACTGAAATTTTCACATTTTTCGAGTGTAATCAGAGGACCTTATAAATATACACTGTTAAGCTAGTTCAAACTACAAATGCCGATAAAAGTAACATTGCTGGGGTGTTGACTGAAAGACTTACTTTCACATACTGGCACAGTACTACTCCATCCGTCCAACTGACAAGTTCGGGTGCCATCGCTATCTCCCATTGTATACCTGCAATTACAGCTCATATCTCATTTTGTATTTTCATCCACACACTAAAAATTATAGAGTACTATGCACAAGTCTTGAGCAATCATTTTGCTTCCAAGTAACCATTTTAAGTGGTCTTGAGATCGGATATCAGTGATTGGACACTGAATTATTTTTAGGTCTTCCCTTGTACCTAAACATTTTCAGAGAAATGTTTGTTTGTTAAATCACTTAACACTGTTGATTATCTGCTGTTCACTGAAGCCTCATCGGAAAAGACCTGAGTGGAAGTGTGGCCATTCTTCAGGAAAGGAAACTGGGAAAAAAGACTGAGGTATGTCAACCTAACACAAGAAGTACAGCAAAAATTAGCAGAAACAGGTCTTGGAACTCACTGTCGTACCAACAGTGAGTTCTAAATTTATGTTTAAACATTTTTAAAAATAAGCCTGAACTCTCTTATGCAAGCTTTCTTGTAATTTCTTTAATGTAGTCTTAGGAATAATGTAGTTAATGTAGTCTGCCAGGCTTCTTCAAAGCTCCTTTGAATAATGGCTTCCTTTTGTCCCATTCTTGTTGACATTTTCCAAACAGCATTGTATTACGGGACTTTTGTCTTAAAACAACTTGAAGAGTTTCTGTTTTGACACACAAATATAAGTGATCCTCATGGGACTTTCAGAGAGCGTACATTATGACACTGAATCATTATAGATCCACATACCCTGGATTGCAAAAGTATTTGATAACTGTTCCAAAAACGAGCTCTTCTCCGCGGATAATTTCATAATAGCCATTGGGAATGTCCTCAGGGAGTTTACATGGCTTTACTGAAAAAAAAGAAAAGAGAATATTTTTCATGAGTAAGTATGAATTAGACCTTATTCTTCTCTTATTATTGCTTATTTTTAAATGAAATCAGGTGCTTGCCGACATTGACATAAATATATTCTTATGCTATTTTACATAACTCTTCAGTTAATAACAATATTGAAGTGTGGGTACAATGTTATTGATGCAGGGATTTGAGGAAGCGATTTGCTATTTTCATACAATAGATTACTATCAGCAGCATACTGCAGCAGTTTTACAACTCTCTCAGTACCACTGTTTCTAATTCCAAAAAACTAAAGTTTTGGGATAAAACTTTGGTAATTGATATTTTGTGAAATGTTATGAATTGAATCTTAGAAGGTATTAAGGATTATTTGTAACCCTATAAATACAGTCATAAGAGTAACAGCAAAATAGCAGGCAAACCATTTAACTTACAGTTGCATTTTCCCTGACGCAAACTCTCCCAGCCAGTATTTGTGCATATATATCTGAGGGTTGGACCAGATATATAACCAGTCTCGCATGTGAAATGTATCACATCTCCTTCGCGGTACTCAACTTTTTTAGTATTTTCTGACACATAGGAGTGAGGAACATTTGGAAGCCTTGAACATACTGAAAAAAACAACATGGAAAGAGATGTATACATAGATTGACCAAGGATTCCAAATTTACATCTTCATTTTTATGTAAAGAGATAGTAGCACAAATAAAAAAGAGGGTAAGTAGAAGGAGAAGAAATGTCTTCTCTTTTAAACTAAACAAAGAACACAGCATTTAAAAAAGTCTGACTTACCGTTTTCTGAGAAAGAAACTTCCACATGTCCCCATAGCTGGAGAAACAGAAGGATTAATGACAGTCGCATTCTGTCAAGTGGACTGCAAATCAAATTTTCACTGTGCACAAGTCCTTTGACAAACTGTGCGTTTTCTGTGCAGAACTGCTGTGTGTTTATCACAGTATTCGAGGCCAATGGTTAAAATATGGACTTCCCTACTGGAATTGCACAAGCCTCAAAATGACATATCGCAAACAACAAGTTTCACTGAACACGCCAGAGGAGTTCACAGACAACACTTCACAAAACTCACCCTATAATAATTTATAGACTTTATAGAGTTTCTTTCATTGCCTATAAAATAATTTATAACATTCTACAAAAGAAGGTTTGTGTCCTCTTTCAAACATCATATAAATTAATCCATCTATTCTTATAATTAAATTAAAATATGAGATTAATTAGTCCTGAAAATATAGACTGGTCTATGATGCTCAAAACAAGTTTGCAAAATATAATAGATGTTATATCTTATTTTGTGATAGAATGATTAGTGTTCGCTGAAAAGGTTACTGTGCAGTTTGATCACCACGACTAGTAAGTCATAAATAGAGATGGTACTGAGGTACAAAGTCCATTGTAAAAGTCAGCCAGAGATTCAGGTCGGTAAATAGTTTTAAAGAAGTTGTTGTTTAAGAGAACATCTTTAAATTCAAACATAACCAATATCTATGTCTTTTAGAGAAATTTTCAACCAAGATGAAACTTAGTTTTGAAAATTTGAAAGAAATTTTTGAATTTTTAGGAACAGAAAACCATTTCTATTTAAATTTCACAAAATTGGTAGAAGTCTGTTGTCCAACTCTTTTTCTAATAGATTTGCTTCTGGGATTCAGTTTTCCAGATTATTCCTTGGTATCAAATACCAATATAAGTCAACTATAGTTGTGGAAGATGAATGCAAACTGTTTGCTTATACAATACTATTCTACAAGTTCTTGACCATTTCACACCACCATAATCATTGACATGTTTATTGAACACAGGACATTTTATATGTTCAGCCTCTGCTTGTTGTTCACCTTTACCATATGATTTTCAATGACTCCGTGTAATGAATACATGGTTTTTCATTAAACTCCTATATCCTATCATATACTGAGTCATTACATGATAAAATACAAAGATATAAACATATTTTAGTGTTGTATCATACTGAGGCATTTCATTGATTTGGTCTATTCACCATTATTGCAGGTTTTGAATGGCTCACCTTCCATAGTATAGCAGTAGTTTTGACAGACGTACTCAGCCTTTTCATTATTTCATTGTTCATGATTTTCATTATTATGCATGGACCTTATGCAGTGCATGGGCACTGCTCTTGCTCCTATGAGGCCACATAGTCAGTGTGTCATGTTTAGACTCTGGGCGTGTGTCTGAATGTCAAAAAGTGCAAGCTAGAGCCTTCCCAGTTCAAAGCATTTCTGGGTTATCCACTCGTCCCACCCCCTGTTTCCACTCGCTCAGAGCCATTCATGTAACAGGGCCACTGAACATGGCAGCAGACATCATCTCGAAGGGGGATCCAAGGCAAGCGAAGTGGAGAGTCCAACTGCAGGTGGTACCACTTCGGGAGGGTGGAAGTTGACCTTGTTGTTTCCAGGGAGTCGACACATTGCCACCTGTTCTTCTTCTTGGAAAACGGCAACTCTCCACTGGTGTTGGTCCACAGGGATTGCTGCAGGTTGCTGCTGTACGGGAATTGGTCTTCCTTTGATCCAACTCTATTTTCCTTCCAAAGGCTCTGTCAAATGCCACCTATCCCAGTCAGTTGATCTATGGTCAGCTCCCACTCAGGGCTGGGACTGGGTGGCAGCTCAGTGCCAGGTGGCCCTGTGCCCTGTTTGTGCCTTGTTGGTGTACGTCAGCATAGTTGGGAAGGTTACTTTTAAAATGAATTCCACTACTCGTTACAGAATACATGCCTCAAAATGTAGTCTGTAATGTATTCCGTTCAGTTCCTAAATGCAAGTCAGGTATTCTGAATATTTTGGATTGCTTATTATATTGTAATGCTTTTAAAAACTACATCAATGTACTATTGCTGTGTGATTTATTACTGTTACTGAAGGCTACTGCTTTCAGAACTGCACATGATTATTTGCAGCTAGCAGGGTTGTTAATGCTAGCCATCAAGTCTAACAGCCTGCAGTCTATGAACTAACCTCAGCTAATGCCAGGTAACAATGTTAGCTTGGTGGCAAGTAGCCTTCAGTAATAGTAATAAATCACACAGCAATAGTACATCAAAGATGCTGAAGTGGCACATAACCCAGGTAGCTACAACAACTAAAACAAGGTAGTTGCAGTAGGCTAATGTTAGCTTTTAAGAAAGAACTTACTTCCAGATGTTTCTTTAGCTTGGAGGTGGAGTCTTTTGACGCTGAGAGCAGCTTGGTTGCTGGCAAACAGACTTTGCATTGCATGGGTCAGATTTCGCCCATCCCTTTCTTCTTTAAATGTGAAGTGGTGTCGGAATTTCCAAGTAAGAAACGCTTTCGTGCCTGTGCACTGTTGGCTCTGTTGTGCTGGCTCCAGGTCAATTATGTAACTGACACCACCAGCATTATTAAGACGCTTACATTAGAGCCTCTTATTGCGTGTTTTGTTTTGGTTTCTGGCAATGCGTGGAATTACCAGAATTAGAGAGTGGATAGCCTAACATATGAAACAGGAAAAGACTGTCGTGCAATCCATTAATTTCAACAAAGTAACTGTATTCTAATTATCACCTTTTTAAATGGTAACTCTAACGGAATTGACACTACATACTGCCCTCTCGCACCTGGAGAAGAGAGACACGTATGTGAGAATGCTGTTTGTAGATTACAGCTCAGCATTCAATACCATCGGTCCCTCAAAGCTGGACAGGAAACTGCAGGAAACTGACACACTGGTGCCAAGACAACTAGCTCACCCTCAATGTCACAAAGACAAAGGAGTTGATAGTGGACTTCCGGAGGTGTAGGGAAGCACACACCCCCATCACCATCAACAGTGCTGCTGTGGGGAGAGTGAGTATCTTTCGTTTCCTAGGTGTACATGTGGCGGAGGATCTCACATGGTCAGTACACACAAACAAAACAGTGAAGAAGGCGCAGCAATGCGTCTTCTTTCTCAGGAGACTGAAGAGATTCAGCATGAGCCCCTGCATCCTCAGGACCTTCTACCGCTGTGACACTGAGAGCATACCTCACCACGTGGTATGGCAACAGCACCGCCTACAACTGCAAAGCTCTCCAGTGTGGTGTTCCAAAAGGATAACTGGAGGTGAGCTTCCCTCCCTCCCTCCAGGACATCTACAAGAAGCGGTGCCTGAGGAAAGTGGGGAGGATCATCAAAGATTCTAGTCACCCCAGCCATAAACTGTTCAAACTACTTCCGTCAGGCAGAAGGTACTGCAGTATCCAGTCCCAAACCACCAGACTGGCCACCATCAGGCCACCAGACTGCTGAACACTGACCACTAACACTTCATAGACACCTCACTCTCATCTGCCGGAACCTGAACACTATGCACTCCATATTCTACATATATGCTATTCCTTTTGCACAGTATTTAAACTGCTGACCTCTGTATATTTTACACACACACATATATATAGACGCACACACATATATAGATGCATACATATACAAGAATCACACTCACCTCTGCTGTACCAGTGTAACAGTAATGTGACGTGACAATAAAAGTGATATGATTTGATTTGATTTGGAATACAGTTACTCATATTTTGTATTTTAAAATAAATATATCACGGTGGTAAATATATCCTATTACTCCCCAACACTGTCCATCAGCCTTCCATACATATTGAAAATGTAAGGGAGTGCAGAGATAGTAGCTTGGCACAGCATGCATGCAAGATAGAGTTCACTTAGTAAACATGTAAAGGTAGAAAACAGACTCAGTGAGCTTATATGCTTTTATTAAAATGACAGCACTAGTACTTCAGTGATCTAATTATTCTCTCAGAATAATTACTGATAAATTCATAGACCCATTTCTATCTAATTTAGTACAAAAACACCATTACTGGCAAGTTGGCAACTGTATCACACCCTCGACCACCTCTGATGCATTCCCACTGCCCCAACATGTCTTCCTTTGGTACACACAAACTCAGTTTTATTATTTTCTCAATACAGTTTATCAACACTAAAATATCGAAACTGGATATTATGTCTGTTCACGTCTTCTCTGTTCACAGTGCAGGTTTCTGTAAGACAAAAAATAAGAAAGGTCTTTTAATGTTAATAAAATACAGGAATGCACAGAATATTGTGTTCATTAAAGGACGTTATGGGTATGATTTATTTTTTAGTTTATTTTTTCCTGCCTAACTATAAATGTTATTATCTTGTCTTTCTATGGCTATTTTACATGCCGTCTCTAACATAGATTTCTGTACTGAAATTTTGAAGAATAAGAAATGTTTAAAAGTCACATTTGGATTTAAACTGAGCTTTCTCTAAATAAGTGGGCCAGTTATTTAATTTATGTACTTATTTATTTTTGGATTTTAGAGCAGAGTTATTTGTTAGACAAATATTCAGAATTTTAAGTCAGAAATTTGCACACCTGTATGGCTGCGGTGCTGTAATTTCAGCCATTCTTAAACTCTCTGTGAATGGTACTCATGACCACTGATCAATGACCATTTGTATATTAGTGATCATGAAATTGACCTAACAGGCCACTGTTAGTCAGTGGTGCTAGTTTCAGGATGAAAAAACCTGCGTTTAGCTGAGACTGAAGAAGTCACTTGGATGAGTGATTAATTATTTCGACCACTGAAAACACTACATCCACATGAATAGAATCAATCTTTTGGGACATCCTGCTACTTCTATCAGCAGTCACATTGTCAGTAAACACTGGTGACCCAGTTCACCTGACAACCATACATGTTCATGCCATAATATTACCTCCACCACATTTCAAGTGTCAAGTGGCTTTTATTGTGATTTCAACCATGTACAGTGGTACAGTACAGAGTGAAACAAGACAACGTTCCTCCGAGACCACGGTGCTACATATGACATGTAACAGACAATCAACACAGGACTATGTAAAGTGCAGTCTGCAAAGACTGCAAAAAAACAGGTGGACACAAAGGAATTTGGTGCTCTTGACAACCTCCAGAGAGGATCCATCAATGTTAAGTGGACAGTGATCTCTCTGTGCTCCCCTGAAGTCAACAATCATTTCTTTTGTTTTGTCCACATTCAGAAACAGGTTGTTGGTTATACACCAGTCCGTTAGCTCTTGCACCTCCTCTCTGTATGCTGACTCGTCGTTCTTGCTGATGAAATCCACTACAGTCATGTCATTGGCAAACTTGATGACGCATTGCTGCACAGTCGTGAGTCAGCAGAGTGAACAGCAGTGGGCTGAGCACACTGCCCTGAGGGGCTCCAGTGCTCAGTGTGGTGGTGCTGGAGATGCTGTCGCCGATCCGAACTGTCTTTCTGTCAGAAAGTCCAGGATCCAGTTGCAGAGGGAGGTGTTCAGATCCAGTAGGCTCACTTTTCCGATCAGGTGCTGAGAAATGATTGTGTCTATGAACAGCATTCGTACACTATTTCCTTATTGTCCAGGTGGGAGAGGGCGAGATGTAGAGTGGTGGCGATGGCGTCATGATGGTGACAGGCGAACTGCAGTGGGTCCAGTGTGGGTAGCAGCAGGGTCTTAATGCGCCTCATGATGAGGTTCTCAAAGCACTTCATCATGATGGGTGTGAGTGCAACAGGATGGTAGCCGTTGAGGCAGGACACTGAGGACTTCTTTGGCACGGGAACCATGGTGGTGGCCTTGAGGCACCTCAGGAAAAGGTTGAAGATGTCAGTAAGGACATCTTTCAGCTGGTCTGCATATTCTCTGAGTAGTCTTCCAGGAATGTTATCTGGACCAGCAGCTTTCCATGGGCTAACTCTGCAAAGAGTTTTCCCCACATGAGCAGAGGTCAGACACAGAACCTGGTTGTTGTGAGGGTCGGAGGACTTCCTCACCAACACATCATTCTGTGCGTCAAACTGTGCATAGAAGTTGTTTAGTGTGTCTGGTAAGGAGGGGTCACAATCGCAGGCAGGTGTTGTCTTCCTGTAGTTGGTGATGGCCTGGATGCCCTGCCACATGCGTGGCGTGTCACTGCTGTCCTGGAAGTGGCTGTGGGTTCTTCTTCCATGCGTGTGCTTCGTTGCTCTGATGGCTCGAGACAGTTTGGCCCTTGCTGTTCCTAAGGCCACCTTGTCGCCTGCTGTGAAGGCGGAATCTCGAGTCTTTAGCAGCTCAGTGTTCTGAGTGTCCGAGGTAGAGACGGGGCTATGCTCTGTACGTGCTGGAAATGTTTGTGTAAACAAGATCCAGCGCGTTTTCCCCCCTTCTCGCAAAGTCCACGTGTTGATGAAATTTCAGAAGCACTGACTTGAGATTTGTGTGGTTGAAATCTTTGGCAATAATAAACAATCCATTGGGGTGTGCATTCTGGAGCTCGCTGATCGCTGATATTTAATAGCTCATATATTATCAAATGTAATATGCTTCAGATAATGCTTTTTCTCTCCTTCTACATACTCTTCTTCATCATTCTATTACACATTAATCTTTGTTTCATCTCTACAAAGGAAAAAATATCTGAACTGTGCTGGCTCTTTTAGAGGTTTTGTGACTGGCCTTCTTGTTGTTGGTATTTTTGTACTTGAGTGGACCAGCTGTAAACTATCAGTTTTTAAATTCATGAAGCATCTCCTGATTTTGACAGTGATATTCCTATCTCCTCACGATTCTCGGGTAGATGTTGTGAAGTTGAAAGAATTCTGTGATTATCCACCCTATTTCTGACCTGGTCAGTACATTTGTTTATCAAATTAAAACAATTTCTCGGATTATTGATTTGGTCTCTCCCAAGGTTTTCTGTGTTTCTTTCAAGCCTAATGATGACCTTCACTTGCATCAACATCTCTCTGGTCCTCATATTAAGAATGAAAAGACAACAAATGCAAACTCAAGATTCAGAATAAACTACAAATCTTTTCTTCTTTTTCTGTATTTAATAAAATAAAAAGGGAACATATAAAAGGAACTGTAATTTACCGAGGCATCTAATCTCTCCAGTCCATTCACCATCGATACAGGTTTTGAATGGTCCACCATCCATGAGCAAGAATTGCTGACAGACATATTCAACTCCTTCATTATGTTGGTACTCTTGTTTAGTAGTTATTTTGGTGTCTCCATTTGAAAGAGGTGGTGGCTTCCCACAACCACAACATTTTATACTATTAGTAATATACTTTTTTGAATTGTATTATTAAAATCCGAAATTCTAGTTGATTTTTGTGAAAATAGCTATTCAGACTTATTACTGTATGAAATGATTCTTTTTTTAATGAAATGTTTTAAATATTAGTATATGTATACTGAAATATTGATATAAGTATTAAAGATATTGGCTCACACAGAATGATTCTGCAAGTTTTATGTGATTTGTTTACCGTTTTCTTCTTGTCATTCATTTACATGTTTGTTCAGGCAGCTTGTGTCACTTCCAGTTAAGGAAAAAAGCTTTATTGGCAAGAGGACAAGGTCATTACATCAATAAATAACCAAAAGGAAAAAAAAAAGAGTCATACAAGCACAACCATTATGAAATGTTCAGTGGTCTAGGCCACACATGAATGCATTCATCATTATGATTTTTATATTTTATGATATATAATATAAAATATATAATAATGTAATCATCCCATAAGAGAAGCAGCAATTAGGAGAGCAGCAGTAGGAGAAAATAGCTTGATGTATTAATTTAGTTATTTAGGAAAGACAACTGTGGCCAATTGCTACTGTTTTCTTGGATTTTGTTGTGCACTTTGGTGTACCTCTGGTTTTAAATGTGCAATACAAATAAAGTTGTATTGTATTGTATTGTATTGTACAGTGTCCAGACTTAAACCCCGTAGAGTTTGGGATGGCCTGGACAGAAGAGTGAAAGCAAAGCAATCTGCAAGTGCTACACATTTATGGGAACATCTGTAACAGATGTGGGAAGAACTCTCTGAAGAATATTTGTTTTCTATTGTAGAATGAATGCCACAGGTGTGTTCAGCTGTTATATCTGCCGAAGGTGCTACTTTGATAAGTCAAAAGTTCAAAATACATTTTGGTCTACAAATTAATGCCATGATTTCTCTTTCAACTCCAATTGCTTTTTTTTTTTTTTACTATACTTTCATTTCAAAGTGCAATCAGACAATAAACAGCATAATTTTCAATAATAAACTGGAAAAATTGGGGTGTTCTAAACCTTTTGACCAGCAGTGTACATAAGGTATGTATAAAGAGGCCATAAAAAGGGAAATATGCTGTGTAAAAAGAAGATTATGCAATTCTTGTACACGGTTTTCATGCTTCATATAATAGCTTCCTCCGTGAATGGAAATCTTAAACATTACTGGCATAAAGTATATAATTTTTTTACTTACCTTAAATGAAAGGTTAATTTATTTTTGTTTGTCTGTGACCAAACAAAAATAAATATTGTTTTATTCTCTCTTTGTCTTTCTACCGTATTCACCCAGTGGAGTGAATCTTATATCAATATGAATATTATGTCACAGTCCTCCATTCCTCTCTGTGTTGTCTATGTTTGTGTTTTTCTATCTCTCTTTTACACACTCCTCTCCTCCTGGGTGTCACTCATTTACAGGGCCCTTGACCAACACACTTGAAGGCAGTTGACTTACCTGTAATTCATTGTCCTGGATTACCCTGCCTACTACTTAAGGTGATGGCAGAGTGATATTCTCCGCTGGATTGTTGTACTTACCTCTGTTAGTGTCAGCTGGCCTTGTGATTCCTGTTTTCTCTCTACGTGTGTTTCCTTTCCATGTACAGAACTTCCTGGACCCTTCCCTGTTTCCCTCCGGACCCCCATCGAGTGAGTGTGAGTGGACCTCCGTGGATTGTGAATGAGTGCTAATGTGAAGAGGAGTGTAATCGTGTTTGCCTTTTTTCCCTTGTACCTCCTTGGATTCCCTGGAGCCCCTCTTACCCCCAACACGGTATATATTTATATGTCTCACCTGGTGGCATTGTGTAAATAAACCTCTTTTGATTGCACTATTTAGAGTCCTGTGTTTGATTCCTGCCTTTGTGATTGTGACATATTAAAAATTATACAAGAGGAGAGGCTGATTAGCCAGGATTAACAAATGTTCACAATCAGTCTTCTTTATGTAAAGTAATGACATGCCTTCCAACAAAGCCAATATTGAGGCCATTTTCTCCATTCCTGTCTTGGTCTGGTCAGAGAGCTCATAGAGGCAGGGCCACTCTGACCTTCACGCCTTCGTCTTTCTTTTCTCCTGGCTAAGCAGAAGAACAGATTACAGACTGAACATTTTTTCAGCTCTTTCAGGTGGAAAAATGTTAAAAGTATCAATTAGTTATTATATAAAATCAAAAGATGTATATATGTCTTTTATGTCAGAAGAGAATGCAGTTGCTGTCCACCTAACAGCGTACTTGGATAAACACAACATCTATGACCGTTTCTGTTAAAATGCATTCCACTAAAACAGCACTACTAAAAGTTACCAATGATATTATGATGTCAACAGACTCCAGAGAATACACAGTCCTGGTCTTGTTAGTCTTGTTGGTCTTTAGATGATAATCCATGCTTTTGTTTCTAGACTCGACTACCGTAATAGTCTACTTAATTTTCTTAACAAGAAAGGACTGGCTTGTCTCCCGATTGTTCAAAACTCTGCAGTGAGATTACTGAGTCCCCAAACAAAGGAGCCCATTTAACCTGTTTTGAAGTTGCTACACTGGCTACCAATATACTACAATCAATCAATCAATCAATCTCATATATATATATATATATATATATATATATATGCGCTTGCAAAAGTATTCGGCCCCCTTGAACTTTTCCACAATTTGTCACATTACAGCCACAAACATGAATCAATTTTATTGGAATTCCACGTGAAAGACCAATACAAAGTGGTGTACACGTGAGAAGTGGAACGAAAATCATACATGATTCCAAACATTTTTTACAAATAAATAACTGCAAAGTGGGGTGTGCGTAATTATTCAGCCCCCTGAGTCAATACTTTGTAGAACCACCTTTTGCTGCAATTACAGCTGCCAGTCTTTTAGGGTATGTCTCTACCAGCTTTGCACATCTAGAGACTGAAATCCTTGCCCATTCTTCTTTGCAAAACAGCTCCAGCTCAGTCAGATTAGATGGACAGCGTTTGTGAACAGCAGTTTTCAGATCTTGCCACAGATTCTCGTTTGGATTTAGATCTGGACTTTGACTGGGCCATTCTAACACATGGATATGTTTTGTTTTAAACCATTCCATTGTTGCCCTGGCTTTATGTTTAGGGTCGTTGTCCTGCTGGAAGGTGAACCTCCGCCCCAGTCTCAAGTCTTTTGCAGACTCTAAGAGGTTTTCTTCCAAGATTGCCCTGTATTTGGCTCCATCCATCTTCCCATCAACTCTGACCAGCTTCCCTGTCCCTGCTGAAGAGAAGCACCCCCAGAGCATGATGCTGCCACCACCATATTTGACAGTGGGGATGGTGTGTTCAGAGTGATGTGCAGTGTTAGTTTTCCGCCACGCATAGCATTTTGCATTTTGGCCAAAAAGTTCCATTTTGGTCTCATCTGACCAGAGCACCTTCTTCCACATGTTTGCTGTGTCCCCCACATGGCTTGTGGCAAACTGCAAATGGGACTTCTTATGGTTTTCTGTTAACAATGGCTTTCTTCTTGCCACTCTTCCATAAAGGCCAACTTTGTGCAGTGCACGACTAATAGTTGTCCTATGGACAGATTCCCCCACCTGAGCTGTAGATCTCTGCAGCTCGTCCAGAGTCACCATGGGCCTCTTGGCTGCATTTCTGATCAGCGCTCTCCTTGTTCGGCCTGTGAGTTTAGGTGGACGGCCTTGTCTTGGTAGGTTTACAGTTGTGCCATACTCCTTCCATTTCTGAATGATCGCTTGAACAGTGCTCCGTGGGATGTTCAAGGCTTGGGAAATCTTTTTGTAGCCTAAGCCTGCTTTAAATTTCTCAATAACTTTATCCCTGACCTGTCTGGTGTGTTCTTTGGACTTCATGGTGTTGTTGCTCCCAATATTCTCTTAGACAACCTCTGAGGCCGTGACAGAGCAGCTGTATTTGTACTGACATTAGATTACACACAGGTGCACTCTATTTAGTCATTAGCACTCATCAGGCAATGTCTATGGGCAACTGACTGCACTCAGACCAAAGGGGGCTGAATAATTATGCACCCCCCACTTTTCAGTTATTTATTTGTAAAAAATGTTTGGAATCATGTATGATTTTCGTTCCACTTCTCACGTGTACACCACTTTGTATTGGTCTTTCACGTGGAATTCCAATAAAATTGATTCATGTTTGTGGCTGTAATGTGACAAAATGTGGAAAAGTTCAAGGGGGCCGAATACTTTTGTAAGCCACTGTATATACATATTAGTGCTGTCAGTGTTAATCTTGTTAAAATGACGTTAACGCCATCACCGCATTAATGCGGCAAATCTCCGTTAGTGCGGATCGCCCCATGCGTGGGGCTGCAAGGCGCTAACGCATTAATGAGCTAACCATGCTACACATTGACACGCCATCACAATGTAGGAAATCTTTGGAAATGAATTCAAATTTGTCAAGTGCTCCCAGAAGCTGTATTACCCCTCTAGTGTCTTAGCTCAACTAGAAAAAAAAATTAATTTGTGAAGCTAGTAAGATCCTACCTGTCTTGCTGTCATCAGCATTCAAAATTCAGTTGCTCAGCAACCTTTATTAAATAATAAAGCCAAATTCTGTATAATTGTTCTGTATTTGTGGTAGAAGATTTATGCAAGATAGATTTCCCTGAAAAAAATATGTAGAGGCAGAAAACAGACTCAATCAGCACTTATTAGCTTTTATTGAAATGACCACAAACAGCACGAGTACTTCAATACTCTAAGTCTTCATTCTGGTAATTATTGACACATTGGTGTACTCATGTTTATATAGTCTTGTACACAAAAGCATTACTGGCAAGTTGGCAAATATATCAAACCATTTTCACATGTCTGACGCATTTCCACTGTCCCAACAGGGCTTCCTCTGGTACACACAAACAAGATTGTATCACCGTGTTCTGAATACAGTTTATCATCTCTTGAATATCTGAACTGAATATTATGTCTGTTCATGTCTTCTCTATTCACAGTGCAGGGCCCTGTAAGACATAAAAGATAAACAGTCTTTTAATGTTAGTAAAATACATGAATGTACAGAATATTGTGTTCTGTAAAGGACTCTGTGGCTATGATGCCACGTGCCATACAAATAAAGATCTCCTGCCTAATTCTAAGTTGTGGTCAAAAGCTGGAATGGTACACAGATGATCTACTGTTGCTGTTGCTCTTGTGGGGTGATTACACTCAGTGCTAATTTTATGTAATATTTCTGTGACTATTTTACATGCTGAAGTCCTTTCCATCCCAGCCTGACTCTTCTCAGCCTCACTACAGCACTCGAGACATTAACACCCGCCCGCACAATATACATTTTTCAGATGTTTCAATTTAAAATTTCCAGATTTTTATTTAAGGGCTTCAACAAAGTAATGGATTAGCATACTTTATACAAAGTTTCTCATCTTGAGAGGCTCACAAGCAGTCATCTATATTTTTGTAAAAATGGGTCACACCTCTGGAATTAAACAAAATTAAAAAACAGAAACCAAGAGGACTTTTTACGTTTGTCTTCACAGAATGTAACATGAAAAATATAAAGAAAACTTTTACTTACGGAGGCATCTAATCTCTCCAGTCCATTCACCGTCTTTACAAGTTTTGAACGGTCCACCCTCCATGATGTAGTAACGCTGACAGATATATTCAACCTGTTCATTATGTTGGTACCGGTATTTGGTACTTCTTTTGGTGTCTCCATCTGAAAGAGGCGGTGGCTTCCCACAACCCTGGGCAGCTGCAAAAGTGTGAGCAATAGAGAAAAAAAAGTTTAGGCAATATTTAGTCACATTTTTATTTTCATATATCATCACACATTGTTTTACATTTCAGATGAAGTATTCATCATGTAATCCGAGTCTTGCAGATCAGCCTTTAAGACTGCGTTGTCATCATATATATGTAGTTCTGTTATACTCAGAAAGTGGTTAGCACTCATTGTAACTATTGATAAACTGTGTTGGACAGGTATCAAACTCATGTTTGAGATTTCTTATTAATTTCCTCCTCACAGTCTTGCTAAGTGTTGTAAAGGAAATGTTGCTGCTGAAATGATGTGATTCATTCATTTATTCATCTACTGCCCTCTCCCACATCTTACAAATCCAATCCTATTCTCTTAATTTTTAAAATTATTTTATTATCAAAAATATTTTTTTTGTAAGTTCAAACTCTTCTGTGGTTCATGTGTCCTCATCAGGCTCTCATATTTTCCTCTGACATGTCCAAAGCATGTTGTATTTCCCTCTTCCTCCATGTCACCCATGTTAACTGGTGATGAAATGTGTGATGTCTGTGGCAATGATAGAGGGCCACTTAAAAACACTAAAATCAGTGCTTTTGGAAAAGCAAACCTGACATTAAATCTCTCAAAGTGTGACTTTGGGCAGACTGCAATAGTGTATATAGGAAAACTAGTGGATGGTGAACAAGAAAAACCCATCCACTTAAAAGCACAGTTTGGGGATGGTGGGTTATTACAGAGGTTTCTATAAAAACTAATTCTTCTCATTCGTATTAATATTATTATTATTTAATGATATAACTGCAACTAACCCTGAAGTCTACATTGTGGTGTGTTCAGGTATGATCTTAAATGCACCACATTTCAAACAGTTTTGAGCTACTGTCTGTGTTAATGAAAACAACTTTTCAACGTCACACTTAACCAACTTCTCAGATTTAATAAACTTCTCAAACTGGTTCCAGCGTCCCTCCACTGGCTGTTTGTTTACTTAGAACGTATTTAAAACTTTGTGTGTAACAAAAGGGAAATGTAACTCACGGCGGCATCTCATCTCTCCAATCCAATCACCATTGACACATGTTTTGAACGGCCCACCCTCCATGCCGTAGTCTCTGTCACACACATATTCAACCTTGTCATTGTGTCTGTACGTGTATCTAGTCGCTGTTTTGGTCCGTCCATGTGAAAGAGGTGGTGGCGTCCTACAATGATTGGCAGCTACAAAAATGTGGGCATTAACAGAGGAAAAAACAACATTAGATACTATTTTGTCACAATCACATTTTCACTCTGATCCACTCTCATGCATCATTTTTTATTTGAAGTGAAATATTTGTCATATACCCTGTGCATCACTCTCCTTTACCTTAACACTGTGTGGCCATCTGTGACATAGAATTAACTAAAAAACATTTGGCAAGATGGCGGCGCTCACGGGTGCAGCGGCTCTTAGCTCTCCAGTTTGGTGTTCGTTTTTACTTTTACTGTGTATATTTTTGAATGTTTGCAACGCCGCCATCTCTTACAGTCGCCAGAACCTAATTGACCTAGGTTTCAAATATAGTTTGTCTGTTTCTGGTGACTATCAGCGAACACACAACATCCTGGAGGAGATAGCGAGACCGCCGGGGTCACTGTGGATGGTCTGCCCGCCCAGCAAGCGTAGAAGGCGACGGAGGGAGAGAAAGCAGAAGAGGGGATGCCGGTCGGGCTCAGATGCTAGGCTACGCAAACAACCACACCGGCCAGCACTTCCGAGCCTTTTCCTGTCGAACGCCAGATCCATCACCCACAAATTAGACGAATTGGAGCTACAGATAGCAACCACGAGTTTTGCACGTAACTGCAGCATTATTCTTATTACGGAGTCGTGGCTTCACCCGCTGATTCCCGACGCTGCAGTCGAGTTAGCAGGCCGCACGCTACACCGGCACGACAGAAACAGCAACTCAGGTAGTGTTGTAACAGCAGGATCATTCACACACACTGTTCTCCTGATTTGGAGGTTCTGGCAGTCTCGTGCAGACCTTTTTACATCCCGAGGGAGTTTACAGTAGTTATTGTGATAGCTGTTTATATACCGCCGGATGCTAACGTTGGCACGGCTGTCAGCCTCTTGCTCAACACCATAAACAAACAACAGCTTGCCCACCCCGATGGGGTTTTTATTGTCGCCGGCGACTTTAACAAAGCGTGCCTAAAGACTGTGCTTCCTAAATTTGTTCAGTTTGTGGACTTTGCTACGAGAGGAGAACACACTTTGGACCGTGTCTATTCAAACATCAGGCATGCTTTCAGAGCGACACCCCTCCCCCACCTGGCTGGATCTGACCACCTCTGCATGTCCCTCACCCCCACCTACACCCCCCTGCTGAGAAAAACAAAGCCCCAGACAAAGACAATAAAAACCTGGCCTGAAGGAGCCCTCTCTCAACTGCAGGACTGCTTCTCATCTACTGTATGGGATTTATTCTCCAGCCACAACCTCCAGGAGTACACGGACACTGTACTCTCGTACATCAGGAACTGTGTTGATAATGTCACCGTCAACAAAAGGGTCAGGGTGTTTCCAAATCAAAAACCCTGGATGAATAGCGAAGTGCAATCCCTCCTAAAAAGCCGCAACACTGCCTTCAAGTCAGGGGACAGGGCTGCGTACAGGGCGGCCAGGGCAGACCTGAGTAGAGGCATCAGGAAAGCTAAGGCTGCCTATAGGAGGAGGATTGAAGATCACTTTGCTGACAACGACCCCAGAAAAATGTGGCAGGGGATCAATCACATTACCAACCACAGAAGCAATAACCAGGCGACATCTAGGACTGATGCCTCGCTGGCTGAGGATCTAAATCGTTTCTTCGCCCGCTTTGAGACGACCAGGCCCTCAGCTGTCACACCACTTCCACCCGCCCCCAGCACCGGCACACTAACACTTAGGGAGCATCAAGTGAGGTGTGTTCTAAGGTCAGTGAATCCCAGGAAGGCGGCAGGTCCTGATGGAATACATGGAAAGGTTCTCAGAGCATGTGCTGACGAACTGACCGGAGTCTTCACTAAAATCTTCAACCTTTCCTTGTCATTAAACACCGTCCCGCCCTGCCTCAAAACCTCCACCATCATCCCCATCGCCAAAAAGACAGCTGTGGTCAGCCCAAATGACTACAGGCCTGTTGCACTTACACCTGTAGTGATGAAGTGCTTTGAGAGACTGGTCTGTCAGCACATCAGGGCCAGTCTGCCTCCCACTTTGGACCCCCACCAATTTGCCTACAGGACAAATCGATCCACCGAGGACGCTATCACCATAGCGCTCCACACTGCGCTGAGTCACCTGGAGCACCGAGGAAGCTATGTGAGAATGCTCTTCCTGGACTTCAGCTCAGCATTTAATCATATCATCCCAGAGATCCTGGTCCAGAAACTGTCTCACCTGGGACTCTCCACCCCCATCTGCCTCTGGATCAAGGACTTCCTGACAAATAGACCACAGTCTGTCAGACTCGGCCCACACCTGTCCAGCACCATCACACTCAGCACCGGGTCTCCACAAGGATGTGTTCTGAGTCCCCTCCTGTTTACACTCTACACATCCGACTGCTCCCCTACCCATCTCTCAAACACCATCATAAAGTTTGCGGATGACACCACCGTGGTTGGACTCATCTCAAGGGGGGATGAGTCGGACTACAGAGATGAGGTCAACAGACTGACTGAGTGGTGTTCAGTTAATAACCTCCAACTGAACACCACGAAAACTAAAGAACTTATCTTCGACTTCAGGAAGGGCAGAGCAGACCCGGCCCCACTGTACATTCACGGGAGCTGTGTGGAGAGGGTGCACTCCATGAGGTTTCTGGGCGTGCAGATCTCTGATGATCTCTCCTGGACTGCAAATACCACGGCGGTGGTAAAAAAAGGCCCAGCAGCGTCTACACTTTCTGAGAGTGCTCAGGAGGAACAACCTGGAGGAGAGGCTGCTGGTGACATTCTACAGAGCCACCATAGAGAGCATCCTAACGTACAGCATAACAACATGGTATGCAGGGTGCTCAGCTGCAGACAGGAAAGCACTGCAGAGGGTCATCAACACAGCCCAGAAGATCACCGGCTGCTCTCTGCCCAGCCTGGAGGTCATTGCAAACTCTCGGTACCTCAGCAGAGCTGGCAATATCATCAAGGACCATTCTCACCCCAGCAATCAAGTGTTTGAACTATTACCATCAGGCCGACGGTACAGGTCACATAAAACCAGGACAAACAGATTCAGGGATAGCTTCTTTCCCAGAGCTATCACCATAGTAAATAAGCACAAAAACAACTGAAACTGCTTAGCTACTCCATACTGTCACCGTCAATTATTATGCTGCTATTCTTACTGTCATTATATTAATGCTGCTATCCTGTATATACTGTACTTACTATTGTTTGTTTTATTGTACCTTTTATATTTTACATTATATTTATTATTGTATTTTTGCACCAAGGGAGTGGCACTCCAATTTCGTTGTACCCTGTACAATGACAATAAAGGCTATTCTATTCTATTCTATTCTATTCTATTCTATTCTATTCTATTCTACAAACAATGTTCACACAAACTAATTAGCACAAGGACAGTGTTATGGAAATTTAATTAATGAAGCCTGTAGATACAATGAGCAGTAGCCAACATCCTTTAACCAAAGCCTAAGTTAGAGAGAGGCCATCACTGCACGGACTGAACATCCCGGGATTTAAATACAGTCAACAGAACAAAAGTCTGCTGTTTACACCTTTGATCTCCAAGGAAAGAGTTTACGATCCCTTATCACCTCTTTAACAGGGTCACCTCAGATTGCTCTCTTTCACTTCCTCCATCCTCAAAGACATGGTAAACAAAAGACTTTACAATAGGTACAGTATGAGATGCTTGGGCTGATATGCTGCATTTGGTTTTCGGTGTGCATTTTTTTAAAAAAAACAAAAAAACATCACCATTATCGATTTTTCTGTGCAAAGGACAGAATAAACAAGGCCTGTGCTTGGATGCAACTTTGCAAATAAGAATGCCTGAAATCAATCCTTTCAGCTTTGTTTATTTTGTTTACACCCAACTCCACACCATTTATAGTCTTTTAATTTTTTTCTGTAAATCCTGGCAAAGCACAGTCCCTACACACTACTCCCTGGGATCCCTAATTCACAATGGTCTCTTTTTTCTGAGGTGACATCTTGTAATTAATAGAGGTCATCCTGTCAGCTGGCCAATGAGTCTAATAGGTCTGACAGTTTTTTGTGTAAAGATCAACAGCACGATGAAGAAAGACTGCCACCCTCCTCCTGAAACAGAAGCTTATTTAGACTAAATTGACTCTCCAGCTTTTCTAACTGAGCTGGACCTCCTAAAAGGCTATTTAGCAGGAGAAGGATTTAAGAGACTGACATATGCAATCTAGACCATAAAGTTCTCAAAGTGCACTTTGGGCAGACCACGGTGGTGTATCTAGGAAAAGTAGTGGGTGGAGGACAATTATAAAACATCCACTCAAAATCTGAAGCCATTGTGATGTTCTCAGGATTTCATGGTGAGGTGTAGCACTGTTTGGGGATGGTGAGTTATTACAGAGTAAAAGAAATGTTGTGCTATTATGGTGGTTTAATAATAGCATTGTTATCCTTGTTAACTAACAGTGAAGTCTACATTGTGGCGTGTTCAAATATAATCTTGAACACATTTGAACTTTGAAACGATGACTGAAATAAAAGGCAAGATTTCTTAAACCCTAGAAAAATGTTTCAATATATCTTTGCTAAATGTACAAATTGTAAATTATTACTCAGGAATCAGTAGTTGGGTGTAATATAAAAACTTATTGCCCATCATTTCTGCTGAGCAGAGGAAATTGACCACCACTCAAGGAGGCAATATCTATCTACTAGTAAGAAGAGGAGGCCTCCTACTATTGATACCTACTGATAACCTTTGAACTGATAGTTTCAAACAAGAACCTCTGCTGATCTAGTGGCAGGATGCTGAAATGTGTTTTTGTCTCATAAAACTAAAGTTTCAAATCCTCTCGGCAATTTGAGGTTAAAATTGGGCGTAAGTTACTGTCATGCACACAACACCTCAAGAAACACCACAGATAGCTATAAAAGTCTTTCTATAGGTAAGATCACAAGAAGAGAAGTGACGTACCTTCACATGTGGGAAGAGGATTGCTCCATTGTCCATTTTCCAAACATTCAATCGTTGCATTCCCTTTGATGACGTGGCTACTGTCTTCACAAGCAAATGTTAGATGTTGTCCTTTTCTTATTTGATTGCCTGTTACATCTGTGGTGATTCTTAGACTGGCTGGTACTTCAGGGACTCTACAGTTCTCTGTTTTAAAGAAGAGAATCTGTTTCACTGTGAGGTTTAAATTGTAATCAAACAAACAAAAACTTTTTCTTAGATATCAGTCGCAAAATTTTATTTTAACTGTTTCTTTCTGGTACTAGTCACTTTTCCAGACTTTTGTTTTCCCCATCCCAACTTCTTTTGTGACATGTAGCTGCTATCAAATTCAAAGTGAATTTTCAAAATCAAAACTAAATTTTCTCGCTTTAAATATTTGAGATATTTTCTATGTTCTATTGCAAATAAAAGATGGTTTTATACGATTTGCAAACCACTACATTGTGTTTTCAGGTTTGTAGATACATATGTTACCGTGATGGAAAATGCATGTTACTCTTTCATATAACTTTGGCCAAAAAAGTGTTTATTGAGGCCATCAAGAAAGCTGAAGACTTTTTTCAGTAGATTTCTATCCAGAGGACTCCTCCTCTGCTGGACATTTAAGAGAATGGATGTTTACTGAACTTCCACATTGGTTTCACTTGTCAGTCCTGGAAGCTTTGTCCATACCCTTATAATACTTACCTTTTTGAAATGTATTATTATTATGAATAATAATAATAATAATAATAATCTTTGTTGTAGCTCAAGCTCAGCTGAGTAAAAACTGCTTTGATTTTTACTTCTATGGTTCCGGTATTACACATTTAAGTAAGTCTCAGTGAATGTAGTGAATGTTACATACAGACAAAAAATTACCAAGAGGACAGAATGTACTTTTTAAATATTTTTTATAGATATGCCGTTAATAAGTCTGTTTAGGCTGTAAGTTTTACAGTATTTAACCATTTATTGATTTGTTTTGTTTTAGTGATCTAAAAATTTGCAGGCATTTTTATGGGTTATTTTGTTGTGACTGTTCTAGATGTCTAAAGTTACAATATTTGTAAGTCACCGTCATTATATAGTTGAATTGTCTTTTTAAATGTCCAATGACTGTGATGTGTAACAGCTGTGTATATTTTTGTAAACACTGATTACAGTTCTGCGATTCACAACATTCAAAAACAGAAAACAAAATGATTTTTTTACTTGTTTCTTCACAGAATGTAACTTTAAACATACAAAGAAAACTTTAACTTACGGTGGCATCTAATCTCTCCAGTCCATTCACCATTGATACAGGTTTTGAACGGTTCACCCTCCATGGTGTAGTATTGCTGACAGATATACTCAACCCTTTCTTTATGTTGGTAATGGTATTTAGCACTTGTTTTGATGTCGCCATCTGAAATAGATGGTGGCCTCCTACAGCCATAGGCAGCTGCAAAAATTTAAGCAACAGAGAAAAAACAAGTATAAGCAATAATTATTTATCATAATTATTTTATTTAGTCACACATCATTTCACATTTCAGGTGAAGTATTCATTATGTAATCGGAGTCTCGCAGATGATAACCTTAATTTCAAACAGCCCACTGAACGACTGATTTAAGTTATGATCACTCATATTGATATATGTCCTTCTGTTATGCTCAGAAAGTGTTCATACTCATTGTAACTAATGATAAACTGTTGGACAGGTATCAAACTTAACTTAATGTTTGAGATTTCTAAATATCCTCACAGTCCTGCCAAGTATTGTAAAGGAAATACTGCTGCTGCAATGATTTGCTTTATTTATTTATTCACCTACTGCCATCTCTGACATCTAACTCATTCAAATCAAATTCTTCTAATTCTTCTTCTTCGAATAATAATTACTAATAAGGTTTTTTTTTTTGTTCAAAGTCAAGTAAAAGCTGCTTTGATGTTGTCTTCTATGGTGCCTTTGTGCTCATCAGGTTGTGGCATTTATAACACTGAACACTGAATAAATAGTCTATACCTTGTAACAGTTAGCTTTATCAAGAAAAACTGTAGATCACAAATGAATGGGAACAGTCCCATTTATCCTGGACATTCTTACCTCTACATTCATTAGAGCCATGCAGGCCATCTTCCCCAAAGATTGAAGTGAAACTTCCTTCATAACTTCTCTTGCATTTATACTGGACACTATTATCTTTCTTGTATTCAGACTCATTTTTCCAATAATATTGTAAGTGGGCTGGCTCTTATATGCTTTTCTTGTCTATTTGAGCACTCATTGCACTTTATACAAAAAGTGTCATTCATTGATTGGCAGACAGTGATAGAAGTTTTGAAAAGATGCACAGCTATTCAAGAGATTTTCTGAATCATATTTTTGCAAATTAATGATACAAAAGAAACAAAACCAATATCTGAAGAAAAACAAACTAAACCTCATAATACCTTGACAAAGTGGATTTGGTTCCCATCCATCTCTGGTGCATGTGGCCCAGGGAGCTCCATCTGTACTCCTGTAGTCTGATCCACATCTGTAACTAACAGTGTCGCCCAGTCTTTGTTGTTGCCCAGAATCACCCCAGTGATCCAAATACAGAGCTTGTGGATGGCTACATGTAACCTCTAGAAAGAGATATAGACTAACTAATAGGGGCAGATCATCTTCATGTATAAATGAACCGCTGCAAAGCAAGAAACCTTAACCTTAAAATATGTGTATAAAGCAGATGCAGTTTTATACCTTCACACACTGGTCTGATAGTCCAGTCTCCGTCATTTATGCAAGTAGTCTCAGCAGAGGTGGTCAGAGTGTTCAGAATCCAGTAACCCTCCCCACATGTAACTCTTATCTTCTCACCGGAAGAAAACAAACTTCTATAAGCAGGTTCATATCTGGTTCCTCTGAGTGGTGGAAGTGTCAGTTGACATTTTATTTCTGAAATTGTTGGAAAATGAGGCATATTGATCATTAGTATGTTATAATAAAAGATGGCAGTTTGTTAACTGAGATTTAAAGAGCAATTGTGAGTGTGACAGGAACAAACACGCACACACACAATATAAACAAATTCCCCTCTTGCCCCAATGGTCGTCTACTATAAGCCTGGGTAGGCCTGGGTACCTGCGCACTATCTTAGCTGTTCCTAGGACTGCGCTCGTCTGGACAGAGATCTCGGATGTTGTTCCTTGGATATGCTTGAGCCACTCGCCCAGCTATGGGGTCACTGCAGTGAGCGCTCCGATTACCACTGGGACCACTGTTACCTTCACCCTCCACATGTTCTTGAGCTCTTCTCTGAGTCCTCAGTACTTCTCCATCTACTTGTGTTCTTTCTTCTAGATGTTGCTGTCATTCGGTATAGCTCCATCTATTACTACAGCCGTCTTCCTCTGATTGTCCACTGCTACTATATCTGGTTGGTTAGCCATCACTAGTTTGTCTGTCTGTACCTGGAGGTCCCAGAAGCAGCTGGTTCATTTGTGCTGCCAGATGCTCACGGAGTGCTGTCAGCTTCTTCAGCCAGTAGGCATGAATCATGTTGGGGCCTGGTGATGTCCAACTCTTCATTCTGGAGACCCTCTCTTGGATGTCTGCCTCTGTAATGGTTACTGGACCCTGTTCAGGGAGGTTGCTGTGGTCTTTTTTTTTAGATCCACTAGCCACTGAGCATTGCTGTTATGGGTTGCGTCCTTCTCCCATATGCTCTTCCAGTACTGCTCCATCTCCAGCGTTGGTGGTGCTGTTCTCATAGTGTTCAGCTGACACTGGAAGTACACCTTGGCTGGTTCCGTGGAGGAGAGCTTGTTTATTCTCTTGCTTTCTATCTCTCTGTTATGATTCTTCAAGTGGCTGGCCAACACTGTGAACTTGGCAGTTCCCAAGGCCTCCTGTCTGCCACAAGAAAGATGATCACATGCCTGAAACCTCCAGGGTGTGTCGCTCCTCCTGTTGCTCACCTGGAGACAGTGTTTACACTGCAATCTGCCTTTCATGGCTTTTTGGCCAGCATCTGTGACATTCAGTAGTCGCCTCATTGTTTTGACACACAAAACAAAACAAAACAAAACAAAACGCAGCAACCACACTACACACTCTAAAAACAATAAATATCTAAAAAAAAGTCAAAATATCTGTTCTCTCATTCACTGTTCTTTCTTTTGGTGTCAATCCCACAATTTTACTCATTTCCTTAACAACCAAATGTGATGTGTTTTTGTTAATGGGTGATATAGTGCATTTTTTCACTAATAGGAAAGGGGGAATCATGTTTTTTTCTTACTGTCATTAGAAAACCCTTCCTGCAGCAAACTTATCAACAATATTCATGAAAAAGCATGGCAAAAATTATTTATTATAACTCTGGTTTTACTTGGCCTATCAACACATTTTAAAAATTGGTACGCAGTTTGAAGTCCTCACTTTTGACACAGGGTGAAATAAACACTCAGCAATTGTGGGTCTTGCTGCCATATCATCTTAAATCAATCATGTGATTTAGAGGCACCAGCATGTAGGGCAACTAGTGGGTTAAATGACTAAAATCCTTCCAGGCTTTAATGAGTTTGGCTTTCAGCCTTTTTCTCCATGGAGGCCAGCGTCTACATGAAAGTTTTAAATGGTTCTATTAAATAACATGCATCGCCACTTTTGATTATAAATATTAAATATAAACAATAAAAATATGTGAGCTGTACGTTGTGATGACATCTTTCATTTTGCATAAAACTATTCTTAAACAAATGCCGTTTCTGGCACGACTCCAAAAAGGATTTGTGTCTCCTCCTGGGAGAGCTGAGTGAATGTGTAAAGCACTGCATTAAAATAAAGAAACAACGATGAAATTTGGGGTTAGAAAAATGCAAAATGCATAACTAATTCCCCAGGGAACTTTTCTTCTGCTAATGATTATAGACCTTGGACTGATCAGATGAAAAATCAATCTGCTGACGATTAATGCGGATTAATCGTTGTTTCTTTTGCTTTCGAAAAAATGTCATTTTTATAGCTCTGTAAGATTATAAGTATATGAATAAATGTGTCATTGGCTAATAAAAAGGCTGATTTCAATCCACAGTTTAAACATCTGTTTGTTACTGTAAACTATTATTATGACAGAAACTAGTAATCAGACTTTCTTACCGCTCTGCTGTAAAGATTCATTCGGATTCAGCCACAGGAGAAAAAGCCAAGGAAGGCCAAAGAGTCTCATTATTCAAATAAGGGATTGCTGTGTTCAGGAATTACTGCCTAAGAAGTGATTTACCTCCACACTTACACAGACTGAACTCTTTTACCACATGAATATGTGCATGCTGTGAACTTACTCAGGGACACTGGAACTTAACCCTTTCACACACACACACACACACACACACACACACACACACACACACACACACACACACACACACACACACACACGCACACACACACACACAAACACACACACACACACACACAGTGTATTGTTAAAATCAATTATTCTGATTTATTTATTATTAACCCTTTCACCTGGCACACACACACACACACACACACACACACACACACACACACACACACAGTGTATTGTTAAAATCAATTATTCTGATTTATTTATTATTAACTCTTTCACCTGGCACACACACACACACACACACACACACACACACACACACACACACACACACACACAGTGTATTGTTAAAATCAATTATTCTGATTTATTTCTGTTTGCAATTGTTGGGTATAAATATAAGTATACTAAAATATTTAATATTTATATCGCTAAGTATTAAACAAAGATATAGCACACTGTTGGCACACACAGAGTTATTCTGCAATTTTTATGTGATTTGTTTACCATTGTCCTTGTCATTCATCTACATGTTTGTTCAGGCAGCTCATGTCACTTCCAGTTAAGAAAAATCTTTAGTGGAAAGAGGACAAGGTCATTACATCAATAAATTACCAAAAGAAAAGAGAAAAAAACACATCCAAATGTTTATAAAACATTCTGTGCTCTTATTCACAAATTTTCAAAGTATAAAACAATGGACCAAGGTGTTGGTACAGTGAGATAAAAAATGGTTTTAATGAAAGTGAATTAAGCATTTTATACCAATGTAGTCAAATCCATTGTGTCGCTGATCTTTGAAATATCCAAGACTCTAATCACCACCAATGCTCCATCCCCCTACTATTTATTATATGGAAAATAATAATAATATTTTTTCAAAATAAATAATTTATAATTCAAATAATGAAACTGGCATTTAAACAGTTAAAATCCTGAAATCCTGACTGAATGTTTGATCATTTGATAAGGGCTCAACTTTATTAGGTGAAGCAGAAAAAATATTGATCTATAAGGATTTTATGGCAGATTTTGTATAGATCTGCATGAGGACAGAGCCAGAGAGTTGAATGTGTCTTTCAACAGATTTGACACTGCAGTGAATTCTCACCCCTTCTGACTTACCTGTAGCCAGCCTACAATCCACAGCCACACTACTCTCTCCCTCTCTCCACTGTTACGGGTTCGAAATTGAGGATGAGAGTAAAACAATGATAGTCCAGAAGAGGTCGTTCAAACAATTGATTTTAATGCACGCAGCGTGGAGAGGTGCAAACTGCAAAACAGTTGTACATCTCTACCCAAAATACACTCTAGATTGCTTTTGTAACATCAGGGTATTATGACGCCCCCTCATGCGTTTACAAGCACATAATTTGCATCTTAAGAACATTATTTGCCTCTTTTACAGACAATGATCAATTTTAAGAGATAACTGCAGACACAGAAGTTCCCCTTTCTGGCATCCATCCAAATATGGTGATGATCTCAGGCCTAGGAGGTCCCCATGGACTTGTCCTCCTTGTGTCACCTGTTGCTAGGCAAACTCAAATGCCCCAAGAAGCTGAATACATTCAGGCCTTTGCTCAGCTACTATTTTACTGTAACAATATACTCAGCATATAAGCTTTTAAGATGATAGATTTAACTCAACGATTTAAAGTGGTTATAACTGCACCTGTCATAAACATGTTAATATTTGATTATGATAACCCCTGTAATACAAATTATAACATAATGCCGACAGCTTCAATAAATGCTTTGATGAAATGATAATTAATGTAATGATAAGGATGATGGTTATATACAGTTCAGCAGTAAACTAATTTCTTTAATTCTACAATTCCCTCTCTTGATGTCTCTCCCAGAGACATCACCACACCATTTCCTTGTGTCACTCCTCGACCCACTCTGTCACCTCTAGATCCATTAATGGCATCATGGGCCCCGAAACCACCATTCCCAGGTCCACTTCCTTCGCTCTGACCCTCTCTAGCCGTCCCCTGACTCAGCAAATCAGACAACCACCTCATGTCCTCTAGGTGGTCCAGTAATAAAACACCAGCTCCCACTTGAAAACACTTCATGCTTAAGTGGTCCCTGCTCCTTTTCTGGGTCCCTCTCTAGTGGAAATCTTCTCCTGTAAGGGATAAAAAACAAACAGCCTCTCTCTGCTACACCTTACTAACCTACTGTGTTCATCTAAGGTTCCTGTCATTATTCAAAGTCGGTTCACAATATCATGTTCTGGGCTCTATCCATTATATTAACTTTACTTAATCTCAATACTCTTTATGTGTGTAAGCAACGCTTTTAGTTTTCTTAAACACAACCCGAGTAAAATCTACACCATCCCCCTGTCAGCCTAAATCTCCGCTAGAAAGCACACTTCAAAATCTTCTATCAGGATTTACGCCTCTTTTGGCTTCAAGCATATACCTAACATGCAAAAGTTACTGTTAATGCCAGTTTAGACAAGTTTCTATTATCTACAACATTTTGTTTCACCCGGCTCACCCTCACACATTTCCTGTTCACTTATTGCATATTTATCTTCAACACCTTTTACCTCAGTAGTGGCTAAGCAGAAACAAAGCAACATGTGGTCCACCTTTACCCTGTAAAATAAATCCATATCATGTTTGTGTCTGTAAGCATGTTTTGCATTCATTCATTACACTCCACGCCATTCCTGGAAGTTAGGAGCTGTAAATTTAAAAGCTACATCAAGTCCAGGCCTTTGGCCTCGCCTATATTTAAATCATGTGTGTTTGTAAGCGTGCATGCAATTAACCTGCTATGTTCTCATCTTCCCTCAACATGTATCACCTGGACACTCTCACCAGTGAAGCTTAAAACCCTTTTGGACGGAACATCAACTCTAAACAAGCACAGTTATGCATTGTGTATAAAATGAACTCAACCTATAAATACAGACGTCACTGTTATGACAAACATATTCAATACTATTAAAATAATACTGTACAACATGTTATTAATGCAGTCATCACAAGGCAGATTATATGATAGCAATAAAACAATCTCTAAATCCCAAATCCCAACAGGTCCTGCTTTTAAATCTTCCCTGACTTTCCCTTCAAGTTCTGCTTTCTTGGTACAATCATGAGGTTCTCCTAATCCCATTAAATCTGCCATATTGATTTCTTCATGTGTAAATGTCGGATTTGGAGCTTTTTTATTTAATCCTCTTCCGGGGGTGAGAGACCTCTGCACAGCTCAGACGCCAGTTGCAAGAGCTCTCTAACATTAGAATCATCAGCTGTGACTTATATAGTGTTATTTCGGTACTTTATACTTCACACAGTTTTGAACGTTGTTTATCTGGGGAGTTCCTCTTTTTGTGTCTATATCTATTAATATGCCTTGTGCACTAAAACTTCCTGTTTTTCAGTCTGGCTGAGCACTTGTTTGTCAGTAAAAAGTGGCCTTGCTCTACAAGCCAGCCTTCATTATTAAAGTACATAAAACAAGATAATGAGCAGATTCATATTAAAAATATAGCGCCAAATCACAACAAAAATTGCCTCAAGGCGCTTCATATATACAGAGAAAAACCCAACAATCTTGTGACCCCCTATTGAGCAAGCACTTTGGCAACAGTGGTAAGGAAAAACTCCCTTTTAACAGCAAGAAACCTCCAGCAGAACCATGCTCAGGTACGGGCAGCCATCTGCTGCTACCGCTTGGCGTCAGCTAACAGAGACTTTTTAAGACAAATACTTAATATTTAATAATCCACATTTCACTATTTTATTCTTCGGTTCAAATTTGGATTCTGTATTGTTCTTTATTTGTTATTATTTATATTTAGATTGTTTATTGCTAGTCTTGGTTTGTTGTTGTCTGTTTGGGAGCTGACATAGTCTCTATGGATAAGCGTCTTTTGGTGGGGTAGCATCAGGAGAGAAGCTCCAGAGAGGCATCTTCCATGTTAAACGCTAAAATATAACAAAAGATATCATGCTAAACAAACAAAACCTTTCGATTGGCCAACCCTATCTGTCTCCTCAACAGGTTGTATGTTTTCAATGTTTACTTATTATTTTGTCATAAAATAAATCAAACAAATAACTTAAGCTGTGTGACAGCACCTTGCGTTTACGCCGGGCTGTGAGCTGCCCTGAATCTACTTGCTACACCCCCCTTTCACCCAATTTAATTTCTCAAGAGACTTTAAACTATTCCTGACCTTCCCCTTCTCTCATCTGATCATCTCAAGCACGTCCTGTACCAAATTTGCTTCCTCTTTTCAAGCCCACATTTAATTACAAACTCTACCAACTTACAAAGATACCAGAGTTATTCTCAGAACTCAGAGCTGAGGTTCCCCTTTTCTAAGTCTGTATGTTCTACAAGAGAGCAAACTGCTAGTCGGTAAACAAGTTTATCATCACAAAAGTTATTAGGTAAAAAGTCACGTAGACATTTGCTTAGTAACCCTAAAAGAGCACATTTCATGTAGCTAATCACATATATACAATTTTCCTTTGACATATCTGTATGTGCACGCCTAAATTATAACCTCTTATTCTAGAAATCAAAAATAACCTGAAAATAACACTTTCTGCCTCATTTTTACCATACCTAAATTATCAAAAACCCCAAACGTCATCAAGTAATCCTAAAACCCATTTCAACTTAAACATTAAATCCTGTAACTCCCCCTTTTTTGTGACACATCTCATGTGTTACAAACTCAAAATCCTTCACTCAAGTTAGGGAATTAAAACAAAAAGTTAATCATATCATATTAGGTATAGATGCTCCGGGCCTTCAAACCTGTGTTTAAGGAATGAAATCAAATTAATCATCATGTCAAATCTTTTCTTGGCTCCATCCACAGCCTGCATCCTTGAAACATCCTAGAAACAAAAACCTGTGTGTTAACCAGAACTTCACATTTCATAGTCAGTTTCTCCCACTTATCATCCAACCTGTGTTATAAAAGAAAACTTAAAACAGAACAGTTATCAGTCATGTGTCCAACCTTAGTCCAGTCTTTTGTCAGTGTCCAGTCGGTCCAACCTATGGTCTGCCTGGTCCGTCCATTCACCTGTCCATTTCCACACATTCACTCACACGCATTAACATCGGGTGTTGATAGACTTCCACACAAATAATTAGATTTCCCACTTACAGCAAACTCAGTTTATTTATATAATCATTTATTTTCTTTTTATTTGTTTCTAGTAAAATAGTTCTTTATACTTTTGGACTGGATTGGCTCGCTGCAATCCTTTTAGACAGGGACTCACAATCTGATCAGATCCCCACACGTGGCCTCTTTCCTTCGCCCATTGTAATCTGGAAAAGGTCACCTTAGTTTTTGTTCTCCTGAGACTTTTGTCCGCGCTGTTATTCATTCTTTTGCAGGCCTGCTTAGAACAAAAATGAGAAAAAAGAGAGCTGAGTATTAGCTCATCAAAGTACAAAACAAAATCACCTGACAGGTTTTTTCTTTCTAAGTGCACTGTTACAAACCACCCTTAAACATGTCCATGTTTATTAAAACTCCCTCTATTAAAATAAAAACAACAACCTCAAAAATCTTCAACAATCTGAACTTTCACCCGTTCAACTCACTGAAAACCTCGCCAAAAGCTGCACCGTTTAGTACACAACAATATCCCCCTTCAAGCACTTTCACCATACTCAGATTCAGCCTAAGATATAAACACGTTATAACAATGTGTCAACACTAATTTATAAACCTCTTAATCAAATTTACACCTCTGAACTGTCTACTTCTCCTTGAAGGCCTCAATCACACACACACAGCAAGCTCCTCTGTCATCACTCACATTAGCTCTCCAACTAATTTTCATACTCAGTCACAAGATAAATACATGTTTAAACCTTATCACATTATTCAGTTATTTTCATTTTCTTTCTATACTAATCACTTGCTTTTATCAATCAGTGCAACAGCGCTCCTAAGTCACCCTTTTTAAACTACTTTATTCAACATTCACACCATTCTATCACTCATACAAGTAGCAAGCCGATCTTCATTGCGTATGTTTGTGTGTGCTATTTTGCATATATGGCTTCACAGTCTCACAGACACTTTCCCATTCTCCAGTTAAAGAGTCAGTTTTCTCCGTCCCCCAATCACTAACCCAAATTTTACTTCCCCACCTTAAATCACAGCCCTCCTGATCTTCCGCCACCAGTTAGGGCTTGCTGTCAGGTTCCTGGACACTGTAAACAATTCAACCAGAAACTTGCCTTAACATATCCATTCATGTTAACCTGTAATTTCTTCAGACTGCTGCATCTGGAGAATTGGTCCGGGTCTGCTTTACTCCTGAAAATAACAAACTAAAACATTTTCATTATTATCACGGACGCCTAAACGACCCATTTCTCTTTTTCTAGTCAAAAATACCAATTATGTCATGTATGTAAGCGTGTTCTTCCTTGCGTTATGTGGTCATGTAAATGCAGTGTAAGCTGTTTTCTTCATTGCATGAGTGTAAGCTGCTTCTTCATTGCATCCTTATGTATTCATTGCATTTTCATGTATTCATATTTAATTTATGCATCTTTTCGCTGAGCTCAACATTCAATCTCACTTCTGAATCGTTTCGAAAATAATCTCACATGTAACAATTTGTATATGTGTGTTTTCTATTCATTAATATAATTGTCAGTTATTTTGGTTATCTTTACCTTTTGTATTGTTTACCTCTTTGTTGTGATGTGGTGGACATCCCTAAACTATCACGAGTTCAGGGTTCAATTTCAATCCAATCATCTCCTATCTTCTCGCAGTCAAACTCGTCCAGCTTCATCTCTCACTGGTCCTTTTCATTCACAGTGTCCTGTTCGGGCTTCAGAGCCCCAGCAAACACAGTCTGTTTCTTCTCTGTTTTGATCTTTCAGTATTTCCTCTTCCTTCAGTCTTATTTTCATTTGCTGTGTTTTCTTCTCCATCCATCTTTTCAGTCTTTTCTTCCAAAATTGCTCCAAGCTTGGCAAATATGACAGTCAGTGCCTTCAAGCAGACATATCACGCTGTTCTTCACCAGCATGCATGTTGCATCACGTGCTTTCTTCCATGCTGCTGGACTCATCAGTCGTTGTCAGTGTTACTGCTTTCGCCTGCACTGTCTTTTAGCTTCCGTAACTTCTTCACGTCCACGATGTTCTATCGGTCTTCATCAGGAAATTGACTGTCCTTTGCGTTTCTTCTCGGGGTCAAGGACAAAGTGAGAGCTCAAGCTGCACAATTTCGAGCCAAAGACTGGCATATTTTCTCCCAATTCTTTTAATCTACTTTTCTGCTGCTGAACTCAAGGTTCCAATGTTGAGAGAGTCCACCTGTATTGGCACACTAAAGCATATAATTAGTATCATATTCATTGTTTATCTTAAAACCTCCCTTTTGCTTCATCTGCCCAGAGTTAAATCTCTCTCTCTACTCTGGGTGCACACTTGTCACCGTGAGCTTCCCTTTTATGGGCATGCATTTCCTGTCCCAGACACACACACGTTTTCCTGTTTCTACAGCTTCTGCAGAGACTTCTTTTTAATTTCACAGTCTACAAATAATCAGTAATTCTACTAAATCTTTATCTAAAAACAATATGCCTTCATTTCACTCACACACATTTAAATAGCGCTCTTTCACACATCAGGACAACTAACACTTCTCCACACACATCACCATTCTTTAGGTCAGTTTTGTAGCATCAGTCACACAATAATTTCTTGAGTGGGTGTACTAAGTGCATATACTTATGTGTTTTCAATCAGAAAAATAAACTCAACCTCTCATAACATCACTCAAAGTCAAATATCTTCATAGACCCCAAAGTAAGCATATTATTTCCCTAGTCAAAAGTCAAACCGTTACTCACACAGTAATTTTTAATCTAACAGCCTTTGTGTTTTGAAACTAAAAACAGGAAGGAACAGCGCCCAATTTAAACTGCGCATGTTGTCACACACACAGACACACAAAAAATGTAACTGTATATATTATCTCAAACTGAAACAAAACCCATCTAAAAATCCTAAAACATCTTAGTTTGACACCAAAAGAGACATCACTTACAGACATATGTATTAATTAAATTATCTCAAATTCAATTTCAGTTCTCAGAACCCAAATAACGGTCCTAAGTATCAACAGTTTATGTATCCTATCTCAAAACCCCTCAAAAAGTCATACAGTCATGGCAAGAAATAAAACTTTACTTACAATATTGTAATAAACAAAACCAGCGTCTTAAATACAGCCATCAGCAATGTCTAGCAGTCTCTATAAACTTCCTCATACTCTATGCACCTCTCAGCTTCCTTATTTGCATTTTCACACACACACACAGTCTAAAAATAGTACCAGCCTGACTCACAGACTCCTCTGACACACAATTTTACCCAGACGTCTTTATAATTACAACTGCAGTATTAGGCCTGACATTTTAAAACCTACACAATTTCGACAAATTTTAAATTAACCCTCCAAGGGACAAACTCCAAGTTTTTTATCATCAATTCCCACAGTATCAGTTCCAAACTGTATCTGGTCTAATTCCTAAAGTTCCTAAATCAATTTAAAAGCGTCCAACGCCCAAGGTCCAACCTTTGCTACCCAAAAAAGCGCAAGTACCGTTCCAAACGGTAAAGTGGTCCAACCACTAGCTATTTTGGAGGTTCCCAAGTTCTCCACGATCGCCAATCGGACTATCCCTTCCAAAGGAAAATCCCGAGCGTCCCCAGGAAATTTGGAGCGTCACCTCCGAGAAATGCGCTTCTTAGAACATCCCACAGTTCCGTTCTACATAAATTTAATTATGTTTTTAACCCTCTGGGGTCGCTGGACGCGCCGGCGCGTCAAAATCACATGACCAATTTAAGACGACACAGCTACAAGATGCAGCAAGTCAGAGTCTCCATTTCAACTTGGGTCGAAAGTGCAGACTTCAAACTATATACCAGTTTTTGAATTGTGTCGATGGGCCACGTAAAACCAGAGTTATGATAAAAAATACACGCGATGTTTTTTTCTGAAGAAAACAGTGGTGTTTACAGCGGGAAGAACGGTAAAAACGGCGTTTTCTACAGACAGCGCTAGCAAACACTCTCCCTTTGCGAGTGAAAAAAGAAAAATATAAAACACCCCTTCCCTATTGGTGTTAGAGTTTACCATGTCAGCCAATCAAAAAAATGATATGGCAACATGTGACACTTGGTTGTTTAGGGAGTAGGGGAAGTTTTTAGGAGTGACAACCGCGAAGGATAGCGGACGAGCGAAAGAAAGAGAGAGAGAGAGTTTTCATATGTGAGACATTAGTGACGTTTAGCGTGTTTGGAGGCTATAGTTAGTGTGTTGTGTAGTTATTGTTTTGTATTGTGTGTCAGTTAGACTGCTGAATTTCATATTTTCTCCAAAAAAGCCGTCAAAGGCAGATTCTAGTGTAAACACTGTTCCCACATGTAAAACTGGACTGATACACCTCCTGTTGTCAGACTTGCAGGGTTTAGACCTTTGGTGTTCTCCTCTGTCTTATACTGAACACAAACTACATTTTTTGGACTGGCACAAATAATTTGTGTGCCTTCTTATTTGATCCAGCACACCTGATTGTTCTGTAAATAGATTTAAATGGTTATATAAAAAACGCCTGAGGCCTTGGCTGCATTTTTAGGTAAATAGTACCATATAACTTTGTTGTTTGCAAAACTTGTGCATAATTTTTAGAAATGTACAATTTCTATTTGCATTTCAAGTTATGAAAATGATTCGTTAAACATGTTTGTGGGTTTTACAGTAAAAAATATAACTTTTTTCTACTCGGATTTTGAATTTTTTGTCTGAATTTAGATCAACTGTGCTAATATAGTATGCCAAAATGAAAAAATAACTCAAATTTCAGATATTTGAGGTTATGCTGAAAATAATGATACCAAACAAGGCAAGAAAAACATATTTTAAAGGTGAAATATAGAGGTAAAATCAAAAGTAGTCAAAAACGGTCAATTATACCCTGGACCCCAGAGGGTTAAAGACATCCTATGAAACCACCAAACCGACTTTATTGATGTCCAAGCCCAGCTTTATATTCAATTATGACTGTATTACCATACACAGTTTCCAAATTACCTATAATCCTAAATTCAGTAGTCCAACTACTTTAAATTCTCTTTCCTTAGCAGTCCAACTGCATTTAAATCCTCGTAGCAGTCCCACTGCTTTTCCTTTAATCAGTACTGTCACTTAACCTTACATTATCATTACTTCAACTTCAATTCTCATGAGATTTTCACCAAAATCAAAACAGACCTTTACCAGTAATTTTCAGTGAGTAGACTTTCAATTTTGTCAGAACCAATTCAGCACTGTTTGGAAATAATTCAACAGGTAGTGCCTTACCTTTGAATAAGCCGGCTTATGTCCACTCACTTCGACCACTGACTCGTGTCTGCCTGTTTGAGCACCTTGGACCCTCTCGGTCTCAACCTCCAACTCTCTCTACTCAACCTCGGCCAATGCACCAAATGTTACGGGTTCGAAATTGAGGATGAGAGTAAAACAATGATAGTCCAGAAGAGGTCGTTCAAACAATTGATTTTAATGCACGCAGCGTGGAGAGGTGCAAACTGCAAAACAGTTGTACATCTCTACCCAAAATACACTCTAGATTGCTTTTATAACATCAGGGTATTATGACGCCCCCTCATGCGTTTACAAGCACATAATTTGCATCTTAAGAACATTATTTGCCTCTTTTACAGACAATGATCAATTTTAAGAGATAACTGCAGACACAGAAGTTCCCCTTTCTGGCATCCATCCAAATATGGTGATGATCTCAGGCCTTTGAGGTCCCCATGGACTTGTCCTCCTTGTGTCACCTGTTGCTAGGCAAACTCAAATGCCCCAAGAAGCTGAATACATTCAGGCCTTTGCTCAGCTACTATTTTACTGTAACAATATACTCAGCATCTAAGCTTTTAAGATGATAGATTTAACTCAACGATTTAAAGTGGTTATAACTGCACCTGTCATAAACATGTTAATATTTGATTATGATAACCCCTGTAATACAAATTATAACATAATGCCGACAGCTTCAATAAATGCTTTGATGAAATGATAATTAATGTAATGATAAGGATGATGGTTATATACAGTTCAGCAGTAAACTAATTTCTTTAATTCTACACCACCTTGCACCATAGCCTCCTGTGAAAGTCCTGAGACCCCTCCCCCACCTATCACTTTCACTCATGCCCAGGTTTAAAGACAAATGAGAAGACTCCACTCAGGCAAGTCTAAGTAGGGTGAGTCCCTGTGTGCTCACAGCCCGTGCCCCCCAGCTTTGTGGAGTCTTTCATAAACTTTTCATGATGCCAACAGAAATCAATAAATATAAATAATAAATATCTCATAATTAGCTTCACATATTTGTGTTTTATACTTTATTGCACATAGTTAAACATTGTAGAGTAGTATTGCTACCAGTGTTGGGCAAGTTACTTTGAAAAAGTAATTAATTATAGTTACTAGTTACTTCTTCATAAAAGTAACTGAGTTAGTAACTGAGTTACAATATTCTAAAAGTAATTAATTACTTGAAAAGTAACTATTGCGTTACTTTAAAAAAAACGTTTTAAGAATGGCAGTTGCTCAAATTAATTTTCATCAATAATGCTTTTACCTCATAATTTGCATCACACATTTGTTTTATCATTTACTGAACATAGTTATGTTTAGACTGCTACCCTCAGCCACTAACAGACGTAAACAGAGAGAAGCCTTCTTTTCTGAGGAATGTGTGAGGAGCAACGTCTGCCTGGACTGGTGATGGCACCAGAAGGTACAAAACCTTGAGGCCCACTCTGCTAGAGGAAACAGGACTGCAAATTTCTGGGGTTAGAGAAGCTCTTTCTCCCCCTTTTCTTTTCCTCGCTCCCTTCCCTATCTCTTTATGCAGACCTGAGCGGAGGGCAAGAGGTGGTTGCCATGGTAAAGGGAGCGTTGCCTGCAAGAGGGTCATCTCTAAATAAGGAGATTCAGAGGTGCAAAAGAAGAAACATGAGATCATATCAGACCACCCTCAACTGTTCAGACCAGTCATGTTAACATTATGTTTCTGTGACATGCAATAAAAGTGTTTGCAGCCTGGCTGCTTTGTCTCTTTTTCTCTAATAAAAAGTGAAATCTAATTATTTTGAGCATATTTGTCCTCGCTCATGGAAAAAAACCAACACAATTGGAATAAGTGACCCTTTCTTATATTTATTTTTCTAAAGAATTAATGAGGATTTTTGACATGTTTTAAAAAGCCTCTGTATAAATTGTAGAATATTTAAGTAAGACTTTGAATTGGAAAATGATTTGCACTGTTTAGATTCTATTTGGTGTTATTTTGATGGTTTTGATGGTTTTGATGTGGGTCTAGTGGTATTTCCATAGTTAAGGACAAATTTTATGTAACTGAATATGTTAATTGTTTAATAATTTATTATTGTTTAATAAAACATATATTAAACCCACAAATAAATGCAAAGTGGAGGCTAAAAATAACGAGAACGTCTGTCTCTAACAGTTTTTTTTTCTCGGCTCTTTTAGTTATTATCGGGGTCATGATTTTCATTTCAAGCAGACTGTGCTGTTAATCAGAATCAGAATCAGAATACTTTATTGATCCCTAGGGGAAATTATTTAAAATAAAATGCTGATCATAAAATGACACACTGTCTCATTTCAGTGGAGTGTGTGAGGAATAAAGGGCATGAGATACTACACAAACAGCTTGTATTGACATGAATGCTCTTAAAGTGAAGTAATATTTATTAGCCATCTCATGATAACTGGTTTTGTTGGGTCTGCCACCTGTAGGGGCGCTATTTTTGCAAACGCTTGTATGGGCTGTATTTGACTATAGGAAAAAATCCTTGTTTGGACCAGAAAACATTTTAACTCAAAATTCTTGAAATGAATATAACTGAATTTTATTTTACAGCACCAAATAATAGCAGATAAAAACTTATAGAGGAAAGTACACATCAGGTGGATTAAAAAAAAAAAAAGATTCTACCCAGAGAGAAGTTACAGAAACTCCAGAACCATCAATAGGTTTTTATGACTGAACAAACATCATCCAAGCCATGTTTTTGTAGAGATCATTTGATAACTCTTTAAATCAGATCATTAGTATTCAAAATTCACCTTTATTAAATCATAAAATTATCAGGCTAAGCCAAGTGAGGCATATAGGGTTCTGAATTTGTGTTAGAAGATTTATGCAAGATAGATTTCACTCAGAAAACACGTAGAAGCAGAAAACAGACTCAGTCAGCATTTATTAGCTTTAATTAAAATGACCACAAACAGCACTGGTACTTCACTGGTCTAAGTCTTTAATCTGGTCTTCAATTATTCACACATTAGTGCCCTCATGTTTAACTAGTCTTGTACACAAAAGCATTACTGGCAAGTCGGCAAATGTATCACACCATGTTCACACTTCGGACGCATTCCCACTGTCCCAACAGGTCTTCCTCTGGTACACCTAAACTCGATTAGATCATTATGTTCTGAATACAGTTTATCATCACTTGAATATCTGAACTGAATATTATGTCTGTTCATGTCTTCTCTATTCACAGTGCAGGGCCCTGTAAGACATAAAAGATAAACAGTCTTTTAATGTTAGTACAATACATGAATGTACAGAATATTGTGTTCTGTAAAGGACTTTGTGGCTACAAGTGAAATTGATTTTCTCCTGCCTAATTCTAAATTGTGGTCAAACGCTGGAATGGTACACAGATGATCTACTGTTGCTGTTGCTCTTGTGGGGTGATTACATTCAGTGTTAATTTTATGTAATATTTCTGTGACTATTTTACATGCTGAAATCCTTTTCATCCCAGCCTGACTCTTCTCAGCCTCACTACAGCACTCGAGACTTTAATACCCACCCGCACAATGTACATTTTTCAGATGTTTCAATTTGAATTTTCCAGATTGTCTTATTTAATTCACTTTTATGGTTATATGCATATATGTTCTCTCTTTTTGCATGTACAAAATGTTCTCTCTCTCTTTTTGCACAGTCAAGAAGCGTGTCAGGATACATTTCACTGCGTGGTGTGCTCGTATAACTATGCGTGTGACAAGGGCTCTGTACTATAATTCAACTTCATCATGTCTGTTTTATAACATAACCTGAAGTCAACAGGAAAAAAATTAAAGAACGTCTTACTGGAGCTCATCATGGAAAACCATAAAAAATGTTTTTCAGTAAACTTCAGACCCTACTATCCACACACTGACATAAGAAATGAACAGGTACAAAATCATTTCTCAAAACAACATGCTCCCAAAAATCTATCAAATATGATACACTGATGCCTAGTGTATCATATTTGATAGACACAGCTTTTGTGAGCTTTTGATCTATGACATTAAATTCTCAAAAGTCTTAGTTTTTTTTGACAAAGTTCCAGAATTCAACTTAACAGTAAAGGGTTCTGGACTTTTTGTCAGAAATGAATGTTTTTGTCTGTATTTTAAATATTTGCTGTGTACACCACCACAGTGGACTTTAAACTGAACATTTAAGATGTTTATTGAAAGGCTTCAACAAAGTAATGCAGTCGCTGTTTGTGAGTAACATATTTAATTTCATATTTTATACATAGTTTCTCATCTTGAGAGGCTCACAAGCAGTCGTCTATATTTTTGTAAAAATGGGTCACACCTCTGGAATTAAACAAAATTAAAAAACAGAAACCAAAATGACTTTTTACGTTTGTCTTCACAGAATGTAACATGAAAAATATAAAGAAAACTTTTACTTACGGAGGCATCTAATCTCTCCAGTCCATTCACTGTCTTTACATGTTTTGAACGGTCCACCCTCCATGACGTAGTAACGCTGACAGATATATTCAACCTTGTCATTATGTTGGAACCAGTATTTGGTACTTGTTTTGGTGTCTCCATCTGAAAGAGGTGGTGGCCTCCCACAACCCTGGGCAGCTGCAAAAGTGTGAGCAATAGAGAAAAAAAAGTTTAGGCAACATTTAGTCACCATAATTTTTTTAGTCACATTTTTATGTTCATATACTGTCACATATCATTTTACATTTCAGGTGAAGTATTCATCATGCAATCCGAGTCTTGCAGATCAGCCTTAAAGACTGCTTTGTCATCCTATATACAGTGGCTTGCAAAAGTATTCGGCCCCCTTGAACTTTCCCACATTTTGTCACATTACAGCCACAAACATGAATCAATTTTATTGGAATTTCACGTGAAAGACCAATACAAAGTGGTGTACACGTGAGAAGTGGAACGAAAATCATACATGATTCCAAACATTTTTTACAAATAAATAACTGAAAAGTGGGGGGTGCGTAATTATTCAGCCCCCTTTGGTCTGAGTGCAGTCAGTTGCTCATAGACATTGCCTGATGAGTGCTAATGACTAAATAGAGTGCACCTGTGTGTAATTTAATGTCAGTACAAATACAGCTGCTCTGTCGCGGCCTCAGAGGTTGTCTAAGAGAATATTGGGAGCAACAACAACATGAAGTCCAAAGAACACACCAGACAGGTCAGGGATGAAGTTATTGAGAAATTTAAAGCAGGCTTAGGCTACAAAAAGATTTCCCAAGCCTTGAACATCCCACGGAGCACTGTTCAAGCGATCATTCAGAAATGGAAGGAGTATGGCACTAGAATTTAATTATTTTAATTATTTTATTATGAAAAAAAATATATATTTTTTAAGTTCAAACTCTTCTGTGGTTCGTGTGTGCTCATCGGGTTCTCACATTTCCTCTGACATGTCCAAAGCATGTTGTATTTCCCTGTTCCTCCATGTAACCCATGTTAACTGGTGATGAAATGTGTGATGTCTGTGGCAATTTTAGAGGGCCACTTAAAAACACTGAAATTGTGGAAAAGCAAACCTGACATTAAATCTGTCAAAGTGTGACTTTGGGCAGACTGCAATAGTGTATATAGGAAAACTAGTGGGTGGTGAACAAGTAAAATCCATCCACTTAAAAACTGAAGCCATTGTGATGATCTCAGAGCTGCAGCACAGTTTGGGGATGGTGGGTTATTACACAGGTGTCTATATAAACTAATTCTTCTCATTCGTATTAATATTATTATTATTTAATGATATAACTGCAACTAACCCTGAAGTCTACATTGTGGTGTGTTCAGATATTATCTTAAATGCACCACATTTCAAACAGTTTTGAGCCACTGTCTGTGTTAATGAAAACAACTTTTCAACGTCACACTTAACCAACTTCTCAGATTTAATAAACTTCTCAAACTGGTTCTAGCGTCCCTCCACTGGCTGTTTGTTTACTTAGAACATATTTAAAAACTTTGTGTGTAGCAAAAGGGAAATGTAACTCACGGCGGCATCTCATCTCTCCAACCCAATCACCATCCACACAGGTTATGAACGGCCCACCCTCCATGCCGTAGTCTGTGTCACACACATATTCAACCTTGTCATTGTGTCTGTGCGTGTTTCCAGTCCATGTTTTGGTCCGTCCATGTGAAAGAGGTGGTGGAGTCCTACAATCCTTGGCAGCTAAAAATTGTGGGCAATAACAGAGGAAAAACCAACATTAGATACTATTTTGTCACAATAATCACATTTTCACTCTGATCTGCTGTCATGCATCTTTTTTCATTTCAAGTGAAATATTTGTCATATACCCTGTGCATCACTCTACTTTACCTTAACACTGTGGCCATCTGTGACATAGAATTAACTAGAAACAATGTTCACACAAACTAATTAGCAGAAGAGCAGATCAGGCAGAGGACATTTTACTGATAACCTGAAATGTGTTTTTGCCTCAAAACCAACTATTAATTTCTGGTTTAAAGTGTGTGTAACTTACACTCATTCACACGACACCCCATGAAATACCAAAAACAGCAATAGCAATCTTTTCCCATCCTTTGTACTGATAAACAGTAAGATTACAAGAGGACAAGTGATGTACCTTCACATGTGGGAAGAGGATTGCTCCATTGTCCATTTTCCAAACATTCAAGCGTTGCATTCCCTTTGATGATGTACATACTGTCTTTACAAGCAAATGTTAGATGTTGTCCTTTTCTTATTTGATTGTCTGTTACATCTGTGGTGATTTTTAGACCTGGTGGTGTTTCAGGGACTCTACATTTCTCTGTTTTGAAAAAGAGAATCAGGTTTACATTATAAACATGAAACCAAATCAGATTCACAGTAATAAGACATTTTTTTACTCCATTTTCAAACTAAGCAAGTTTTTCTTTAAATATTTATTATTAATAGGCATTCAGTTTCTCATTGCTGTAATGGAGATGTAATCAATGTCCAGTCTTTTAGATAAGATAAGATAACTCTTTATTGTCATTGCACAGTCATACATAGTACAGTAGTACAATGAAATTGGAAATCTGTCCTACGTCGGCACTAAATATAACACAACACGATACGATACGACACATCACAACGCAACACAAACAACACAACACAGTAACTTAACTTAGTAATAAAAAATGAAGAATAAGTGTATGTGTATTGCACACTGTTATTATTGCACATTAATTATTATTGCACCTTGTTATAAATATAAATATTATTACTGTTATTGTTTTTACCGTATAACAGCATATTTAAGGACAGTTAACGATTGTGTCTTTGGTACAATGTTGCATTATATTATTTCCATTGTTTTGTCCCTCAAAGCAGGACTATATTCTTTCTCTACCCTTAACCAAGGGTGGGGAAAGAAAGATGAATAAAGATGAAATATGTCAGCAGGCAGAATAATAGCCAGCAGTGTTTTTAACTTTTAAGACTCCAATTTTAAAGCTTATTCACAACAATATTTTATTTTCATGTACGTACGTATACACTGAATGTTGAGCTTCTTCCATTTCGCTGTGCATTTAATTGTGGCTTCTCCTTCTATCATGTAATTAAGCACTGATAAGTTACTTTAGAATCAGGTTCAGTATTCCCTATAATAAGGAGTTAGTAGTAACTCAATGGTCATAAACGTATTTGTCCCTTGTATTTATGATTCGAGCTCTAGTGCTGTGTAAAGGTAAATATAAACAGAATGCAATGATTTAAAAATTTCATAAACCCAGATTTTTTCACAATAAAACATAAAACATTTGTCTTAGATATTCTATATAACCTTCCTTTAAGACAGCTTTGTCAAACAAACTGCCAATTCTGATTCAAACAGCCCACTGAACGACTGATATTACTTATGATCTCTCCTATTGATATATGTCCTTCTGTTATGCTCAGAAAGTGGTTAGCACTCATTGTAACTAATGATAAACTGTGTTGGACAGGTATCAAATTTATGTTTGAGATTTCTAATGAATTCCCTCCTCACAGTCCTGCCAAACGTAAAGGAAACGTTGCTGCTGCAATTATCTGCTTTATTTGTTTATTCATCTACTGCCATCTCCCACATCTAACTCATTCAAATCCCATTCTTCTAATTCTTCTTATTTTTATTATGAATAATAATTCCTAATGATGTTTTTTTTTGTTCAAGGTCAGCTAAGTAAAAGCTGCGGTGCCCTTGTGCTCGAACACCGAATAAATAGTCCCTACCTTGCAACAGTTAGCTTTATCAAGAAAAGCAGTAGATCACAAATGAATGCGAACAATCACATTTATCCTGAACATTCTTACCTCTACATTCATTAGAGCCATGCAGGCCATCTTCCCTAAAGATTGGAGTGAAACTTCCTTCATAACTTCTCTTGCATTTATACTGGACACTATGATCTTTCTTTTATTCAGACTAAATTTTTACAATAATATTGTGAGTGGACTGGTTCTAATATGGTGCATTTCTTCTCTATGTGAGCACTCAGTATACTTAATACAACATGCATCATTCATTTATTGACAGACAAGTTTTGAAAAGATGTGCAGTTATTCACAAGATTTTTTAAATCATACTTTTGCAAATACATGAAATGAAAGAAATAAAACCAGAATTCGAAGAAAAACAAGCTAAACCTCATAATACCTTGACAAAGTGGATTTGGTTTCCATCCATCTCTGGTGCATGTGGCCCAGGGAGCTCCATCTGTACTCCTGTAGTCTGATCCACATGTGTAACTGACAGTGTCGCCCAGTCTTTGTTGTTGCCCAGAATCACCCCAGTGATCCAAATACAGAGCTTGTGGATGGCTACATGTAACCTCTAGAAAGAGATATAGACTAACTAATAGGGGCAGATCATCTTCATGTATAAATGAACCGCTGCAAAACAAGAATCAATAACCTTAAAATATGTGTATAAAGCAGATGCAGTTTTATACCTTCACACACTGGTCTGATAGTCCAGTCTCCGTCATTTTTGCAAGTAGTCTCAGCCGAGGTTGTCTGAGTGTTCAGAATCCAGTAACCCTCCCCACATGTAACTCGTATCTTCTCACCGGGTGAAAACAAACTTCTATAAGCAGGTTCATATGTGGTTCCTCTGAGTGGTGGAAGCGTCAGTTGACATTTCATTTCTGAAATTGTTGGAAGATGAGGCACTTTGACCATTAATATGTTATAATAAAAGATGGCAGTTTGTTAACTGAGATTTGAAGGGCAATGGTGAACGCTACAGGAACACACACACGCACACGCACACGCACACACGCACACAATATAAACAAATTTCCCTCTTGCCCCTACGGTCATCTACTAAAGGCCTGGGTACTTGAGGGTCCTGCGCAGTATCTTAGCTGTTCCTAGGACTGCGCTCGTCTGGACAGAGATCTCGGATGTTGTTCCTTGGATATGCTTGAGCCACTCGCCCAGCTATGGGGTCACTGCAGTGAGCGCGCCGATTACCACTGGGACCACTGTTACCTTCACCCTCCACATGTTCTTGAGCTCTTCTCTGAGTCCTCAGTACTTCTCCATCTACTTGTGTTCTTTCTTCTAGATGTTGCTGTCATTCAGTATAGCTCCATCTATTACTACAGCCGTCTTCCTCTGATTGTCCACTGCTACTATATCTGGTTGTGAGATTATTAGTAGAAACATATGTTACTTTATGCCTGTAGTCAAGATAGCTGATTTATGTTAACAACTGTAGGACATATATTATCTTTTAGTTTAGACTGTGTGCTGTGTGAGTGGTCAAGTTCCCATCATACTTTTGGGTTAGAAGAATATAATCATTACGTAGTTCATTAGATAAGTGTGCACCACTCTGTATCCTTGATCTGCTGTGAATGTGTAATACTGTTTCTTGACATATTATACTGCTGAATCATGAAGAGAATGTTGTGTGCAGGAGACCTTGTGCCTATTTCAGGAGAGACAGACTACATTCCATACCCCCACCTTCCTTAGAGCATGAAGACAGGGAGCCGAGGTCATAACTTAGGCGCCGTAAGAGAGAAAACATGTGAATGTTTAGGCTTTTACAAATAGGTGGGGGCCACTATGGGCTATAAAAGGCTGAGTAACCCGTCACCATTTTGAGACATGCTGTGACCCTCTTCAGGCATCTCTCCCCATCATGATGGTTCTTATGCTCATAAGTGTTGAATTATATGGAAATAAAGTATTATTGATTGAGCATGTATACACCAAGTATTGTCCTTCCTTCAGCCCAAAGATTAAAACAACTGGGAGTTTTTAACAACTTGGTGCCTGGTGACCCGGATCTTTGGTGTGCTGAGGAGGTGCAGATTTGGCCTTTGGTGAGATCGTGGGGCGAGGCGAACAGAGGGCCGGCCTAAATAGAAAGGTAAGCACAGCCTGTTGTATTATAAATACCAAATGTGCATATTGGGCTTTCCAAATTAATCTGTTCGCTGAGTCACACGTATTTTCACATTAAATTTGTCCGTGTCTGGTTTTTGGCGCAAGATACTAACAACATAAGTTGAGGCTGAATTCCAGTGTGTAATAAACTGCTTCTAGCAAGATACTAATAACATACTACGTTGAGTCTAGTTGCAGCTAAACTGCTTCTAGCAAGATAGTAATTACATACTACGTTGAGTCTAGTTGCAGCCCACTTTACCTTCCACATTTAACTTAGTCTAAGACTGGCTTCTGTAGCAATAGATATTAGAATTTTTCGTTGATGCGGCCATAACTCCAGTACATTGAATAGAGGTTTTGAAGTTGGTTTATGGTGTCGGATATAAGCCCTCGTTGATGCGGTCATGAAATTAGTATAAGATTAAGGTTAAGCAGATGCTGGCTTACGGTGTCGGTTAAGCGCCAGCTACGCAGGATGCGTAACGCGTCCGTAGGTTTTGGTTTATGATACGGCGTGTTCTGGTGATGCGGTCATAAGTGCAGTAGTGAGGGGTAGCTGGTTTCAGCACATTGAATAGAGGTTAGACGGTGGTTTGTGGTGTCGGTTAAGCCTCGAGGGTTGCGGCCATAAAATTATAAGTAAAATACTTACTTCACCCCGATTAAAGGTAAAGCAGACCTGGTTTATGGTGTCGGTTTTGAGCATCGGGGACGTATGCATCACTTTTGTGTTATGATGCGATTTTGCCCCGTTGTGGCGGTCATAAGCGCAGTGAAAGGGGTACTTGGGGTATGGTGCGGTGGTGCTTCGGAATAGTTCTAACAGTTGAGCTTAAGAGGTTTCTGTGTAATTTTCCGCTGGTGAAAAGTGCTGTGTGTAAGGCGCGCTCTGGGTGCTGCTGTGTGTGTGAGGCGCGCTCTGGGTGTGTTTCTGTGTGTGCAGCGTGAACACAGTGACAGTGACGGTTGATGTGTGATTAGGAGGACATTAGCGCGAAGAAAATGCTTTAAGATCTAAGGTTGACGCCTAGTGTACCTGTGGAAATTAATTTTGTTCATGGTGTGGCGACCCTCCTGTCTGTGGACGCACAGGCCGGTCCAGCGTCGTCTGGGTGCCGAGGTGGCGACTTGGGAACTGAGGACTCCCGCATAGCTACAGAATAACACTGGAACGGCCGTGTAATCACGGGTTCACATTTATTCTGGAATAGAACAAGAAAATGCTTTGACATCTAAGGTTGAGTTCTATAGTAGTCAAAAAAGAAAACCGAGGTTAGAGTCCTCATTTCTTAAAATAGAGGTTAGAGTCCTCGTTATAGTGACGTTTCAGTGGTTAAAATTGTTGTGTGCCTGTCCCCTGATAGCGTGAAATTAAATAAAGAGGGAATTTGGAGCCACATAGAGACAGACGGGCATAATTGGGTGTATTACTCTGTGGTGTAATAAAAATAAAAAAAAATAAATAAAAAAAAGGAGGAGAGAGAGATAGTAAGAGGTGTGTAGTGGAGAATTATGGAAAAGTAGAGAGAGGAATGTGTTGGGAGACTGGCGTGCAGTTTACGCTGTCAAGGTGGGTGTGTTGCCCGCTTATCTGTTAAACAGTGATGAAAATGATATTAAATAAATTTCTTAGTGTGTTAATACAGGAAGCTACGGACCTGGACCAACTGCCCCCACAAGCACAGCGGCCGAAGCAAAATTATAGTAATGGGAACCACACCCAGCAAGAATCAGCAGCTGTGAAACAGACAGCAGCGAGGAGAGAATTAGAGGAGAAACTAAGAGAAGTTTTAACACAAAATTGGGGCCAACAGACTTGTGGAGGTTGGGAAAGCGTCCGGAGCATCACAACAAAAGGTGAAACAAAAACACACACAAGCAGAGAAATATGAGCGAAAAGGCACCTTTTAAGGTAATGCCTAGTTTGAGAAAAAGTTCAAATTAACCTGCCTGCCTACAAATGCACACTCACGTAATGAAGAAACAGCTTACACTCATGAACATGTGAAGATTTTCCAGCAAGGATAAAGCAGCAAAGAATAACATACACCTGTTGTTTTTTAATGATCAAGTTTATCCATTACTAACAAATATACCCTCTGGGTTGCAGGACAACAATTTAACTTCAAAGAAAAAGAAAATAAAGAGATTGGTATGACCAACCAGTGAGGAAACAACAAATTTAGTGGTTAAGAGTCAAACTGTGAGATGTTTTCTGAACAACACAAGTGATTACTGACGGAAAGAAAATTTCTCTTTTGTGAGTTTAAAAAAATTTGAACATGTGCATGTTGTCCTGTCAACTTGGTGGGTTATGACTTGATTATATCGTAAGAAAGGGAAAAAAAAAAAAAAAAAAAAGGGGGAGAGAAGGCTGACACAGGGCCTGGCCCGGTGTTTCTCCCCTCTCTTTGTAACACAGCCAACACAACATCATTTTCCTGTTCGTACACTTCTGTTTGTGTTTGTGTTTGTTTTGTTTTTTGTTTTTTCTCTTTATGTTTAATTACAGGCTGCTTTGCCGGCCCTAGAAGCCGAGGCTGACCTGGACTCCTGCTCTCCCCTCTACGTGACCCTGACCAAATGCTGCAACAGCTGGACCCACAACAACAACCTGAAAAATGTCAACAGTGCTGCAGGAAAGCGATCTCATGCAGCAGAGACGGAGAGCACTAAACCTGAGGCCCGTTTCACTACACGGGGGAAAATTCTCCGACAGCTTCAGCTGACAGAGCTGTGACGAGACGCCCGCCAAACCCGAATGAAAAGTAAGGCTGAACAAAAGAATGCTGACCTTAACAACTCTGCATTCACACTGTGCAGGACAGTGATGGACCAACACAGCAGCAAAAAGGGCGTGACCGAGACAGGAGGAGCAACTGAGGTCAGAAGGCACCTCAGAATGGACAAAAAACACAGAAGAAGAAGATGCAGGTTTCACCTACGGTGAGCATGGACATTGGAGAAAGGACTGCCCCAATTGGGGTCAGAACCAGGATGGACAGAACTTTGAGCAGCAGCAGCAGCAATGGTCGCAAACAGACTGAAAAGGAGGAGGGCAGGACCCCAGGGCACGCTTCAGGCCATGGTTTACCCAAGACACCAGAACAGGAAAGTGATGAACACACACACAAACACACACATTTACATACATTAACTCAGAATGAAGAGAAACACACAAATGAACAGATGTGCACTCGTTGATTGAGTGAGAAATGACACACACACACACGCACACAAATCAAAATGCTGATTCAATTCACTGAGAAGTGATCCACACACATACACATACACATGAACACGCTTGCGCAATGTAGAGTGATGCGCACACACACACACACACACACACGCTGATGCAATGAAGAATGCTTCGCTAACAAATGCTTATGCTGATATGCAAAATGCTGCACACAAACATGCCAATATATAATTTTTATAAGAAGCCATTGTTTCTTATAAAAATTGTGTGTTTTATGTCACCCAAAGAGCATTTATGTAGATTTAAGGAATAAGGTCTAAAACAGTTTGGTTATGAAAACAATGTCTGTGCGTGATGTCTGTTTATGGCTAAAGGCCTTGACTGAATTCTTTGCTGTGCTTCACACAGCCTGGTGAGGAACAGTGGCACAGAGTGAAAGTGATGAATTAATAGTGTAAGTTTTAGGTCGGAGTACGGCATTTTCTGTGATTGAAATTTAATTCAAGGAGGAACAAAAGGTGCTATGGTACCTGAGGTTCTCATTCCTACACAATATTGTCCCAGCAGGAAGTAAAACTTTCCTGCGAATTTCTGGTCGATTTTTTGGTTTTGCTTAGCGCTAGCTTGATTTTATCAGTGAGCTTTGGCTTGTGTTCTTTCTCTAAGCGAGAGAGAGATAGTTTTATGCTTGGACATGTCTACAATGGGCCCTAGTTTGTGTTGTTTTTTAGTATTTTGTTGGTTGTGTCTGTCTTTGTTTTTGTTACAGTGCACTGAGATAAGAACATTTGAGAGGTGTGATCCACCGGTGGTGATATTTTGATATTTTGTGAGTTCATGATTTAACAATCAGCTCTTTAAACCAGGCCTAAGAGATTGAAATTTAAAGCGCTATAAAACATTCTTACTGAAAACAGTTGGAGATTGTGCTTCTCCATGATTGTAATTGGCTTGGGAGAAATTCACTTATAGGGGACACTGATCACGTGAGAAGTCCTGAGTCTAAAAGGATTGCAGTGAGACAATCCACTCCAAAAAAAAAAAACAAGGAATTGTTTTCTTTTAAAATGATGACGTCATCTTGCTGGTGATGGATGCTCGAATAGGTCGCGCGTGAGACTCCATTATCAGCAACATCTGGTATGAATGTGTGTGAATGAATGCATGTGACTGGACTGTGATGGACTGACTTGATACTGAGACAAAGACTGCACAAACTTTAGGATTAGTAAATGCTGACAAACAATTCACCCAGCCGGCAAGAGAGGGTGGATGCTTCGCTTTGTTTTGTTTTGTTTTTGCAGGAGCAGGAGGATAAGAGAGACTGGAGGAAGAGACGGTAGCTTCACATGAGAGTGTGGAACTGCAGGTTTAACCCTTTGGTTGCTAATTTTGAGTCACTGATGTTTGCATTAAGACAACTGTGCCTTGTTACCTGTGTTTTGATTAAGGTATCATGTTATATTATTGGGAATGCCAAATGCTACAGTGGGTAAAACTTTTGATATCACTTATGACTGGAATATGTTACTATTAACCATAGCAGGCCACTGTAAAAAGTTAATTAAGGTTTATAAAGGAAAAGTACCAAAACTTTAACAATATTTATGAATGTCTTGCCACATTCAAAATTAAATTCAAATTAAAATATACCATTAAACTCAGAGAATCAATATAAAATCAAATATATGCAAATTTTGTGTGAAGTACGTGACTGATAACTGTTCTGTCCTGAGCTTTTGTTTTCTATAGCTCCCACTTGACCACACCAACAGTTTTTTACCACCAAACGAGGTTAATTAAAAGTTTGACAACAAGCATAAAATTTTCCAAAACTTAGAGACAGAAAGGAGTTCTGAATAATCATAATTTGGCAAACCACTAGGATGGAGTTGGACATCCTCAGGGTGAAAGAGGGTTGGTGTGACCAAGGTGTGGTTTGGCTTGTTGTATGTACATTTTAAGATGTTACAGCTCTGGATGGATCAGTTACCAGGGCATGGAAACATGACAGACTTTATTACATGAGGACAAGGGAATTTTCTGGCATTAAAGATCCTCAGGGTGAGTGGTTGACTAAAGCATGCATAAAATAATCATTTTGTTATTGAATGTTAATTGATTGATAATTGGCCACATTTACAGCTGTGTTGACTTGTTGTGGACACAGTTTACTTCATGTTTAAGGATTCTATTTAACAGATTTGAAATCAGTGGGTACAAAGGGGGTGACAAATGTGTAGTTCATACTAACACACAGGTTTTGTTTCTAGGTAGTTCTGCAGATGCAGTCCCTGGGCAGAGCCAGGAGTTTAACAGATCTAACGTGATAATTAAATTGATTGTATTCCCCAACACAGGATGACGAGGTCTTAACATCAAACAATGGGTTTTATGAACACTTTATGACTTTATTTGTGTGTTTAATAATTTAGGTATGGTAAAACTTAAGCTTATAAAGTTAGAATAAAAATGGTTAATTTGTTTCTGCGTCATCGGAAGAACAATGGATAACAACATTAGATTATCAAGGCTAGGGAGAGAGGTGTTCTCGTTTTCTGTCTCTTGCAGAGAGAGGAACAGACACCAGATGAGGACACGGAGATGAGGATCCTTCACAACAACTGGGGTCAAGTGTCATGGCGTTTGGGCTCCTCGAGAAGATGGATCCCATAAAACACAGCAATAACCATGAAGGGGTTGGCCAAATCTAGGAACATCAGACCAACGAGGTTCGAGAGGCTCTTGGTAAAAAGGGGGACACGGCTGTGACCCCAAAATTACACAGATCTTTGTTTGAAATCGGGGCAGAATAATCCCCTGATCTGTGCAACGACTAAAGGGTGGTCTAACCCCAGAGGTCGAAGAAAGAAGCTGAGAATCACCCAACTGGAAGATACCGGTAGCTGCAGCAATAAAATAAAGGTTAAAAGCTCCTTAGACAGAGGTTCTAGTCTAAGTACATTTGAAAGGTATAAGGTGGCACCAAAATGGGGGTGGAAAACTGGAGCACCAAAATAAAGCTGTGGGAAAATTGGGGAGTGATGGGAGTGTCGTCTGTATTTTGTTGTTGTAATCATAGTTTTTCTTGCATCTGAACTGCTAAACGCAGAGGTCATTCCGCATATGGTCGACCCGTTAAAGGGGGACAGAGGGCCTCAGGACCAAGAAGAACTGGACCTTGTAACGATGGAGTGCATGTTGTAAGTGATCTCTCCAGTAAGGAGAGATCAAAGGGGGAATTGTGAGATTATTAGTAGAAACATATGTTACTTTATGCCTGTAGTCAAGATAGCTGATTTATGTTAACAACTGTAGGACATATATTATCTTTTAGTTTAGACTGTGTGCTGTATGAGTGGTCAAGTTCCCATCATACGTTTGGGTTAGAAGAATATAATCATTACGTAGTTCATTAGATAAGTGTGCACCACTCTGTATCCTTGATCTGCTGTGAATGTGTAATACTGTTTCTTGACATATTATACTGCTGAATCATGAAGAGAATGTTGTGTGCAGGAGACCTTGTGCCTATTTCAGGAGAGACAGACTACATTCCATACCCCCACCTTCCTTAGAGCATGAAGACAGGGAGCCGAGGTCATAACTTAGGCGCCGTAAGAGAGAAAACATGTGAATGTTTAGGCTTTTACAAATAGGTGGGGGCCACTATGGGCTATAAAAGGCTGAGTAACCCGTCACCATTTTGAGACATGCTGTGACCCTCTTCAGGCATCTCTCCCCATCATGATGGTTCTTATGCTCATAAGTGTTGAATTATATGGAAATAAAGTATTATTGATTGAGCATGTATACACCGAGTATTGTCCTTCCTTCAGCCCAAAGATTAAAACAACTGGGAGTTTTTAACAGTTAGCCATCACTAGTTTGTCTGTCTGTACCTGGAGGTCCCAGAAGCAGCTGGTTCATTTGTGCTGCCAGATGCTCACGGAGTGCTGTCAGCTTCTTCAGCAAGTAGGCATGAATCATGTTGGGGCCTGGTGATGTCCAACTCTTCATTCTGGAGACCCTCTCTTGGATATTTGCCTCTGTAATGGTTACTGGACCCTGTTCAGGGAGGTTGCTGTGGTTTTTTTTTTAGATCCACTAGCCACTGAGCATTGCCGTTATGAGTTGCATCCTTCTTCCATATGCTCTTCCAGTACTGCTCCATCTCCAGCGTTGGTGGTGCTGTTCTCATAGTGTTCAGCTGACACTGGAAGTACACCTTGGCTGGTTCCGTGGAGGAGAGCTGGTTTATTCTCTTGCTTTCTATCTCTCTGATATGCCTCTTTAAGTGGCTGGCCAACACTGTGAACTTGGCAGTTTCCAAGGCCTCCTGTCTGCCACAAGAAAGATGATCACATCACATGCCTGAGACCTCTAGGGTGTGTCGCTCCTCCTGTTGCCCACCTGGAGACAGTGTTTACATTGCAATCTGCCTTTCATGGCTTTTTGGCCAGCATCTGTGACATTCAGTAGTCGCCTCATTGTTTTGACACACAAAACAAAACAAAACAAAAAACGCAGCAACCACACTACACACTCTAAACACATTAAATATCCAAAAAACTGTCATAATTGCTGTTCTCTCATTCACTGTTCTTTCTTTTGGTGTCCATCCCACAATTTTACTCATTTCCTTAGCAAACAAATGTGGTGTGTTTTTGTGAGTGGCTGATATAGTGCATTTTTTCACTAATAGGAAAGTGGGAATCATGTTTTTTTTCTTACTGTCCTTAGAAAACCCTTCCTGGAGCAAACTTATCAACAATATTCATGAAAAAGCATGGCAAAAATCTATTTATTATAACTGGTTTTACTTGGCCTATCAACACATTTTAAAAACTAGTATGTATTATGAAGTCCTCACTTTTGACACAGGGTGAAACAGACCCTCAGCAATTGTGGGTCTTGCTGCTATGTCATCTTAAATCAGTCATGTTTAAATGACTGATTTAATGTTCCAAGTTTATAGAACATACAAATAAAAATTAATGAAAAAGGGAGGAAACGCAAAAGGAACAGACTAAACAGAATGAACAAAATATGTGGGGCAAAAAATAAAAAAAACGGCAGATTGCACATTATGTTGCCAGATTACACATTATATTCAGATATCTCATATAATTCCCTTGTCTCATTCTCGGAGACGCAAAAAAACCCACATATGTAAACATAACTGTCTCGGCCAGATCTGGGGCAACCCAGCATCTGTCCAAATACTCCGACAAACAAAATTACACCCCCAGGAATTCCCAAAAGTCAGTAGGCCTCCCCCAAACTCCCAAGCCAATTACAAGATTAAAATTGGATTAAAAAATGCAAAATGTATAACTAATTCCCCAGGGAACTTTTCTTATGCTAATGATCATAGACACTGGACTGATCAAATGAAAAATCAATCTGCTAACAATTAATGCGGATTAATCGTTATTTCTTTTGCTTTCAAAAAAATGTCATTTTTTATAGCTCTGTAAGATTATAAGTATATGAATAAATGTGTCATTGACTAATAAAAAGGCTGATTTCAATCCACTGTTTAAACATCTATTGTGTGACTGTAAACTATTATTATGACAGAAACTAGTAATCAGACTTTCTTACCATTGTGCTGTAAAGATTCATTTGGATTCAGCCACAGGAGAAAAAGCCAAGGAAGGCCAAAGAGTCTCATTATTCAAATAAGGGATTGCTGTGTTCAGGAATTACTGCCTAAGAAGTGATTTACCTCCACACTTACATAGACTGAACTCTTTTACCACATGAATATGTGCATGCTGTGAACTTACTCAGGGACACTGGCATTTAACCCTTTCACCTGGCACACACACACACACACACACAGTGTATTGTTAAAATCAATTATTCTGATTTATTTGTGTTTGCAATTGTTGGTTACTCTTCATGAGATGTATTAAATATAAGTATACTAAAATATTTAATATTTATATCGCTAAGTATTAAACAAAGATATAGCACACTGTTGGCACACACAGAGTTATTCTGCAATTTTTATGTGATTTGTTTACCATTGTCCTTGTCATTCATTTACATGTTTGTTCAGGCAGCTCATGTCACTTCCAGTTAAGAAAAATCTTTAGTGGAAAGAGGACAAGGTCATTACATCAATAAATTACCAAAAGAAAAGAGAAAAAAACACATCCAAATGTTTATAAAACATTCTGTGCTCTTATTCACAAATGAACTTAAATTCATGATCAGTATATCATAATTTTCAAAGTATAAAACAATGGACCAAGGTGTTGGTACAGTGAGATAAAAAAAATGGTTTTAATGAAAGTGAATTAAGTATTTTATACAAATGCAATCAAATCCATTGTGTTGCTGATCTTTGACATATCCAAGACTCTAATCACCACCAATGCTCCATCCCCCTACTATTTATTATATGGAAATTAATAATAATAATTTTTCAAAATAAATAATTGACAATTCAAATAATGAAACTGGCATTTAAACAGTTAAAATCCTGAAATCCTGACTGAATGTTTAATCATTTGATAAGGGCTCAACTTTATTAGGTGAAGCAGAAAAAATATTTATCTATGAGGATTTTATGGCAGATTTTGTATAGATCTGCATGAGGACAGAGCCAGAGAGTTGAATGTGTTTTTCAACAGATTTGGCACTGCAGTGAATGCTCACCCCTTCTGACTTACCTGTAGCCAGCCTACAATCCACAGCTACACTACTCTCTCCCTCTCTCCACCTTGCACCATAGTCTCCTGTGAAAGTCCTGAGACCCCTCCCCTACCTATCACTCAAGGCCTGTGCACCCCAGCTTTGAGGAGTCTTTCATAAACCTTTCATGATGTCAACAGACTCTACTTTGCTGCTACCTTTTACGGTTGAGATAAGAGTTTTACGGCATGTTTTGCAAATTACCACATTTTGTTGGACATCCTCTTTGTGAAATCCAAATGACACTGAGTCTGAAAAATATGCCATATTTGTCCCTGTCTGGCAGTATACAAACATGCATGCTCAGTGCAGCGTGCTGGTTAGAAAAGTTTCCAGGTGGGAGGGGGGATTAATGATCCATTTGCAGTGTTTTTGAGGAAAAAAACCTCACAGTGAATTATGTGCAGACAGCTTAGTATTTCCACGTGTTGTGATTTATTTTTATATTTAAGGCTAATATCTCATACACTCAAAAAAATGAAACGTTGACTTTAATTAAAATTATTTTGTCAACAGGTTCCACGAAATTGCATTGTGTTAGTTTAAAGCAAAAATCTTTAGGTCATCTAATTTTAAAAAACTAATTAGGATTAACAAGAGATATGTAAGACTACTTAAATCAAGTCATGTTGTATGAACATAAATGATATATTTACAGGTTAGTGTGAAGAGTAGAAAGATATTTTGCTGCTATTATTTGCTGCTATTTTTATAATCATCATTACCATTCCATTAATAACACTATTGATATTGCATTCAGATGTTCAAACATATTGGTATCATATTAGCCTTTATTACAGGTCCAGTAAGAACCACGTTAAACTGTTGAGTTGAATCTATAATCCTAAATGCTTTTGAATGTTTTTATACTCTTACACTGAAGTCCAGACTTCAGACTAGACTGGGTTGCAGGCTGACAGGAAGCGCCATGCTTTGCAAAAGTGAAACCGAAAGCAGAGTCTGAGTGCAAGTATTTTAAGCAGGTTATGAACAATCAGGTTATTCTTTAGTATCTTTTATGTATCTATATCTTTCGATTAAGCTTTTAGTAGAGGTTCTTGAGGTTACAAGTCTTAGCTGAAGAGGTGAGAAGTGAGAATGAGTGCAGCAGAGGCTGACACACACATACACACACATACAGTTAGAGAGGTTCATTTATAGGTGAAAGTTTAATCATGTTTTGCTTGCAACTGCAAAATTGTGCCTGCATGAGTGACTGTCTGATGCAGAACTGAACTTGATGTTCCAGACAGATAAGCACGGGCAGGATGATGACAGGATGCACCTGCCGACAATGTTCTTTTTAAACTGTGTTAAAAGTCATTGTGGTTTTGATTTGACGTATGCATGTATGTATCTGATTGACGCATGGGGGGGCGTCAAGAAATATACCCTGATGTAAAAAAGCATTGCTGTGTCATTGCTGGGCGGAGATTTTTGATGCTGTCTGCGTACAGTGTTATCTCCCCACGCTGCGTGTGTTCATTAAAAACTATCGTCTGACTCCACCCGGCCGGACCAGTGTTGTTATTTGGATTTCCAGTATATCTCTCCTTAACTTTTGAATCTTAACATTAGATAGTTTAGATTAATTTTTTTAAACACATTTCTTTTTGTGGCAGTAAAATGTTAAATTTAAGTTAGATTAATTCAAATAATATATTTTCAGCCACCTTGTGCTTTACTAATTAGTTTTACATAAATCTATTTTGTCAACAGGTTCCACACAAATGAATTAAGTACATCCAACTTATTTTTTTTTAATTTCTTTTATTGCCAACACATTCAGTGAGCATTTGTGTAAACCCAGTCCAAAATAAAACACAACAGCTCATTAGGGTTAGTAACTAACAGTATGTAGACAGATGCAACATCAAGACTTTAAATTAAATGTCTATATCTGCCAAAAATAGAAGAAAAAAAACATTGAAGACCACATAACACATTGATAAGACGACACTTGAGTTATGCACATGTGATGCTAGTAAGGTCTGTGGAGTGCTTTTTCTTTGAGTTTCTAAAATAGATAGCAAAGTTGCTTTTTGCAATGATTGCTTAGGGTCAGTCCAATAACACAATGCCAATGAAGTGCTTTCCTTTAACAACGCAAAGTGAAGTGTCCACCTCAACAGCCAAAATTTTAAAACTTTATGTAATAATAATAATAATGATAATAATAATAATAATAATAATAAATAGTCCACTGATATAGCAATTATCACCATCCCAAATAAAACTTTAAAGCATGCCAACATTATGGTCTAACAAACAGCTTGTCAGCTTTCAGTTTTTTTGCAACAGCACAGCAGTAACCATTTAACACTTGCCACTGTCAACATTTATTTTACCACTGTATGGGCAAAAAACTCGAGTTGCAAACATTTTAACATGGAAACAATTGTTCGTCTTTAAAAATCCAAAAAATATACATTCATCCTGGATTCCTAACTTACCCTTATTCTTAGTATGTATTGCAATTACCTTTACAATGCACACAAAGTAGCACAAACACAATATGAACATACTTCCACCTCATAACAATATGCCTTGAACGTTAATATACACACCACCCTTCAACATTTCTGGTGCAGTAGCATCTGTCAATTAAATCCTTTAAATCTCAATACTTTTGATTGTCTCTTACTAGCCCCCCCACAAGAGTAAAATCTCTCTAATTGTAGTAGTTTACAAACTTTTCGAAATTTTCTAAATTTCTCTCAAATGTAGGTTTTCCCTTTATCTGTCATTTTCAACAAATTACCATTTTATTCCCATTCAGCCTCCGAAAAACTTCTTTCCATCTGACAGAACATCCATCATCCAAATTAAGGGTTGGCTTATTCATTCAGTTTATTCTTGAGCATCTGTACCTTTGTCAAGAGTCTGCTGACGTCCAGATGAAGGGAGAGCTTTTAAAGTACTTCAAAGAAAGCTTTCAGTCTCGAGGTTAACTGAGATTCAGTGCATATATCCCACCCATTAAGAGTGCACATGCAGAGGCCATGTCTTCCAGGTCATGCAGAACACCCTCGATGGTTATACCCACATCGGCTGGAGGAGGGTAACTTGTTCCAGCTCCCTTTGAACAGCTGTAGCATCAGAATCCTTTACAATGGAGAGTACAAAAACCAAACCCATTTGTCAATTAGACACAAAAACATATAAAAATGGCATCCAGTTAAAAAAAAAAAGAAAAAAAAGCCAAAGCTACCCTTTAATAAAGTAAACACAATATTAGGAACATGGACCCCAGTGCACCACTAATTTAGACTACAGACTCAACAAAATATATAAATAATTTGGGTATACAAGAAGATTCACCAAAACATTTAAACAGGTTCCATGCAAATTATAACAACAACAACATTACAACATGCGACAACATTAGTTATTCAAGATTTGGTTTAGTACAGATAAAAAGCTAAACGAAAATTACCAACCAGGTATTCTTTGAAGAGGATGCTTGGGTCTTCATTCAGGTAAAGAGGTAGTGCCCTGAGGACACACTCCCTCCCCTTTTCAATAGTTTGCTTCTGTAGAGAGTGGCAGAGATACAGGAAGAGAAAACAGAAATACTTCAGGATGACACAAACTCACATTATATGCAAAATGAATGACATATCCACTGCACAGATAGACATGTACACTAGACCAACTAATCATCACATGGACATGAATAGTTAACCCGTTGGGCAGGGTTTCCACCACATTATATATGTCCATAACGGAGGTAAAGACAAACTAATACATCATCTTTTTTTGCATTCAAAAATTGATCTTTAACATAAAAACATTCACTTATGGTTTAACCCGAAATTGAGGGATCAAATTTTACTTATGTTTAGGTAATTTAAATTTTCCAAAGTTCTGAATACCAAACTTTGTCTTGCTTAATATGAATGTAAGTACAATGAACACTGTGCAGCTACCATACACTAGCTGTTTAAATTTGAAAGTGATTTTATAACACCATAATATTTTGCTACCAACAGAATAACGCACCTGTGTGGCTGGGGCCAAAATTTGTCTAATTTTCTTCCCTGCAGCGCCTCCTTTTTTCTTGAAGACCTTTATGAGCTGGTCAGTGTATTGGTCAAGTTGTGCAAAAAGCCTTGGAACAAGTGGAGCAGTTGTAATCCTCACAAATTCTGCTTCCACCTGAAAACATGTCAACAAACACAACATACTGTACTGTAAATATACATACTATATATACACATATACATACTTTATAACTAAAACTCATGTAGAAAGACAAAATTAAAGCTATAATTTCACACAAGCATCTACACAAAATGCTAATGGAGCCATTACAGCTTTTATTGTTATTTATCAAGTTCCAAAAAATATTGATCACAGCTGATCTGAAAAGAATTTCATACCACAGGCCCTTGAACTGCAACCTTTACACTGGTTCAGATCTGGGGAAGAAATAACAGGGGCATGGGATGGGTCACTAAAGAAAACTTAACTTAGAAAACAGTTTTGTTTTGAAAAGCATAACAGTTCACATACCACATACAAGCTCAGCAGTACCACATACACCACATCAGTATAGGAGGGAGCAGGTAAAGGCCCAGATCTGAAATTTAGAAAGTAAAACAAGAAATACATTACTTAATTTCAAGAAGCAAATTATTGATTAAATTACAACTAAATAAAATACTACTCAGAGGAAAAGCAAGAGATTGACACTGCCATGTGCTAATTTTCTATAGAAGCAATTATCACCAAGTCTGTCGACCTCCATTGTCTGCCCACTCATATGTTGTGAATAATTTTATTTAAGAAATTAAGTGTGTGATTTAAAAAACTGTCATTTATAACTATGTTGATATGTACAACTCCGCTAGGAAACATGCTGTATTTACAGACCATTTTTACATAATACAGATTACTGACAGAGCATAACAATGGTGTCACAGTGGCTTTTATGAGGTGCCGTAAGGGACATTATTACTGAAACGCTCTCACACACACTACTGAAATTTTAGCTCTCACACACACTACTGAAACGCTCTCACACACACTACTGAAATTTTAGCTCTCACACACACTACTGAAACGCTCTCACACACACTACTGAAACGCTCTCACACACACTACTGAAACGCTCTCACACACACTACTGAAAACCAAGACATTTCAGTAGAACAGGAAGGCATTTCAGTAAAACAGGAAGGCGTTTCAGTAGAACAGGAAGGCATTTCAGTAAAACAGGAAGGCGTTTCAGTAGAACAGGAAGGCGTTTCAGTAAAACAGGAAGGCATTTCAGTAAAACAGGAAGGCGTTTCAGTAGAACAGGAAGGCATTTCAGTAGAACAGGAAGGCGTTTCAGTAAAACAGGAAGGCATTTCAGTAGAACAGGAAGGCATTTCAGTAGAACAGGAAGGCGTTTCAGATGAACAGGAAGTTGTGTCCTGACCAGGAAAGTGAAGGAAAAAGTGGTACATTTCAAACCACTACACAGATGTCTACTCAGCAACCTGCTAGTCTGGCTCCTATTTACTGCAATACTTTAGTGTAACATATTCCTATAATGGCAAAGTTTCCAATATTTTAATTTAATTTATTTAATTAATATAAATTAATTAATTTAATTTAATAACAGACTGCCACTCATTATCACCCTACCAAGGCAGATACTATAATTATACAGAATACACTACAATACAGTATATAAAATTAACCCTTATGTTTGCCTAACTACAGCAATTTTGTCTATGAAAGCATTCCGTGTAGAGGTTTGGATAGTGTTCTGCTGTCTGCATCTCAGTATTATTAGTTATCACTTGCTGTTGTTTATGGTATCTAATAGTTATATTTATATTTCAGAGCTATGGCACAGCAGCATGACCATTTCAACAAAGATGTTATACTACTTCCAGCTCCATCATGGGGAGTAGTGTGCAAACAAGGTTCAAAATTATGGTTACACAAACATGGGCACATCCTCAGTGCTTTTGAATTCCAGAAGACCTGGGACAACCAAACTGTCGTGAAACACATCAAGGAAAGCTTTGGTGAACGCATTCCAGAGGATGTCAAGCAAAATACTATTGTTTATTGTTACTGTGTGTATTCATGTAATGACTTGTACTTAAAGATAATATACCAAAGTAAATAAGTTTAAAATATTATTCATCATTATTAAAACATATGGACTATACCAGTAGAATTTAAAAGTCATAAAAGCATACACACAAACAGAACAGTACATAATAAAATATTTAACTAATATTTAAAACATTTAACTAATTAGCAATTGCTGTTGTCCCTATTTATTTTTTGTAGCCTCGAGTTTCTAATGGCTTGTGGCAATAAGCTGGTGTCTCCAAAGCTCCAAGATGGTCAGGAGCTGAATGGGATGCTGATCCTAAAGGTTTTTAAAACCAAAGCCCTCTATGTAAGGCCATCAAGGACACTTTTAGCAAGTTCCTAAAAGAATGAAAAAGAATCATGATTTGGAAAAAAACATGTCAACAATTGGGCTTCTAGCAAAATAGAATATATTTATTTAAAACAAGTGTTTGGGAGCAATCAATGTGGATATTTCTTATTTTAATCTTTTTAAGATAAGCTATAATTACTTGCTTTTGATATATGTTTTTGGTCTTTCTCTGTTGAAGAGTGAATCAGATGAAGACAAAGATCTTTCCCACATCAGCTCCAAATCAGCATTAAGCAGTTGTGCAACTGATAAGGACAGTGACGATGACTGTTTTGAAGTTGATAGTTCAAAAATCCAACAAGACATGAGCAGCCAAGTCACTACAAGGTTAAGAAGACATGTTAAAGGTGATAACCCTGGCACTAGCAGTGATGAAGAAGATGATACTGGGACCAACTGTATTGGAAGGAGTGTTGGTAAAAGGCGACGAGCAAGCAAGGAAGTAATGGGAACAGCATTTGTGATGAAGGCTACATGGCAATAAGTGATGACAAACCCAGCACAAGCAGTCACAGCAGAGATTTCAATGCAAGAAGCGAAGACATCCCTGCCATAAGTGTTAATGATGAAGATTATTCTTCATATTTAACTCTCGTGGCATCGCTTTCTGGCGATTCTTCAGATGATGAGGATTTAAATCAAGCTATAATTGCAAGCTTGGAGAATCAGATGTGAGTAACAAACGTACAGAATTTGAGTTTGAGACATGATTATAGCTTTCCAGAATTGTCAAATCAATATAAAACTTTTAAGCTTTAAATCTCTATGATCAGTGTGACACATATTCTCAAATTCTGTAACATGACTACGTGGCTGATATATTTTATTTTCTGTTTTATTTTCTTTTTTTAGTGCAGAAAAAGTCCCTGTTCAAGAGATACTGCTGGAACTATCAAGCAAAATTAGCACAAAACAGCAGTGCAAATTTAATATAAATCGCTCTCCTGTGTGGGAGGGAGCCTTGCGTGGTTTTCAAAGGCTATCTTATGATCCCAACTTGATGATCTGTGTGAAATTCTCAGATGATATGGGGAAAAATGAGGAAGGGGTTGATTTAGGCGGGCCAAGGAGGGAATTCTTGAGACTATTGATGGACACCATTGCCAGGTCAGCCATGTTTGAGGGGAAAGAAAACTGCAAGAACTTGGCTCTTGACAGTACTGGTAATTACCTATTTTTCTAACATTAATCGTGGGAACTGTTTAACTGATATTTATTTTTACAGGCAACATTACTGACAATTTTGCTTTTCCTTTTATTCTGTTGCTTTGCAGCTCTCAGAGGGGATTGGTACTACATCTCTGGCAGAGCCATTGCAGTGAGCTTGGTACATGGTGGTCCACCACCTAACTTTCTGTCACCAACAGTATTTTCTCTTCTGGTTGGAAATTCAGCAAATCCAGCCCTGGAAGACATAGCTGACCTGGAACTCTTCGAAAAAGTCAAAAAGGTCTCTATATGTTTATTTTATAAATCTTATAGTGAATTGGAAATAGTTTGTATTCCAGTTTTCTTTTGCAGGGTATGTTTATCCAGATCAGTCTGGCCATTGCTGAATGCCAAGTTTTTATATGTTGCTGCTGTATTAAACTAAGACTCAGCAGATAAAGGTAGACGAAAGAGTATATTTTCTTATTTTTTTAAGCACATTGTAAACGTATTAAAAAAATATGTGCAGTCATTTGACTTCCAATGTACGCTTGGGCATATTGTGATTGTGTAGACCACTAGTAGCTGGGTTCCTTCTAATAGGTTATAGGCCTACTAAGTAACTTCCATAACAAGCCCTTCCTCTGCTCTTTGTGATGCTAGATA